>NC_066625.1:16426092-16729123 GCF_025201925.1 Gopherus flavomarginatus | reverse complement strand
GAGCAGTATGAAGAGCTTGCACCTACTTCTCGCTGTCAGGACAAACACAGGAGGAAGGCTGTACCAGTACAGAAGCAGGTTGCTATTTGCTTCTGGAAACTGGCTGTGACAGGATCCCTGCAGTGCAGCCTGGGACTGTGGGACCGCTGTGCCCCCTTAACTCTCCAGCCTGGGCTGTCTCTCACAATGCTCTGCTAGTGACGACCTCCAGGTGTTGTCACTCAGCACAACAGCATGTGGAGCCCCGTATCCAGCTATATTGCATGAACGCTCCCAGATCCACTCATGAATCACATTGAGAAAGGCACCAGCCAAGTCTCCCCAGGTCCCAGCCTTGTATCTCACGAATATACCGTCTTGCACTGCTCAAGATGAGCAATACATATTTATTGATTGGTTCACCACTTCGTCGATGTAAAGTGGATATACACTAGCCCTTGCAAACCTGAGCAAACACCCTTACCAAACACTTCAGGCAAACTCACTGGTAAAGATAAACAGTTAAACAAATATATTGACTACAAAAGATAGATTTTAAGTGATTATAAATGATAGACAAAAATTCAGAGTTAGCTACCAAAATAAAATATAAGCACACAGACTAAACTCTATTAGACTAGGCAACAACTAGATTAAGCAGTTTTTCCTCACCCTACTGGATATTCCAGTCCTTAATGTATGGGTTTATCCCTTAAACTTGGGCCAGTCTCCTCTGTTGGAGTCTTCAGTGTCCTTGCTCCTTGCAGCATAGGTGGGGAAGGAGAAAGGCCTGGCATGTAGCCACTGTGTTCTGGTTTATACACTTAGTCCATGTGCTTGGAGAACACAAGTCCAGGCATGCCTGGTGGGCATTGCTGAGCCATAAAGTGAAGCAATACCTCCAGTGTGTCTCCTGAGAGAGAATCTTTGAATTGTAACTCCTCTGCTGGACAATGGCTGGTGATATCTGGACAGCACCCACCCAGGCATTGGTTACCTCACTTGTCATTGTCTCTGGAGAGCTAGTATCTGGGTGCTTCCCCAACCCACCACATATTTTAGTTACAGCCATACAACACAATTCTCACAACTCCATATACCCTACAGCCCTTGACTGACCACAAAGGCAGGTTCGTGAGCAACAGCATGAGGTACTAGCAAGGTGCACATGATCGTTGCAGTGCTCAGGATATCTGTTTGGACAAGCAGGGACCATATTCCCTCCAAATAACACAGTTATCAATGTAGTGTCTGTGTCCACTGTCATTTTAGAGGACCCTGCTTACCCCCTACTGGTCTGACTCATGAAACTGTACCCTGATCACAAAGCACGTAGCAGAAGCAGCTGTAATTACACAGTTAGATGTTTCTCCTAAGCATCTTTCTAATCCCCAGTATCATGTATCAAGTGGGAGGCACTTTTTACACCACTATTTTATTTCAGCTTTGGAATGCTGTCTGCAAAGACCTAAATGAATATAGCATTTGATTCCTCAACTAAGCAGCTGCAGCACAGCAAGAAGGCAGACACTTTTAACAGCAGCCACTGGGGAAGCTGCCCACACAGGAGGCACTGATGTAATTTTTTTAAAATGTAATTGACTGGACCTGTATTTGCAAATAAAGGTATCTGACATTAATTTAGAGTAGGAAACCCCATACACGCTTTGACAGGCAGGGCCGGCTCCAGGCCCCAGGGCGCCAAGTGCGTGCTTGTAGCAGCATGCCGCGGGGGGCGCTCTGCCAGTTCCTGGGAGGGCGGCAGGCAGCTCCGGTGTACCTCCCACAGGCGTCCCTGCCGAGGGTCTGCCTGTCCCGCGGTTCCGGTGGAGCATCCACAGGCAAGCCTGCGGGAAGTCCACCGGAGCCGCGGGACCAGCGCACCCTCCGCAGGGACGCCTGCGGGAAATCCACCGGAGCCGAGGGACCGGCGAACGGCAGAGCCCCCCCCCCCCCCCCCCCCCCCCCCCCCCCCCCCCCCCCCCCCCCCCCCCCCCGCAGTGTGCCACCGTGCTTGGGGTGGCGAAATGGCTAGAGCAGGCCCTGCTGACAGGAATACCACTACGGTTGAGAAATTGAACCCAGAAAGTCAATTCTGGTTCCAACAGCAACCCTTCCTCCCCAGCCTTAGTCACATGTATGCAGATAGCGGTTTAGTAGCCTATAGTGATGTGACAAACATGACCAGAAGTCTGGACAGACTTCTCTGTGAGGAGGTGAATGAGAGTGAACATGATAAAGTTTAATAGCGAATGATACAGAAATGCTATCCTGCGCTTTCCTATTTCCCTTTTCATAGTGTAAGAACAATAGGACAGGCAATTAAACCGAAAGGCTACGAGTACAACATGAATTCAATTAAATACTGTTTTTTTACACAATGCATAGTTAGCCCATGGAACTCATTGCAACAAAGGCTGAGAGACTAGTAGAACTGAAAACAGATTAGACATTTCTATAGAAAAACAAAAGCATCCACAAGTACATTAGGTGGGTTAGATCAATCATTTTTAAAGAAGGGTTAAGCCCAAGCCCTCACGTTTCAGGGCCTCCAATGGTCAAACATTAACTGGGAAACAGTGTGGCCCAGTGGATAAAACTCTAGCCTGTGACTCAGGAAAGATCTAGGTTTATTCCCAGTTCTACCTCTGGTTTGGTGGGTGACCATGGGCAAGCACCATTACCACTATGTGCCGCAGTTTTCCCAGCTCTTGGACGCAAACCTCTTTCATAGCACACTTGGAGATTTATGGATGATGAAGGCTGTATAAGAGCTAGATGGGATTAGTAGTAGTACTAACTGAGAAGCTTGAAAAGAAACTTCCACTATGGGCATATTATTACATATGTGTTCATTATCTGGAGTCAGTGCACTAAAGTCAATATTATTCACAGGCTGTGTACCTAGGAGCAGAGTCTGCTCTATTGGGTTTGGTTTGAAAAGTGACATAGTTGGTTTCATGATTAATTATTGGAATAATCTCAAGTAAGAGACTGACATTGGTCTATGAAAAAAACTGCAAAAATTAAGCACATACAACAGTGATCCTCTAATATGCTACCAGTGACAGTGCATCTGTGAACCTCAGAGCCAGAACTCCAGAGACAGATGATGACCAAACAACAGATACAGCTAATAACCAGAGCAGAACAGAAGGTAGTGATGGATTATATGGCACATTTCCAGAATGAAATACTTGGTTCAACATGAACAGTAACTGATTATTAACTAATTAAAGACAAAGTTGGACTTTTGATATTCAGTATTAGATCAGAGCATCACAAGCTACGAGATGCATAAAAAAACCTATTCAAATATATCAAACAAGATGCATGTGAAATAAACAGTATACACTACTTACTCTCTGCTCTCCATGGAAAAACCAATGCTCAGGAGCAGAGTTCTCCTCCCACATGCTTTTTCCCCATACCCATGTCCCTCACACATCTTGTTATTCTGCTCTGATCCTGCCTTAATTAAATAATAAACTACTCAGCACAAGGACTATGGGGTTTTTAAATGTTTACAAGGCATCTTACAAATCTACTGCAAGTGAGGAAGGAGTAATCATAATAACATAATTGTTCCCTGCATTTAACTCTTCTTCTAGACATTCATCTTTACATACCAGATACTTGTCTTACCATTATACCTTTCTCAAGCATACTGAAATAGAGGTTTTTCAACACATATTCACTAACATTTGAGTCACACATTTCTGATTAGATATTTTAAAGGCATCTTAAAAGTGCTTAATTGAAATGGGACTTGGGCATTCAGAACTCATAAGCAGCTTTGAAAATCTCAGCCTTTTTGTCTAGAGGAAGCACAGGGCTGAAATCCAGGAACTCTTCAGCTGTAGCTGAACAGGCAAAGCACAACTTTTCTGCCTTAGTTTCCTCATCTGTAAAATGGGGACAATCATAGTACATCGTTACTTACCTCAAAGGGGTGTTAGAAAGATTAGCTCCTGTTTGCACAGCACTCTGAAAATGGAAAGTGCTATCAGAGCTAAGTATTATTAAAGCCCATTATTACTTCTGAGGGTTGCAGGGTATCATAACCTTAGTCCCAGATTTGGACCTTAGCGTCCAAAATATGGGGGTTAGCATGAAAACCTCCAAACTTAGTTACCAGCTTGGACCTGGTACCTGCTGCCACCACCCAAAAAATTAGAGTGTTTTGGGGCACTCTGGTCCCCCTGAAAAACCTTCCCTGGGGACCCCAAGACCCAAATCCCTTGAGTCTCACAACAAAGGGAAATAATCCTTTTTCCCTTCCCCCCTCTCTGTTCCCAGTCCTGGAAACAAAAGTACTTTCCTATTCCCCCAGAGGGAATGCAAAATCAGGCTAGCAATTCAACACACAGATCTCCCCGATTTCTTCCTCCCACCAATTCCCTGGTGAGTACAGACTCAATTTCCCTGAAGCAAAGAAAAACTCCAACAGGTCTTAAAAGAAAGCTTTATATAAAAAGAAAGAAAAATACATACAAATGGGCTCTCTGTATTAAGATGATACAACACAGGGTCAATTGCTTAAAAGAATATTAAATAAACAGCCTTATTCAAAAAGAATACAAATCAAAGCACTCCAGCACTTATATTCATGCAAATACCAAAGAAAAGAAACCATATAACTTACTATCTGATCTCTTTGTCCTTACACTTAGAAACAGAAGACTAGAAAGTAGAAACTGCTTCTCCAAAGCTCAGAGAAAAGCAGGCAGGCAGACAAAAGACTCAGACACCCAATTCCCTCCACCCAAAGTTGAAAAAATCCGGTTTCCTGATTGGTCCTCTGGTCAGGTGCTTCAGGTGAAAGAGACATTAACCCTTAGCTATCTGTTTATGACACGCCCCCCAAATTGCAGACAGTGGGGAAGCTCACTGGCGGCGATTTCCTTCTAGAACTTGAAAATAAACAGATTAATACAACACATACACCTTTACATATACTCCTAAGTATATAACTAACCGACTTCTACATTTTAAGAACACTTTTTAACTACTGAATTCTGGGAAACTCTCACGGGAGAGTGCATCAGCTACTTTGTTAGAAGCTCCTGTGATGTGTTGAATTTCAAAATCAAAATCTTGGAGAGCTAAACTCCAACGAAGAAGTTTCTTGTTGTTCCCCTTGGCAGTATGAAGCCACTTTAGTGCAGCATGGTCAGTTTGTAGTTGGAACCGCCGTCCCCAAACATATGGGCGTAGCTTTTCCAGGGCGTACACAATGGCATAGCATTCCTTTTCACTGACTGACCAGTGACTTTCCCTCTCAGACAGTTTGTTGCTGAGAAACACGACAGGATGGAAGTTGTGATCTGTTGCTTCCTGCATGAGCACTGCTCCTATACCACGCTCAGATGCATCCGTGGTTACTAGGAATGGCTTGTCAAAGTCCGGGGCCCTGAGCACAGGGTCAGACATGAGCGTTGCCTTAAGTTGGGTAAAGGCCTTTTGACACTCATCAGTCCACTTAACGGCATTTGGCTGGGCCTTTTTGGTCAGGTCGGTCAATGGGGCAGCGATTTGGCTGTAGTGTGGTACAAATCGCCTGTAGTATCCGGCCAAGCCTAAGAAGGATTGGACCTGCTTCTTGGACCGTGGGACAGGCCACTTTTGGATAGCATCCACCTTGGCCTATAGCGGGTTTATGGTTCCTCGACCCACCTGGTGCCCCAGGTAAGTCACTCTGTTTTGGCCTATTTGACACTTTTTGGCCTTAACAGTTAGTCCGGCCTGCCTGATGCGCTCAAAGACCTTTTCCAGGTGTAGTAGGTGTTCGGGCCAGGAGTCTGAAAAAATGGCCACATCATCGAGGTAGGCAACTGCAAATTCTCCCAGTCCCGCTAGTAGACCATCTACCAGCCTCTGGAAGGTGGCGGGTGCATTTCGAAGGCCAAAAGGAAGGACATTGAATTCATACACCCCCGCATGGGTGACGAATGCTGACCTCTCTTTGGCAGGTTCATCTAGCGGTACTTGCCAGTACCCCTTGGTTAAGTCTATTGTAGAGATGAACTGGGCACGTCCCAACTTTTCCAATAGCTCATCGGTACGTGGCATTGGATAGTTGTCCGGACGAGTTACAGCATTTAGCTTACGGTAGTCCACGCAAAAGCGTATTTCCCCATCTGGTTTGGGTACCAGAACCACTGGAGATGCCCATGCACTGGTAGATGGGCGGATTATACCCATCTGTAGCATGTTCTGGATCTCCCGTTCTATAGCAGCTTGGGCATGAGGAGACACTCGGTAGGGTGGGGTTCTGATTGGGTGAGCATTACCTGTATCAATGGAGTGGTATGCCCATTCAGTCCGTCCTGGGGTGGCTGAGAACAATGGGGCGAAGCTAGTGCACAGCTCCTTGATTTGTTGCCGCTGCAGACGTTCCAGGGTGGTTGAGAGGTTCACCTCTTCCACGCCACCGTCTTTTTTTCCGTCGTAGTAGACACCGTCAGGCCACTCAGCATCATCTCCCTGGACTGTAAACTGACAAACCTGTAAGTCTCTGGAATAGAAAGGCTTGAGAGAATTAACATGGTACACTTTAGGCTTTAGTGAGGAATTGGGAAATGCTATGAGGTAGTTTACAGCTCCCAGGCGCTCTTGGACCGTGAATGGCCCTTCCCATGATGCTTCCATCTTATGGGCCTGTTGCGCCTTCAAGACCATAACCTGGTCTCCTACCTTGAAGGAACGTTCTCTGGCATGTCTGTCATACCAGGCCTTTTGCTCTTCTTGAGCATCCTTTAGGTTCTCTCTAGCAAGGGCTAAAGAGTGTCGGAGGGTGCTTTGTAGGTTGCTTACAAAGTCCAGAATGTTAGTTCCTGGAGAAGGCGTAAACCCCTGTCATAAACAGATAGCTAAGGGTTAATGTCTCTTTCAGCTGAAGCACCTGACCAGAGGACCAATCAGGAAACCGGATTTTTTCAACTTGGGGTGGAGGGAATTGAGGTCTTTGTTTTCTGGCTGCCTGCCTTCTCTGAGCTTTGGAGAAGTAGCTCTACTTTCTAGTCTTCTGTTTCTAAGTGTAAGGACAAAGAGATCAGATAGTAAGTTCTATGGTTTTCTTTTCTTTGGTATTTGCATGAATATAAGTGCTGGAGTGCTTTGATTTGTATTCTTTTTGAATAAGGCTGTTTATTCAATATTCTTTTAAGCAATTGACCCTGTGTTGTATCATCTATATACAGAGAGAACATTTGTACTTATTTTTCTTTCTTTTTATATAAAGCTTTCTTTTAAGACCTGTTGGAGTTTTTCTTTACTTTAGGGAAATTGAGTCTGTACTCACCAGGGAATTGGTGGGAGGAAGAAATCAAGGGGAGATTTGTGTGTTGGATTGCTAGCCTGACTTTGCATTCCCTCTGGGGGAATAGGAAAGTACTTTTTGTTTCCAGGATTGGGAACAGAGAGGGAGATTCACTCTGTTTGGATTCACAGAACTTGTGTCTGTGTATCTCTCCAGGAGCACCTGGAGGGGGGAAGGGAAAAAGGATTATTTCCCTTTGTTGTGAGACTCAAGGGATTTGGGTCTTGGGGTCCCCAGGAAAGGTTTTTCAGGGGGACCAGAGTGCCCCAAAACACTCTAATTTTTTGGGTGGTGGCAGCAGGTACCAGGTCCAAGCAGGTAACTAAGCTTGGAGGTTTTTATGCTAACCCCCATATTTTGGACGCTAAGGTCCAAATCTGGGACTAAGGTTATTACATGGCGGCAGCTGGTGGGAGATAGACAGAATCCAGAAGCCAGTAGAAATATTATATTTTTCGTTTCTCTGCTAAGGGCTTTTTAGCAGAGAGAAACAGTTTGGTTTTAAAAGGGAACCAGAGAGAAATTTTTTTTCTGCTCTCTCTGGCAGTTTGTGGCTTGCATGTTAAGCAGAAGTCGTTAAGGACTATTAACAGTCTTTTGTCACACAATAGCCCTCCCATTAGGAGTCAAGTACCAGCACTTATAGGCATGCAAATAAAGTGGTTTTTCTGGTTTCCCTTCATTGAACATTAGCTAGAAAGAGAAAAGGAAAAAAGCACTGTTGCTAGGCAGACTTCAGGAGGCAACAGAACCTGCAGTTCAGAAGATAAACACCGGAGGGCACCCCAACACAAGAAAACAGGAACCATGACTTCTAAGGCAAAAATTGGCGCCGAAGAACAAATCAAAGAAGCTGAACACAGGCGAGAGATGGAAAAACACAAACAGCAACTGGAAATAAAACAAAAAGAGATGGAGATGAAAGAAAGAGAAGAACAGATCAAAGAGGCAGCCTACCAAAGAGAACAGGCAGCCTACCAAAGAGAACAGGCAGCCAAAGAGGCAGCCAAGGAGGCAGCACACAAAAGAAAACTAGAAGAAGAAGAGGTGGCCCACCGCCGAGAAATGGAAAACCACCACCGAGAAATGGAAAAAACAACAAAAAGAGAATGAAGAGAAGGAAAAACAGAGAAAACATGAACTGGAGTTGGCAAAAGCTGGGCTGCCTGTGCCAGCCAACCCTAACAACCCGGCGCCAAATATTGCTCCACAGCACAGGAAATTTCCCACCTACAAGGCAGGTGATGACACCGAGGCCTTCTTGGAAAATTTTGAAAGAGCCTGTCTTGGGTACAGCATTCCCGAAGACCAGTACATGGTAGAATTGAGGTCACAGCTCAGTGGACCTTTAGCAGAGGTGGCAGCTGAAATGCCTAAGCACCAAATGAATGACTATAAACTTTTTCTAACCAAGGCCAGATACAGGATGGGGATAACCCCAGATCATGCCCGTCGGCGCTTCAGAACCCAAAAGTGGAAACCAGAGGTGTCATTTCCCAAACACGCCTACTACATTGCAAAAAACTATGAGGCCTGGCTAACAGGAAACAACATTCAAACCTTGGAAGAACTGAACCTCCTCATACAAATGGAGCAGTTCTTGGATGGTGTTCCTGAAGACATCACGCGGTACATACAAGATGGAAACCCCAAGAATATCGCTGAGGCGGGGGAGATTGGAGCCAAATGGATGGAACTGGCAGAAAGCAAGAAAGCTACTGTCAAGGGGAACGATTACCCCAGGGGGCACACAGACCATAAACCCTACAACCGAGGACAGCCAAAGACCCCACATACCACCCAAGTAAAGCCACAGATACCCTACCCTTCAACCTCACCAGTCTCCAGTAACTCACCTCGGCCCAGTGACCCATCAGATGGAAGATGCTTTAAGTGTAATGAACTGGGACATATCAAGGCCAACTGTCCCAAGAACACCATGCGAGTGCAATTCATTACACCACCATCACACCAAAGATCCCCAGGCCCGGATGCCTCTCAAATACCCTTGGAGCGAAGGGAAAATTTGAGAGTGGGCGGAAAGAAGGTTACTGCATGGAGAGACACGGGGGCACAAGTGTCAGCTATCCACCAATCCTTCGTTGACCCCAAATTCATCAACCCAAAGGCCAAAGTTACAATTTACCCCTTCATGTCACAAGCTGTAGACTTGCCTACAGCTCAACTGCCTGTCCAGTACAAAGGCTGGTCAGGAATGTGGACTTTTGCAGTCTATGACAATTATCCTATCCCCATGCTACTGGGGGAAGACTTGGCCAACCAGGTGAGGCGGGCCAAGAGAGTGGGAATGGTTACACGTAGCCAAACCAGGCAAGCTTCCAGACCCATTCCTGTTCCTGAGCCGTCCACAGAGGCCCCGTCTGTGTTACCAGAGACCCAGACAGAGGTAGTGGACCCGGATTCCATGCCTACCACTGAAACAGCCACAGCATCTCCAGTCCCAGGCCCGGAACTGGAACAGCAACCAGCACCAGCAAGTGCAACTACATCTTCAAACTCAACGCCAGAGGGCGCCAGCGAGCCAAAACTGGCAGAAGCAACAGACAGCCATACCCAAAAGGCTCAGCCAGAGCCTGAAATACCCTCAGGTGCACCAGCGGAGAGCGGTTCACCAGCAACGGAAACAACCCCATCACCTACATCGCTTCCAGAGGGACCAAGCCCAAGTCCACAGTCTGAGAAAGAACTGGTGACCCCAGCCTCAAGGGAACAGTTCCAGACTGAGCAGGAAGCAGATGACAGCCTACAGAAAGCTTGGGCGGCGGCACGGAGCACCCCACCGCCTCTCAGCTCTTCTAATCGATCCCGGTTTGTTATAGACCAAGGACTTTTATACAAGGAAATTCTTTCTGGTGGACACCGGGAAGAATGGCAGCCGCAAAAACAGTTGGTGGTTCCAACTAAGTACCGGGAGAAGCTCTTAAGCTTAGCCCATGATCATCCCAGTGGCCATGCTGGGGTGAACAGAACCAAGGACCGGTTGGGGAAGTCCTTCCACTGGGAGGGGATGGGCAAGGATGTTGCCAAGTATGTCCGGTCTTGTGAGGTATGCCAAAGAGTGGGAAAGCCTCAAGACCAGGTCAAGGCCCCTCTCCAGCCACTCCCCATAATTGAGGTCCCATTTCAGCGAGTAGCTGTGGATATTCTGGGCCCTTTCCCAAAAAAGACACCCAGAGGAAAGCAGTACGTACTGACTTTAGTGGACTTTGCTACCCGATGGCCAGAAGCAGTCGCTCTAGGCAACACCAGGGCTAACACTGTGTGCCTGGCCCTAACAGACATCTTTGCCAGGGTAGGTTGGCCCTCTGACATCCTTACAGATTCAGGGTCTAATTTCCTGGCAGGGACCATGGAAAAACTGTGGGAAACTCATGGGGTGAATCACTTGGTTGCCACCCCGTACCACCATCAAACCAATGGCCTGGTGGAAAGGTTCAATGGAACTTTGGGGGCCATGATACGAAAATTCATCAACGAATTCTCCAATAATTGGGACCTAGTGTTGCAGCAGTTGCTGTTTGCCTACAGGGCTGTACCACATCCCAGTTTAGGGTTTTCACCATTTGAACTTGTGTATGGTCACGAGGTTAAGGGGCCATTACAGTTGGTGAAGCAGCAATGGGAGGGGTTTACGCCTTCTCCAGGAACTAACATTCTGGACTTTGTAAGCAACCTACAAAGCACCCTCCAACACTCTTTAGCCCTTGCTAGAGAGAACCTACAGGATGCTCAAGAAGCGCAAAAGGCCTGGTATGACAGACATGCCAGAGATCGGTCCTTCAAGGTAGGAGACCAGGTTATGGTCTTGAAGGCGCAACAGGCCCATAAGATGGAAGCATCATGGGAAGGGCCATTCACGGTCCAAGAGCGCCTGGGAGCTGTAAACTACCTCATAGCATTTCCCAATTCCTCACTAAAGCCTAAAGTGTACCATGTTAATTCTCTCAAGCCTTTCTATTCCAGAGACTTACAGGTTTGTCAGTTTACAGTCCAGGGAGAGGATGCTGAGTGGCCTGACGGTGTCTACTACGACGGGAAAAAAGACGGTGGCTTGGAAGAGGTGAACCTCTCAACCACCCTGGAACGTCTGCAGCGGCAACAAATCAAGGAGCTGTGCACTAGCTTCGCCCCATTGTTCTCAGCCACCCCAGGACGGACTGAACGGGCATACCACTCCATTGATACAGGTAATGCTCACCCAATCAGAACCCCACCCTACCGGGTGTCTCCTCATGCCCAAGCTGCTATAGAACGGGAAATCCAGAACATGCTACAGATGGGTATAATCCGCCCATCTACCAGTGCATGGGCGTCTCCAGTGGTTCTGGTACCCAAACCAGATGGGGAAATACGCTTTTGCGTGGATTACCGTAAGCTAAATGCTGTAACTCGTCCGGACAACTATCCAATGCCACGTACCGATGAGCTATTGGAAAAGTTGGGACGTGCCCAGTTCATCTCTACAATAAACTTAACCAAGGGGTACTGGCAAGTACCACTAGATGAACCTGCCAAGGAGAGGTCAGCATTTGTCACCCATGCGGGGGTGTATGAATTCAATGTCCTTCCTTTCGGCCTTCGAAATGCACCCGCCACCTTCCAGAGGCTGGTAGATGGTCTACTAGCGGGACTGGGAGAATTTGCAGTTGCCTACCTCGATGATGTGGCCATTTTTTCAGACTCCTGGCCCGAACACCTACTACACCTGGAAAAGGTCTTTGAGCGCATCAGGCAGGCCGGACTAACTGTTAAGGCCAAAAAGTGTCAAATAGGCCAAAACAGAGTGACTTACTTGGGGCACCAGGTGGGTCGAGGAACCATAAACCCCCTACAGGCCAAGGTGGATGCTATCCAAAAGTGGCCTGTCCCAAAGTCAAAGAAGCAGGTCCAATCCTTCTTAGGCTTGGCCGGATACTACAGGCGATTTGTACCACACTACAGCCAAATCGCTGCCCCATTGACCGACCTGACCAAAAAGACCCAGCCAAATGCCGTTAAGTGGACTGATGAGTGTCAAAAGGCCTTTACCCAACTTAAGGCAACGCTCATGTCTGACCCTGTGCTCAGGGCCCCGGACTTTGACAAGCCATTCCTAGTAACCACGGATGCATCTGAGCGTGGTATAGGAGCAGTGCTCATGCAGGAAGCAACAGATCACAACTTCCATCCTGTCGTGTTTCTCAGCAAGAAACTGTCTAAGAGGAAAAGTCACTGGTCAGTCAGTAAAAAGGAATGCTATGCCATTGTGTACGCCCTGGAAAAGCTACGCCCATATGTTTGGGGACGGCGGTTCCAACTACAAACTGACCATGCTGCACTAAAGTGGCTTCATACTGCCAAGGGGAACAACAAGAAACTTCTTCGTTGGAGTTTAGCTCTCCAAGATTTTGATTTTGAAATTCAACACATCACAGGAGCTTCTAACAAAGTAGCTGATGCACTCTCCCGTGAGAGTTTCCCAGGATTCAGTCGTTAAAAAGTGTTCTTAAAATGTAGAAGTCGGTTAGTTATATACTTAGGAGTATATGTAAAGGTGTATGTGTTGTATTAATCTGTTTATTTTCAAGTTCTAGAAGGAAATCGCCGCCAGTGAGCTTCCCCACTGTCTGCAATTTGGGGGGCGTGTCATAAACAGATAGCTAAGGGTTAATGTCTCTTTCAGCTGAAGCACCTGACCAGAGGACCAATCAGGAAACCGGATTTTTTCAACTTGGGGTGGAGGGAATTGAGGTCTTTATTTTCTGGCTGCCTGCCTTCTCTGAGCTTTTGAGAAGTAGCTCTACTTTCTAGTCTTCTGTTTCTAAGTGTAAGGACAAAGAGATCAGATAGTAAGTTCTATGGTTTTCTTTTCTTTGGTATTTGCATGAATATAAGTGCTGGAGTGCTTTGATTTGTATTCTTTTTGAATAAGGCTGTTTATTCAATATTCTTTTAAGCAATTGACCCTGTGTTGTATCATCTATAT
The DNA here is from genome assembly GCF_025201925.1 of Gopherus flavomarginatus. Classification (NCBI taxonomy): domain Eukaryota; kingdom Metazoa; phylum Chordata; order Testudines; family Testudinidae; genus Gopherus; species Gopherus flavomarginatus. Next base: position 16,715,837 of record NC_066625.1, on the reverse strand, counting down.
ACAGAGAGAACATTTGTACTTATTTTTCTTTCTTTTTATATAAAGCTTTCTTTTAAGACCTGTTGGAGTTTTTCTTTACTTTAGGGAAATTGAGTCTGTACTCACCAGGGAATTGGTGGGAGGAAGAAATCAAGGGGAGATTTGTGTGTTGGATTGCTAGCCTGACTTTGCATTCCCTCTGGGGGAATAGGAAAGTACTTTTTGTTTCCAGGATTGGGAACAGAGAGGGAGATTCACTCTGTTTGGATTCACAGAACTTGTGTCTGTGTATCTCTCCAGGAGCACCTGGAGGGGGGAAGGGAAAAAGGATTATTTCCCTTTGTTGTGAGACTCAAGGGATTTGGGTCTTGGGGTCCCCAGGAAAGGTTTTTCAGGGGGACCAGAGTGCCCCAAAACACTCTAATTTTTTGGGTGGTGGCAGCAGGTACCAGGTCCAAGCAGGTAACTAAGCTTGGAGGTTTTTATGCTAACCCCCATATTTTGGACGCTAAGGTCCAAATCTGGGACTAAGGTTATTACAACCCCTCCCATTGCTGCTTCACCAACTGTAATGGCCCCTTAACCTCGTGACCATACACAAGTTCAAATGGTGAAAACCCTAAACTGGGATGTGGTACAGCCCTGTAGGCAAACAGCAACTGCTGCAACACTAGGTCCCAATTATTGGAGAATTCGTTGATGAATTTTCATATCATGGCCCCCAAAGTTCCATTGAACCTTTCCACCAGGCCATTGGTTTGATGGTGGTATGGGGTGGCAACCAAGTGATTCACCCCATGAGTTTCCCACAGTTTTTCCATGGTCCCTGCCAGGAAATTAGACCCTGAATCTGTAAGGATGTCGCAGGGCCAACCTACCCTGGCAAAGATGTCTGTTAAGGCCAGGCAGACAGTGTTAGCCCTGGTGTTGCCTAGAGCTACTGCTTCTGGCCATCGGGTAGCAAAGTCCACTAAAGTCAGTACGTACTGCTTTCCTCTGGGCGTCTTTTTTGGGAAAGGGCCCAGAATATCCACAGCTACTCGCTGAAATGGGACCTCAATTATGGGGAGTGGCTGGAGAGGGGCCTTGACCTGGTCTTGAGGCTTTCCCACTGTTTGGCATACCTCACAAGACCGGACATACTTGGCAACGTCCTTGCCCATCCCCTCCCAGTGGAAGGACTTCCCCAACCGGTCCTTGGTTCTGTTCACCCCAGCATGGCCACTGGGATGATCATGGGCTAAGCTTAAGAGCTTCTCCCGGTACTTAGTTGGAACCACCAACTGTTTTTGCGGCTGCCATTCTTCCCGGTGTCCACCAGAAAGAATTTCCTTGTATAAAAGTCCTTGGTCTATAACAAACCGGGATCGATTAGAAGAGCTGAGAGGCGGTGGGGTTCTCCGTGCCGCCGCCCAAGCTTTCTGAAGGCTGTCATCCGCTTCCTGCTCAGCCTGGAACTGTTCCCTTGAGGCTGGGGTCACCAGTTCTTCCTCAGACTGTGGACTTGGGCTTGGTCCCTCTGGAAGCGATGTAGGTGATGGGGTTGTTTCCGTTGCTGGTGAACCGCTCTCCGCTGGTGCACCTGAGGGTATTTCAGGCTCTGGCTGAGCCTTTTGGGTATGGCTGTCTTTGGCTTCTGCCAGTTCAGGCTCGCTGGCGCCCTCTGGCGTTGAGTTTGAAAATGTGGTTGCACTTGCTGGTGCTGGTTGCTGTTCCAGTTCCGGGCCTGGGACTGGAGATGCTGTGGCTGCTTCAGTGGTAGGCATGGAATCCGGGTCCACTACCTCTGCCTGGGTCTCTGGTAACACAGACGGGGCCTCTGTGGACGGCTCAGGAACAGGAATGGGTCTGGAAGCTTGCCTGGTTTGGCTACGTGTAACCATTCCCACTCTCTTGGCCTGCTTCACCTGGTTGGCCAAGTCTTCCCCCAGTAGCATGGGGATAGGATAATTGTCATAGACTGCAAAAGTCCACATTCCTGACCAGCCTTTGTACTGGACAGGCAGTTGAGCTGTAGGCAAGTCTACAGCTTGTGACATGAAGGGGTAAATTGTAACTTTGGCCTTTGGGTTGATGAATTTGGGGTCAACGAAGGATTGGTGAATAGCTGACACTTGTGCCCCCGTGTCTCTCCACGCAGTAACCTTCTTTCCGCCCACTCTCAAATTTTCCCTTCGCTCCAAGGGTATTTGAGAGGCATTCGGGCCTGGGGATCTTTGGTGTGATGGTGGTGTAATGAATTGCACTCACATGGTGTTCTTTGGACAGTTGGCCTTGATATGTCCCAGTTCATTACACTTAAAGCATTTTCCATCTGATGGGTCACTGGGCCGAGGTGAGTTACTGGAGACTGGTGAGGTTGAAGGGTAGGGTATCTGTGGCTTTACTTGGGTGGTATGTGGGGTCTTTGGCTGTCCTCGGTTGTAGGGTTTATGGTCTGTGTGCCCCCTGGGGTAATCGTTCCCCTTGACAGTAGCTTTCTTGCTTTCTGCCAGTTCCATCCATTTGGCTCCAATTTCCCCTGCCTCAGCGATATCTTTGGGATTTCCATCTTGTATGTACCGTGTGATGTCTTCAGGAACACCATCCAAGAACTGCTCCATTTGTATGAGGAGGTGCAGTTCTTCCAAGGTTTGAACGTTGTTTCCTGTTATCCAGGCCTCATAGTTTTTTGCAATGTAGTAGGCGTGTTTGGGAAATGACACCTCTGGTTTCCACTTTTGGGTTCTGAAGCGCCGACGGGCATGATCTGGGGTTATCCCCATCCTGTATCTGGCCTTGGTTTGAAAAAGTTTATAGTCATTCATTTGCTGCTTAGGCATTTCAGCTGCCACCTCTGCTAAAGGTCCACTGAGCTGTGACCTCAATTCTACCATGTACTGGTCTTCGGGAATGCTGTACCCAAGACAGGCTCTTTCAAAATTTTCCAAGAAGGCCTCGGTGTCATCACCTGCCTTGTAGGTGGGAAATTTCCTATGCTGTGGAGCAATATTTGGCGCCGGGTTGTTAGGGTTGGCTGGCACATGCAGCCCAGCTTTTGCCAACTCCAGTTCATGTTTTCTCTGTTTTTCCTTCTCTTCATTCTCTTTTTGTTGTTTTTCCATTTCTTTTTGTTGTTTTTCCATTTCTTTTTGGTGCTTTTCCATTTCTCTTTGGTGCTTTTCCATTTCTCGGCGGTGGGCCAACTCTTCTTCTGCTTGTTTCCTTCGGTAGGCCACCTCTTCTTCTTCTAGTTTTCTTTTGTGTGCTGCCTCTTGGGCTGCCTGTTCTCTTTGGAAGGCTGCCTGTTCTCTTTGGTAGGCTGCCTCTCTGATCTGTTCTTCTCTTTCTTTCATCTCCATCTCTTTTTGTTTTATTTCCAGTTGTCGCCTGTGTTCAGCTTCTTTGATTTGTTCTTCGGCGCCAATTTTTGCCTTAGAAGTCATGGTTCCTGTTTTCTTGTGTTGGGGTGCCCTCCGGTGTTTATCTTCTGAACTGCAGGTTCTCTGTTGCCTCCTGAAGTCTGCCTTTAGCAACAGTGCCTTTAGCTAATCTTCAATGTTAAGTAAACCTGAAAAACCACTTTATTTGCATGTGTATATAGTGCTGGTAATGACTCTCAATGGGAGTGCTATTGCATGACAAAAGACCCTTAACAGTCTGGTAATGGCTTCTTGCTTAACATGCAAGCCACAAACTGCCAGAGAGAGCAGAAAAAAAAATTTCTCTCTGGTTCTCTTTTAAAACCAAACTGTTTCACTCTGCTAAAAAGCCCCTAGCAGAGAAAAGAAAAATAAAATATTTCCACTGGCTTCTGGATTCTGTCTATCCCACCACTGCACACCATATCATAACCTTAGTCCCAGATTTGGACCTTAGCGTCCAAAATATGGGGGTTAGCATGAAAACCTCCAAGCTTAGTTACCAGCTTGGACCTGGTACCTGCTGCCACCACCCAAAAAATTAGAGTGTTTTGGGGCACTCTGGTCCCCCTGAAAAACCTTCCCTGGGGACCCCAAGACCCAAATCCCTTGAGTCTCACAACAAAGGGAAATAATCCTTTTTCCCTTCCCCCCTCTCTGTTCCCAGTCCTGGAAACAAAAGTACTTTCCTATTCCCCCAGAGGGAATGCAAAATCAGGCTAGCAATTCAACACACAGATCTCCCCGATTTCTTCCTCCCACCAATTCCCTGGTGAGTACAGACTCAATTTCCCTGAAGCAAAGAAAAACTCCAACAGGTCTTAAAAGAAAGCTTTATATAAAAAGAAAGAAAAATACATACAAATGGGCTCTCTGTATTAAGATGATACAACACAGGGTCAATTGCTTAAAAGAATATTAAATAAACAGCCTTATTCAAAAAGAATACAAATCAAAGCACTCCAGCACTTATATTCATGCAAATACCAAAGAAAAGAAACCATATAACTTACTATCTGATCTCTTTGTCCTTACACTTAGAAACAGAAGACTAGAAAGTAGAAACTGCTTCTCCAAAGCTCAGAGAAAAGCAGGCAGGCAGACAAAAGACTCAGACACCCAATTCCCTCCACCCAAAGTTGAAAAAATCCGGTTTCCTGATTGGTCCTCTGGTCAGGTGCTTCAGGTGAAAGAGACATTAACCCTTAGCTATCTGTTTATGACACAGGGGGATATGGATACAGATTTGATATGGATTTCTCAATTTTCAGGGTCTCAGAAAGCCAAGGGTACAGCTAAGCAACCAGGGGAGGCACTCTCCTCCCCAAACAGCCTCCCCTTCCCCATGAGACACCTTCACTTACCTGCAGCTGCCATCTTAGGGGAGGTGCATTAGCCTGTAGTCTCTACCCAGCATCTAGCAGGCCCATTCCTCTTTCTGTATCTTCAGAGGGGTTTGAAAAGCCTGGAACAATTCTGGTCTGATTGTGACTTTTGGCAGCTGTGTATGCAGTGGAGTCATAGAGGTACATAAATAATCTTAATGGGAACAGTCTCCAGATAGCAAAGCAAACTGCAATTCCAGATTAGTAATAGGGAGTGGGAATAAGAGTTCCACCAACCTTAATAATGTCAAGAGAAGATTAGTGTGTGGTTTAATAGTGAATTGGACGCTCTAAAAGCTCAGGTCAGGTCAATGTGACCAATAGCACTGTGGGTAAAACAGAGAACATTTTTTAAGGGTGCTCTTCTATCTTTGAGTGAAAATGTTTTCAAGACCAGTTCTGTTCATGCAGGATATAAATATAGCAGGACATATCGCACCACAGATATTTCAGCACTAGGGAATGATGCTTAAAAATCAATGGCCTGATATAGCCCAATATTTTATGCTCTCTGCTCTTATACAGCCAGCAGAGGGAGCACAAGTTTCCTAGCAAACAACTCCTGGAGCAGGGATGGGTGCCAACAGGCAAGTCCACGAAAAAGTCTCCTTAATTTTAAGATCCACTAAAAACATTGGGTAGCTGGGGGAAGGGAGGATTATATGTATGCCAAATGGAAAAGGGAATAGTTATTACAGAAGGCAATTTTGTGTTTTCTTAGAGTAGTTTAGAAATAATGGGGAATAAACTAAAAGCTACTGAAAACAATTGACTTTTTAAAAAAAGTCTATTTTTGTTGTTGTTACCATGCAATCCTGAGATCATTCTGCTGACTGGAATATTAAGTGCAGCTCTACTTGGAAAAGCGACTCTGTAAAAATGGCACATTTAACTCTCGATAATCCCTATAGTAAATGTGCTTGGTTTACAAGTATAAAGGTTTTTTTTCTAACTTCTAGGCCTGTAAACTCAACTTGTAAATGAAATTTGGCCTGGGTTCTTTCTTTTCCATGCAGCAGCACCTGTACTAAAGGTTCCACAGGTCAAATCCTGCCCTCAGTAACATCTTGGCAAGTTCACCGACTTCAGATTCTGCTGTCAATGCACAATGCCTTCCTGGGTTGGAAACAATGCAACCGATTGGCCCTGTAATTTGAATTTATGAGACACAAGGAAGAACAGACTCCAGCTCACTGTCTCGTAGCTGTGTTGGCCCTGCATGGCTAACAGGAACTAAAAATAGTTAAAATATTGACACTGAAATGAGCAGATATCTATCTGGCAACACACAAGGAGCAGATCCACAGACTAAGAAGGAACTGAAAAAGTGAGCTATAGCCCACGAAAGCTTATGCTGAAATAAATTTGTTAGTCTCTAAGGTGCCACAAGTACTCCTGTTTTTTGTTTTTACAGAGTCACTTTTCAGAATAGTCCTGAATCTTAAAGGCAGTTTTAGGAGTGCAGGATGAGTTGGAATTACTAGTTAGCATTAAGAAATGGATTGCAGTAACTATTCTAGTGGCCGAAAGAGTTATTTTAAGAAAATGGAAATCTGCAATTCCTCTCTTATACAGACTGACTGAGTGAGTTCTTAAGAACATAAGAACGGCCATACCGCGTCAGACCAAAGGTCCATCTAGCCCAGTATCTGTCTACCGACAGTGGACAATGCCAGGTGCCCCAGAGGGAGTGAACCTAACAGGCAATGATCAAGTGCTCTCTCTCCTGCCACCCATCTCCACTCTCTGATGAACAGAGGCTAGGGACACCATTCTTTACCCATCCTGGCTAATAGCCATTTATGGACTTCACCATGAATTTATCCAGTTCTCTTTTAAACGCTGTTATAGTCCTAGCCTTCACAACCTCCTCAGGTAAGGAGTTCCACAAGTTGACTGTGTGCTGCATGAAGAAGAACTTCCTTTAATTTGTTTTAAACCTGCTGCCTATTAATTTCATTTGGTGACCCCTAGATCTTGTATTATGGGAATAAGTAAGTTTTAGATGCCTATTCTAATCACCATTCTTAACTTTTAGATGTGTAATGCTCACATGTGTTAAGGAAATACCCCTTAGAAGATGTCACCTTGTGCTACTGCAAGCAAGAGCTTTCTGCTGCTGAGGACTAATGTATCAAAAGCCCAAAATGAAATACACAAGACCAAATGATAGAAGAGGGAGCTGGTGGTTATGTGGAATTAATTTCTTTGATATGCATAAAGTTTACATTACCTCATTGTCATGATTCTGTATTTCCAAATCTAGTAATTTATTGTAATAATCTAGGAGTATATGAGGGTCAAATGTGATCCCTCAAAACATATAAGTCACTTTCTTGTATAATCTTGGGCAGGACAAAGTTGGTCAGCTGCAGTGTTTATTGCTGGTAAACAATCAACTCAATTTATCTGTCAACATACAGTTTGGAGCAAACATCCTAGCTTGGTGCAGTCATTCTTGTTTTTAAATATTTATGTAGGAAAGTTAGAAGTGGGCTCAAGGCTCCTGGCAATTTCCCCCTGGTCACAAAAGGTATGCATCCTGTAATAACTCATGAGATAATGCTATGAATGTGTATAGAATGGGGGAAATGCAGCTGTTGGGTGAACAGCGTACAATATAATGCTGTGTAGACAATAGGTATGAAACATCCAGTGCTTCTGGCTGGCCTGGCTGTATTGCAGCAGTAGGCATGTTTGCTTTTCAGCATTGCCAGCTTGTGGGAGCCTACTCACTCTTCTAAATGTGAACTTTGCCATAGGGAGTCTGAATTAATGTAATGCACTCTAGCTGGGGACATAGGTGCTGGAATTAGGGGTGCTGTAGCACCCTGTGGCTTGAGGTGCTTTTCATCATATCCAGGGTTTACAGTTTGGTTCAATGGCTTTCAGCACCCCCACTATACAAATGGTTCCTGTACCCCTGGTTGGAACTCAGAAACCACATCAACCACAGAATACTGTGACCTGCTTGTTCAAGGGTATTTCCTTCAGCCCTGCATGGGGCTCCAGTGTTGTTTTGATCTGCAGTTATGTCCTGAATACCTCAGGGACCACCTCTCTGCCCGCATAGTACAAGATCAGTTAAAGCTGGGAACTGATGTACCAAATCAGATGAGTAATTCACATACTTTAAAGCAACAAAGTCTTAGTGCACCATACAGATTAACAGATGTATTAGAGCAGGGGTAGGCAATCTATGGCACGAGTTGGTTTTCAGTGGCACTCACATGGCCTGGGTCCTGGTCACCAGTCCAGGGGGCTCTGCATTTTAAATGCAGCTTCCTAAACATTCTAGAACCTTATTTATTTTATAACTAAACTGTTGTATGTATATTATAGACTTTTATAGAGAGAGACACCTTCTAAAAATGTTAAAATGTATTACTAGCACATGAAACCTTAAATTAGAATGAATAAATGAAGACTTAGCACACCACTTCTGAAAGGTTGCCAACCCCTGTATTAGAGCATAAGCTTCTCAGGGGTGAATATCCACAAAGTTTATATTCCATACAGCTGTTACTCTATAAAGGTGCCCCAGGCCTTTGTTGCTTTTTACATATCCAGCCCAACACAGCTACCCCTCTGCTACTTGGCACAGTCTAGTATCCTGTCCCTCACAGTAGGTAGAATCCAGGTTATTGAATGTTTTGGCATAATTTGCTCATAGGTGAAGTTTCTTCCTAATGGTGGACAGTCAGTGACTGGCTTATGCCCTCAGTTATAAGGGTTTGTATTCCTTCCAACAATGTGATCTACTTTCTTTAATGCAACAGCTGATGTTCATTACCCACAGAACTGCTCAATGCTTTTCTGAAGGCTACTAGTCTTTTGGCCTCACTATTAGCATGTAGCATTGAGTTCCACAGATTAACTATAAACTGTGTAAAAAAAGCCATTTACTTTTTTCAGTTTTAAACTTGCTTTAGTTTCACTTCATATCCTTATCTCCCACTATTCACCTTCTCTCATGATTTACTTTCTCTATACTATCTCTGTTATTGTGGAGTTGCTCTAGCAGGTCTTTTCTCTGAAGAACCCCAGCTTTTTCAGTCTCCCCTCCTTGCCTCTAAAATTGTGAGATCACCCATCAACAGCTGAGATGGTCAAAGGCAACTAAATTGCCATTCAGCTAGTTTCATCACAAGGGAACTGAGGTCAGAACATTTCTTGTGAACAGTTCTTCAATTACAGTATGCTGAGAAAGAGTGCAGAGTCCTTCCCTCAGCCCTAGCAGAGGCTTGAAGAATATTTTCAACTATTCTTATTATATATGCTTGCATTGTACTCTTATGCCTCATCTCAAACTTTGTCCAAAAGCTCCCCTTTTTAAAAGATACACATGCTGTGAAAATGAGCTGGAGGAGGCAGGTGCTAGTGGTAATGAACTTTTTTCTTCTAGTTGTCTTTAAAAAGTGTAGGCTGTAGTACACTAGAACTTGGTTACAATTTCCCCAACCACTGGGTCAGTGCCCTAAATCAGACAGTTTGAAATAGCTGCCTTGAAATGTTTCAAGTTCTTGATCTGCCATGTGTGTCATACTGGCATCTTGTTCCTGTAGTACAAGAGTTAACCAAACAAGCCTAAAACTTCAAGTGACTGTCAGTTGCAGATAATCTTTATCTTGGTTCAGAATGAAGCCTCATACCTCAGCTGCTGATAACTTATACTCTAGTCCCTGCCTTGGCTCCCTGATAATATCCAGTTCAAATGATGCTTGATGTACAAAGCAGCGAAGAGGCCTGGGGCACCTTATAGGCTAGCAGATGTTTTGGAGCATAAGCTTTTGTGGGAGAATACATCTGACAAAGTGGGTATTCACCCACGAAAGCTCACGCTCCAAAAACATCTGCTATCCTATAAGGTGCCACAGGACTCTTCGCTGCTTTTACAGATCCAGACTAACATGGCTAGCCGTTTGATACTTGATGTACAAAGAGAGTGCCAGAACTCAGTGGTTTAGAGGATATTCTGGTAACATCTTAGTTTTACAGAAAGAAAAATAAACTAAAGTTAGTAGTGTAATATTAAAGACTTACTGATTGGAATTTAAGAAATTCCATGTTCAAAATAAGCTATTTGATCCTAACAAATCAATAGCACTGCTTGGGTTTGGAGCTTACTTATTTTATCCTCATGTCCTTTAAGTTTGACATGCTGTTTTATACTTTAGTAGTGCTGTGCACAGCATGCCAGCAGTAGTAAGACAGTATTGGTTTAATGCTAGAATATTCATATTGACAAATTATGTATTCCTCCAGCTTCACTATAGTGATTGTACTTTATTTCTATAACACTGTTTGATTGCCCCACTTTGTGCAAGTGTATAATAAAATTTATCTACTGGTATTAGGAAAGTATTAATCTCAAAACACAAGACTGTCATTTTAGTGCAGCATACAAGACTCCTACAGCATATAACATACTGTATATGTGTACAGACTGCCTGCCCCTGTAGATGGCTCATCATAATTGCTTCCATCTATACCCTGTCCATTAGAGCACGTGGAACTAACTACATGGCAGTCTGCTGGACTTCGAGACAAATTCATGTGCCAAGAGCAATGGCAGGGTCACTTCTGGTTATGAACTGCAAAGAGTAGCATTTGCACTATGGTTAATAGCCTTGTGGATTCTAACATTAGTTTCTCACTTAAAATGGTATGATCTCCTAAAGGAGAGTGGAGCACTGATCAGTGCTGTTTGCTTGCTACTGTCTCTTCTTTCCACCCTCCCCCTGCACTGCTGTAGGCCACAAGTGGATAATACAGCAACAGCATTTAGAACCAGCTGCTGTGATTCTTTGAGAAAAGGAGAGGGGGAGAAGAGGTGAAAAAACCTCAGTGGAAACCCTCCCCCCCACCTGCTATCATTTTGCCAGCAGAATAGCCCAGACTCTTCTTGTAGAAGCTATCTATAGTGAAGCCTAGCAGTGAGGAAAGAGTAGGGGAAAAAGGTAAGTGAAGTCTTAATGTAGAGGCAGAGTCAGGGATTTTCACCATGTTAAACTAGCATGTTACAATCCAGTGTAGGAATCTGATTTGGATTTCAGTGTAAAGAAAAAAAAAAAAAAAAAAAAAAAAAAAAAAAGAGCAGTCAGCTAGCTACAGCTTGACCTAATGTGAAATAGTGGATGTCTTCGTTCCACTTAATCAGATATTAGGGGGCATCTGTAGGATAGAAGAGTAAATACTTATGACAATTAAGGAGCATCATAGGGACAGTTACTATTCTCATACAGCATGGTCCTGAGAGATTTTGCTGCCTGGGCTATGACATCTTCCCCCCAATCCAGGCTTTAGATGCTTATGGTTGGTTTCAGTTGGAGGATCATGATAGAAAAAAAAAGTTAAATTTTCAGAATAAAAGATTCCACTATGAACTAATGCATGTAGCAGTTTATTTCGCCACAAGTCATTTAGAGTCTCAGTTTACCATTACAGCTTTTGTCCTCTTCAGATTAAGGAGAGCCACTGACAGCAATGAAATGGCTATCAGGCAAAGGATCACAGTAGCTGCTATTGGAACAGTGGTCCATGCTTCTCTCAGTTGAGTCTCTTCTATAGAGATGTAGAACCACAAGTTAGTGACCAGAATATTCCCCCCCCCTGCCCCCAATAAAGCTTGAATTGGCACTAACGTGCAGTTAGGTAAGGGAGAGGAACATTTGTTCCATACCTTGGGTTGAAGGCCATTCATCTGCTACAATGATAACAGGACCAGGTAAGCTTGCTACACCAGAGTTCTTTGCTTGCATCACATCTGAAAGATCAGTCACCACAGATGAGTCTCGAGTAATGGATTTCCATGTATTAAGCTAACTGTCTGTACTCAAGTTCTGTCCAGAGAACAGAAGTTAAAGGTGTACAAAATGTGACTGAAAATACTGGGTTTAGTTTTGGGGGTGGTAAGACAATTGAGGGGGTACAGAACAAGACAGCCTTATACAACTTAAAGACTGTTTAGAGAGACCAGTAAGTCATGGTGTCAATGGAAGCCATGAGGTTTTTAAATTAGGCATTAGGAAAAGACTCCCAATAAGGATAGTTAAGCATTTAAACTAGTTACCCAGAGGGTTTGCAGAATCTGTCCCTGGTGGTTTAAGAATGGTCAGGATAATACTTTGTCCTGCCTCAGTACAGGGGACTGGACTAGATGGCCTCACCAATGCTACCTTTTATAATTGTGATTGTTATAGTTCATCACCATAGTCAGATACATTCTAATTGTCAGTGATTAGATCTTACCTCGTTTGTTTCTAGCTGAGAGAGGACATCTTGGTGAACACAGAGGGGAATCCAGATGAAGTCTGTTACAGAGTAGAGTACTGCAGTGGAAGTATACCTAGAGCAAAGGTGCAGGAGAGACATTTAGCATACAGGAAGCCCTAGCATTTGCTAGGGCAAAAGGGACTGCACTTACTAGGCTAGTGAGAGCCTTGTCACCCGCTACAAAGGCAAAGGTCTTCACTTCAAATCTCTGGCGATAGTTGGGATAGCTGACTGCAAGGCCCACTGGATGAAATGCAGTTCTGTAGTTATCCAGTTCATAGTCACATCTACAGGAGATACATGTAGAAAGTCATGGGGGAGGGGAGGAGAGGAAGGCAACTTTAGGTCAGAGTTGAAGTCAGGTATAGGCTAGACCCTTGGAAGGTTTGCTTCATTAACAGTCAAGTTTAATATTTAGTCTGTTGCCTGAGAGATCCTCTGTACTGTTTCAGAGATCTGTCTGAACTTGCAAGCCTGCATTAGGACAGCAACTCATTCCTAGTCAAGACATTTAGAGGGTTTGAGTCAGTCAGTTGTGAGCCATTATTTGAGTTAGTTGGAGTTTACACTTTAGTCATTGAGCATGTGTGCACTCAAGTGTAGCATTAGGTCAAGCTAGACAGTGACCTACACTTTTTGATCAGATCTTAACCAGGTAGCAACACTTGGGGCCTAGGTCCATGTACTGGCAGGCTCCTTACAAGTCACATTGCGCTCATAGCTCCAGCAAGCCTTTGCATGTATTTCAGGGAAACGCATTTCTTCCCAACACACTGCAGTAAAGCTGGCACACATGTTCCTGCAGCACTTGTATACCTACCCATCCACCACAATGTTCCACCGGGGCAGAGAGCTTTGATCTTGGGATGTTGTTGCCCAACAGTCATCCAATACCAGTTGGATGTTGGGGTCATTGCGGTTCAGAACTTGCACTTCCAAGAAGATTGGTTGCCGCAGATATTTCACAATAGGATACTGGTCATCACTGTAGGGCTGCAAGTAGGAGCCATCTGAAAAACCAAGTATGGTAGAGTTAGAAAGCCCAGTACCCAAAAGAGGTAGTTCTTGCAGGAATAAGCCAGCTACATAAGGAAGTCTGCTGTATACATAGAAGGCCACAGCTAGTGAATGGAGTGATTTAGTTGAACTCCTTGCATGTTGTAATAACCTTAGTCCCAGATTTGGACCTTAGCGTCCAAAATATGGGGGTTAGCATGAAAACCTCCAAGCTTAGTTACCAGCTTGGACCTGGTACCTGCTGCCACCACCCAAAAAATTAGAGTGTTTTGGGGCACTCTGGTCCCTCTGAAAAACCTTCCCTGGGGACCCCAAGACCCAAATCCCTTGAGTCTCACAACAAAGGGAAATAATCCTTTTTCCCTTCCCCCCTCCAGGTGCTCCTGGAGAGATACACAGACACAAGCTCTGTGAATTCAAACAGAGTGAATCTCCCTCTCTGTTCCCAATCCTGGAAACAAAAAGTACTTTCCTATTCCCCCAGAGGGAATGCAAAGTCAGGCTAGCAATCCAACACACAAATCTCCCCGATTCCTTCCTCCCACCAATTCCCTGGTGAGTACAGACTCAATTTCCCTGAAGTAAAGAAAACTCCAACAGGTCTTAAAAGAAAGCTTTATATAAAAAGAAAGAAAAATAAGTACAAATGTTCTCTCTGTATTAGATGATACAACACAGGGTCAATTGCTTAAAAGAATATTGAATAAACAGCCTTATTCAAAAAGAATACAAATCAAAGCACTTCAGCACTTATATTCATGCAAATACCAAAGAAAAGAAAACCATAGAACTTACTATCTGATCTCTTTGTCCTTACACTTAGAAACAGAAGACTAGAAAGTAGAGCTACTTCTCCAAAGCTCAGAGAAGGCAGGCAGACGGAAAACAAAGACCTTAGACACTCAATTCCCTCCACCCAAAGTTGAAAAAATCCGGTTTCCTGATTGGTCCTCTGGTCAGGTGCTTCAGGTGAAAGAGACATTAACCCTTAGCTATCTGTTTATGACACATGTAGAGGAGTAAGCCTCCTAAATTGACTAGATAGCACCACTAGATTCCTCTATAGCAAGAGGCTCTATTAGACCTGGCAGACTGGGTGTGTGTCAGACCAGCAGTGAAGGATTCATGGCACTCCCAGGAGACTTGCTATCCAGGTCTACTTCTTTGGATAGTAGGGACTGAAGAGCTCCTTTAACTGTGGAGGGAGGGAGTTACTTTGTTCTGCCCTGGCCATAAGTTTGCCACTAGATGCAAGCTTTACCTGGATAGATCAGTAGGATCAAGGAGAGGGGCCCCTGGTTTATTGAAGAAACTGGAGGAGGAAGACTGCTTATCCTTATGTTCAGTGATTCACCACCACTTTTGTAGTTACACACTACTGTCAGCCTGAAAGACAGAATGCTCAGCATCTCAGCACAAGGTTAGCTGGCAATTTGAACAGTCATTTTGCTTAGTGTTGTGGACCGGCTCTCACTGGCAGAGTTGCAGACTGACCTGAATTCACTGTCCCTAGAAATCCTGCGTGGTGGTAGATCTGCCCACAAGGCACGCACTTCATTCTCATAAGTTGTTCTCTCACCTTCAAACTACAGGGGATGCAGGAGTGTTAGTGACTGCCCTGCCACAGGAGCTCTGTTAACAGAGAGAGTCCTGGACACTTACCCTCTGCCTTGTCCCACACTTGTTCAGTGGGACATGAAACCGAACCATGTCATTTGAGGGAGACTTGAAGACTGGTTTGCATGTAGGATCTCTTAACCTGACGGTATCCAAGTCTAGGGCTGGTTTGGTCCTCTCACTGAGAACTTCAAAGTCCATGTGGCCATCCTGAGTGCAGACAGCAGCTGAAACATTCAAAGAGGCTGGTATAGGTTGCTGTAGGGCGACTCCAGTACATGACACTGTTGCATGTCCCACTTCAGTTGAGTTAAGAACTAGCTAGTCTTTTAGCTGAGCTGTGTGCGCGCAAGGGCCCTGACTACCCTAAGTTGTACTGCACCTAACTGGGTTGTTCCTGGTCTCCATTTTGTATAGAATGATCTGGAGGGCAAAGATCCTGCAACAGCTCATATCAGGAAGCTCAAGGACCCAGAACTGCTTGCAAAGCAGTGCTCTATGGCTTGCATGAGTGGGAACCAAAAAACCTGAAGCTAGGCTAGAAAGCATCTCATAAGGAGTTGTTTGGAGCAGGCCAGGTAGGAGAAGCTAGTATGGTGCCATGTCATGATTAGTGGCTCTGTAGGTCAGAGGGACAGCTAGTGAAGTCTCTTCCTCAGGGGAGGGAGAGAGAGCATGCATGCGCGCTAGCAGCTGCTGGGGAGCCAGGAACTATGGGGAAAGCTTTGAGATATTCAGTTGTAGTATGTGGGACTGCCTGCCTGCCACATTACAGGGGGAAGGGTTGAGGAGGAGAGCATTAAGTTCATTTGTGTTCCCTGCAACAGACATGAAGACTCCCTCCCACCTCCAAGCAGTGTCCAGAATACCCAAATATGTAACCATAGATATAGGCCTAAGATCCCTACCAGCTAGGGAGGGGCATCCATTTGAGATAGAATTAGTGTGACTTGGCACCTTTATACTGATGCCATTAGTTGCTGAGAATCACCCTACATGGTAATTTTTGCTTGCCAGCTATTAGGAGCTTACACCAAATATAGCTACACTTTTAGCCATTTGGTAGCTCAAGATGGACACCAAAATAGTGCAACCTACCAACTCATGTTCTCCTGTACTCAAGTGGGTGACCATCCATCCTCAGTATTTCACATGCCAAGCTCTGGATCCTTATGATCCAGTCTCATTTGTAGGCCAGTACTTCAAGGATAGCTGAACACCACAGAATAAGCTGACAGATGCACATGTCTTACCTATTGGTGCATGTTGGTCACAGGGACACTCTGGATAAGTCACCATTGACACCATTTCTCCATGGAAGTTGAAAGTTAGCCTTAGAGATGCTATGTATGACTGAAGTCCTAAGCAGTTCTCATACATCTGGAAGAGAGAAAGAGAGAGGCAGGCCACATTTGTTATCTAAGACAGTTGAAACTCAAAGGAAATTTTAGTTATACTTGCCTTTATGTCACCTTACATGTGAAAGCAGCCTTTTGCTTCAGCTCTGACTGTCATTTAGCCTAGACTAGTCTAGCCAGAAATATTTTGCCTTTATTATCTAATCTTCTGGAGTAAGTAGGAACTTGTAAAGTTTAAGTCAGTTTGATTTAAAGTGTCATCTTTAGGAAATTGATGTTTAGGCCTTGTCCAAAACTCAATCTTTAAGTAAATATTTGGGTCTGCAGACCCAGACTAAGCAGTCCAGCAGCCTGGGTTCTTGTGACTAACTCATTTGTAAGCATCAGAATACAGCATGCTAGGTTCTGTTCTCAGAGCCCTCCCTGACCCAGAGAGGTCACATAAGCAGGTGTCAAATGAAGGACTGTGGCAGTGGTCAAGCATCTGCTGAAATTTGGCAGCGATGCCTCTCGATGACATCACTTGCCACCAACAAGTGTGGTCATCAAGAGGCATTGCACCAAAGTTCAGCAGCATTTTGGTGGCATTTCTGCAGATGCTCAACTGCCAGCCAGGACATAGGCACATGTAGATGCCACTCTGGGCACCGTGGCACCCATGGGCACTGCATTGGGGATTATGTATTAGACTAAACACCTCTCACTATTGGGGTATTCTAATTTCTTGGGAAGAGCAAGATCATTCTAGGGATAATTGCCAGCACAGTATTGTGGGAGTAGCAGACAATTGTCTGTCCAAGCTAGCATAAATGGCAGAGTGGTGTCATGTCACCAAGACAAGGGCCAAAACAAGTAGCCCAAGTCTGATGCAGTAGCAAGGGGTAGTTTATCAGGAAACATTGCTTGAATGTTAAGCAAGGAAGGTTTTAAGCAGATAAAGGGCTGGTAGAGAAGAGACTTGTCTGATCTCCATTACTGCAATATGAGTGCCTAAAACAAAAAAAAGGTTTAGTGGTCTCATATGAAGGTTACTCTGAATATTTGGAGATAGATAGACTCTTTTTGTTTAACTCTCACAACCAGGCTGATGGCAGCCAAATGATAGCAGCACAGAAGCTTACAGTCTAGTCCTATAGCTTGGAATGGACTCTGCTGATGGGCAGCAAACCTGATTTTGTAGTTAAGCCTTTTCTATTGCATCTGTTTGTATCTCAGTTACAATTATGACTGCCTAAAAGGAGTCAAATCTCACTACAAACTAGTAGTCTTACTCTGGACTTCAGGATTCTTCTGTTGATGTGCAGCTTCACTCCCCTTCTTGCATCTAGAAGTATCCCATTTGCTTGGAGTTGATTCATGGGAATGTTTCTGTTTTCTATGCTCAGAGCTGAGAGGATCCCTGGGAAAGCTGGGATGGCAACAGTCATGTGTGTTGAGTTACAGGTTGCTGGGCCTATGAGAATAGCTCTGTTAGTTTCCATAGAAGTTTTAAGGTACAAATCCCTCTGTCAGTAGAGGGGCCAGCTTCCTCTGTGAAAAGAGGTTTTACCTGGTGCACAGATCATTCTTGATTCTACAGTTAGTTGCTGGTGAGGAGGCCCATATGAAAGCTTAAGTGCCACAGTATATAACATCTGGTTGTCTTGCTGCAGAGGACAGACATGGTTGAACAGCAGGTTATTCACAATGAGGTTCCCAGTGCCAGGTATATTAAAAAATATAGATGAGCTAGGCCAGGAGTATGCAACCTATGGCACAGGTGCTGAAGGCAGCACATGAGCTGATTTTCAGTGGCACTTACACTGCCTGGATCCTGGCCACAGGTCCAGGGAGGCTCTGCATTTTAAATTAGGTTTCTAAACTGTTTAAGAAACTTAAATTTCCTTTACATACAATAAGTTATATATTACAGACTTATAGAAAGACCTTTAAAATGTATTACCGGCACATGAAACCTTAAATTAGAGTAACTAAATGACGACTTGGCACAGCACTTCTGAAAGGTTGCCAACCCCTGAGCTAGGCTGCAGTTCTGAAGAGACCTCAGATGTTATGAGAAGTCTTGCAGGGCACATTAGCCATTTAAATTGCTGTTGAGGCAGAAAGCCACAGGAGTAATACACTAGCCATCTCACAATACACTACACAGAGGAGTTCTTGGGAAGGATGTACAAACTCCATTCTAGGGCCTCATGTACCACATGGTGTCATAGCCAGAAATCAAGCTGCAACTGTTGTCAGTAGGCATTTGAGATCTCACATTACATGCAGTCTGTTATCCCATCTGAAAATGGGCTAATGGACTGCATGTAGAGTCAGACTACTCATTCTCCCATAGCTCAAGAATGGTGAGCCTCAGAAGTGCCAGATTTCTTATCATGGTTTCTATTTATAGACACCATTATTTGCCTACAGTAAGTTTTGCTTTTTGGCCTCCAGAATGCCTCTTGTGCACCTACCTTGTAAGAGGTGACTCCAGTAGCACCAAAAGAAACCTGGAAAATTAGGTTGTTGCTGTCAGCTAAGAACGTGTATCCCTGCTGCATGGCTTGCCGAAGGCTTAGCCTGTGTGTTCTTGTTCCATCATCTATGGACAGTATCCAGGCCATCTGAGACTCTATAGTCTGCAATTTGAGACTTCTGGTCAGGCATAAGGTTTTCTGTTAAGAACAATAGCCCCCCTTCCTCTATAACTTGTGGTATTAGGACTGCTGTGAGTGGCAGCTTGGCAAACCAACCCTAGAGAGATAGCAAGCTGGACCCTTATGTATTTTAGCAAGCATCACCAACATTGCAGTTTCTAGGCATGTTACTTTGAACACCCTGCCCCCATTTTGACAGACATTCCATACCGTGTATTCATCAGCAAAACCGGGAAGGAGTCTTGGAAATACAACCTGAAAGACAATGTGACAGCAGCTGAATGCAAAGCACACAGTTCAAGGAGATTATGATGCCAAGCAAGCTTTCCATAGTGAATGTTACAAGGTGCCTCTCACTACTCTCAGGAATGGAAGCTTTAGGAGATAGTCTGAGGAAGTGTGCTGCAGTGGCTAGAGGCCTGGCTTGTTTCTGAGGGGACAAAGAGGGGAAGCAGCAAAGGTTTAGTGCACCTGTGCCCAGGTTGCAAGGCCTGGGGGCTGCCAGTCCACCCTGGTTCCAAGCCCCCACCAGCTAGCTAGAACAGGCTGCTCTTCCTGCAAGCAGTGGACAAAGCAGGTGGCTGCCAAATGATCTTAGAAGGGAGCATTGCACAACTTTAAATGAGCAGGTTCTCTAACTGATCAGCCACAGAACAACGTTAACCAGGACAACTTTAAGTGAGGAGCTACTGTATTGATTATTAGCCAATAGAGGGTCTATATAAAATTCAGGAAGCTGTGCCAAGCCCAGCCAGGGAAGCCATTAGAAGTACACAAAGGATGAGGTAAAAGGTAACTGGCAAGAGGTTTCACAAATAAGACTAGAGTAATTTTCAAACAGAGTCTTCCCAGAGATCAGGAAGGGGAAGTCCATTATCACCCTGCTAGTCAGTTTTATTTCCTTACACTCCAACAAGAGAGTCTACGTCTGAAGACTTATCTAAGATTTGATCAGAGATGTCATTGAGTTGTCAGACTCATCTCTAAAGCTGAGCTTCCAAGGGATTGTTAAACTGCCCCACTTACTGCCATGAAGTCTTTAGTACAGTTTGTAGCGCCTGTAAATATAGTAGGCACAACTTCATTTGCTGGAAGAGCATCACAGCCAATACTGTAGGTTACATTCTTGTCCCTTGCAATGGTGTTGTTGAGCAGCAGCAGCTCTATTCTCAGCTGGTGTTGGTCATGCTATAGCAACAGAACACATTGGTCAGAGTAAGATACAGTGACAGTTTTACATTGCTAATCTGAGGCAAAAATCTAGTAGTTAGAGCCAGCCTTTACAAAGGCCATGTGTTCAAGCTGAAGATTTGCTTCAGCTGAAGTTGCTGTCTTAAAAAGTTGCAGGGTTAGTTTTAAAAAGTTACCGTATTTGCCTCCTTACTCAAGGAAGGAATTTGATTTGTTGAGAGCCATTCTGATTAGTCATTATATATAAGAACCAACTCAGTGGGTGCTCTGGGGCTGGAACACCCTTGGGGGGCGGGAGGGGGAAGAAGAGAAGAGAGGAGAGATGAAGTGGTGAAGTCAGGAAAGAAAAAAAAAGTCTCCCAGGAAAGATAGATGGTACATCACATCCCCAACTATAGCATTGCATCACATCACTTTATTTTTGAGCACACTGCACTGGTAATTGTCATTTTTATAGCTTATATCAAGTGTATGTTCCCAAAGCAGAGGGACAGTTATACCTCTAGTCTGGTGCAATTCACATACAGAGCAGTTAGAGTCAGCCTCTCATGATCCACCATGTAGTCACAGTCTACAATCTCTTCACCATTTGCATCTACAAAGAAGAAACTAGTCAGCTATGCTGATAAAGTCACCTTGAGACCCCAACTAGACATGCAGCAATACATACCAACTACATGGACCTGCCAGAAGTTGCTTCCAAGCTCTCTGGGAAACCCAATCAACATTTTGTCATTGTGACAAGACACTGTCCCTACAAAAGGAAACACAGTTGGATATCAACTCCTTGCAACACAGAGAATAGTAGACAGTATACAGACCACTAGTATGATAAAACCTACTCATTCCAGCAAATGGAGAGGAGTCATTAGTTATGAGCACACCCCATGGTCATTAAAACTATCAGATCAGCCTAGAGATAAATCAACTACCCCCACCATGTTTAGGGAAATGCCCTGGTTACCTGGGAAGTCTAGCACCATGGAGCTAATAACACTCGCTGTCAAGGGCACTGTAAAGCAACCAAGCAAAAGAAGCAGCCTACAAACAAAAGAGAAAATGCTCAGAAGCCAGCACAGCAAACAGAACCCACCCAATACACAACCCTAATCCCCCCTCCCTTACCACATGCTGCAAAAAGCCCAGCCTGGCTGCAATACAGGTAACCTCATGGCTGAAACACAAACCCAGCTCACCTCATACTGAGATGCAGGAGTTATATAGGAGGGGTTGCAGCCCCAGCACAGGAGCAGCTCTGGGAAAACATCTGGAATGCTTTCCTCATCACCTGCTAGCAGCTGACTCTGAGCCTGATGGTTTGCACCTGGCTCTGCTCTGTGCTGCAATGAGGGAGGAGGGGGTGGGTTAGGGACAAAGCTCCTCTTTCAAGGGGATTTTATGCTCCTTTGCACAATTTGCTGTTTCCCTTCACTTTTAACATTATTTTGATATCCACTTTTCCTTTCACTGCTCTTCCACTGCCTTTCTCCCTCTGCTGGAAGATGGGGCAAAGTAGCTGACAGGGCTGGCTCCAGGGGTTTTGCCACCCCAAGCAGCCAAAAAAACAAACAGAAAAAAAGCGCGATCGTGATCTGTGGCAATTCAGCGGGAGGTCCTTCACTCCAAGCGGGAGTGAGGAACCCTCCTCGAATTGCCGCCGAATACCTGAAAGTGCCACCCCGCTGCGGAGTTGCCACCTCAAGCACCTGCTTGATAAGCTGGTGCCTGGAGCTGGCCCTGGTAGCTGATGAGCTAGAAACAGATGAACATTTTGTGTTGCAGCCTTAAGCTCCCCTGGCCCTTTGCCCCTTACCAAGGAGAACACTTGGCACTGCTGGGCTCTTCTGCCCACTAAAACAGCCTTGTGCTCAGCCAGGGGGTTTGCAGGGCATCCCACACTTGGGAACTATCCTCAGTAGCCCCTGCTTGGGAAATCTACGTTGCCAGGATAGATCTCTTCAGGAGGGACAGTTTGCCCAATATCTAGTTTGCCATAACTGTCACCAGTGTGAATTAATCCTCCCAACCCTCGGGGAGGTAGAGGAATGGTTGTAGGATGGAATGACCTAGAAACACATTGTTAAACCCCATTCTAGAGATGGGGAAAAGTGAGACAGAAAGAGGTCACGTGATTTTCCCAAAGCAACTTTTTAATTAGCATTTGCTTTATGGTAGCACTTTGTCATCCCCCCCATGATCAGGGCCCCATTGTATTAAGTGAGGTTGAATGCAGTGAGAAACAGTCCTGGCCCAAAGACTTCAGAGTCTAAATAGACAACACCGAAGAAGGGTGGGAGAAAGGAAGGATTATTATCCCCATTTACACAGACAGGGAGCTATGTTACAGAGTGATTAATGCTAAGGTCACACAGGAAGCTGAGAGAAGAGCTAGTACCTGAACCCAGGTACTTTACTTGACAGATTGGGCCGCAAGTCAGTGGCAGAGTCACAGAAGTATCCAAGGTCCTATTATCTAGTTACCTCCTCTGGCCACTAGACCAGTATTGAAAGCCGTCCCAGTTCTACAATTATTATTTATTTGTATTACCATAGTGCCTTGAAGCCCACATCAGGGACTGGGACCCCACTGTGCTAAGCACTGTACAAACAGAACAAAAAGACAGCTCCTGCCCCAGGAAGCTGACAGCCTACATATAAGACAGGAGACAACAGAAAGGCACAGACAATCAGACAGGTCAATACAGGGAAACAGTATCACCCAGCATGGTAGGCCGTGGCCTCAGCACTCCAGAGGTCTAAGTGTAGTCGAGTCTTTTATAGGCATCACAGCAAAGGAGACTTTGAGGAGGGATTTGAAGGTGAATAATGAGGTGACTTTGTGATGTTTATGGGGAGCTCCTCCCAGGTGCGAGGGGCAGCAGGGGGGAAATCACAAAGGTTCTTGTTTCAAAATGTAGGAGGCACATTTTGATAGTGAACTCCATAAAGCAGCCCCAACACCAGTTTGAAAAGGTATATCTCTGCTCCAAAACTAACACAGAGAATGTAGGAAGTTTCAAAGTTAAGGCTAGTATCTCTTTCGCAAGGCAGGATGGCCCAGAACCTCAAAGGTAATTCCCATTGAAAGAAATGGGATTTAGACACCTAAATATCTTTGAGGATCTGGGCCTCTCTCTCTATCTTAGCTTTGAATTTCGTGACTTTGTTCCCCAAGAAGAAAAAGAAAAAGGATTTGTAAGGAAATGCCAACAGACCTTTAACTGCTGTGGTAGGAACAATGCTACTATAGAAATCCTTCAAATACCCATCTTCCTAAAAGGTAGCTTTCAAAATGCACAGCTTCTAGTGCCTCATTTTTATACAGAAACCAATGAGTCCAGATAGGCTTAGTTTAATTCTGCCACTAATAGTGCATTCATTGTCCAGGCCACTTCCCTACAGAAATGAATTATGTACCTGGTTGCTCCCATGATGTTCTTCACCAAGAGACAGGCCCTGCAACTTACTGCCACCCCTTAGCAGTTACTGGCTTTATCAGGCATTGAGGGTACTCAGTTACTTGCAGAGCTGGTTCCTAGCGTGGATGTACCGCTTATTAATCAGATAGAGCAGCACTTTTCAACCTGTGGTCCATGGACCCCTGGGGGTCTGCAGTAGGGTGACCAGATGTCCTGATTTTATAGGGACAGTCCCGATTTATAGAGCTTTTTCTTACATAGGCACCTATTACCCCACACAGGGCCAGCTCCAGGCCCCAACTGACCAAGCATGTGCTTGGGGCAGCACGTTGGGGCGGGGCAGCGCTCGGGGGGGGGGGTTGTCTTTTGTTTTGGTTTGTCAGGGCAGCGCTGGAGGGTTTTTTATTTTGTTTCAGTGGCACGGAGCTTGGGGAGGGTGGGGTTCGGGCAGCGCAGCGCTTGGTGCTGCTCAGAGGGGGTGGGGCTTTGTGTGGTGTGGTGTGGTGCTCGGGGGGCTGGGGCTTTGGGCAGCGCGGTGCTGGGGGGCAGGGGCTGGCATGGTGCGGAGCTCGGAGGGGGAGCGGGGGCTTGGCAGGGTGCTCGGGGGGGCTGGGGCTTCGGGCAGTGCGGCACTGGGGGTGTCGGGGGCTTGCATGGCACTCAGGGGGTGGGGCTTCGGGCAGCGTGGTGCTCAGTGGGGCAAGGCTTTCAGCAGCACAGTGCTGGGGAGGGGTTCGGCAGGGCGGCACTCTTCTTTTTTGCTTGGGGCAGCAAAAAAGTTAAAGTCAGCCCTGACCCCCCACCCCATCCCATCCTGATTTTTCACACTTGCTTTCTGATCACCCTAGTCTGCAGACTATGTCTAAGGGGTCCAGGAAAGGTGACAATAAAAAATTTCAGATCCCAGAAAAGGCATTCGGTTTTTCTGATCAATCAAAAGTATGCAAGTACATCTGCTTACAAGTCAAAACCTGGAAGTGTTGTCGTTACCACAGATACCCACAGTTTAGTGCCCTTTCTCATGATGTGCTGAGCATGTGCAACAATTATAGCTAAATTCTGTTCAGTTTTCATTCCAAGACTTCTATGGTAGGAGTCTACAGACCACAGGGTGAATTTCATTCACCTCCATTTGAAAAATTGTAGGGGTCCAAAAATGAAAAAAGGCTAAAAACCATTGAGCTATAGGAAATGAAGCTTTACTAGTAAGGGCAGTAGAGAAGGGGCTTAGAAAATTCCTCCACTAGCTGTGCAGCTGTTTACAAGATATGCATTTGTAGTTTTGGAGATGGTCATTGGGCTGGATTAATGCTGTAGCAGGGGAGAAAAGCTAAAGAGGAAACAAAAGGAGATTGTTAGCTTTCATTGCTCCCCATGCATTTCTTTTTGACTGAGGTGCAGTCTCCTCAAGTATGCCAGTTTATTTCCCTCTGGGGAAAAGGCCCATGACAATTTAATTGTTTCTACAGCACAGGAATATATGAGCCAATATGCAGGCAGAGGGCCCTACCTGCTTCATCCAGACATTCTTTTATTCCTTTGGTTGCTCACTAGAACAGTCCCTGTGGGGCTGAACCTGTATTCACACAGACCCCCTGCATAAATGACATGGGGCAGTTATGTAATCCTGTAATTTGTACTAATGTAGACACCACTCCTCTCCCACCCACATCCAAAGCAGTCCTGCTAAGAACTACCATGTTATCAGTACTGATTGCTTGGCTCCTGTATAAAGAAAACCCAGCAATGAACTCATCCATTCATACATATGGTAAGGCTAGTTGGAAGCCATGCAGATTGGTTGTGACCAGATACTAGGAGAATCACCTGAGGGGTGCCAGCCTCTTCAGCTGCCACATGCCTTCCTTCCACTACCCCTGGCAGAAGGATCCTACCATTCCATCCCCACCTTTTACAGTACTAGAATGGCATATTGATATCCTTGCCAGAACTCCTACTGCCAAGTGCTCTGGCCAAGAGAGGTGGCTGTGCTTGTTTATGTAGCTTCAATACAACCGTAGGCAGAGCTGTAGTTTGTATGAACAGACTGCCTAGAGGGAAGAAAGGGTGGTGTTGATTCCTTAGCTGGCATTGAGTTTAACACTATGACAGTAGAATAGCAGAGGGTATCCTGCTTTTGGAGGTGGGTGCTTTCATGTATTAAGAACACTAGGTCTGGTCATTATGCTTGTGAGGAGTACCATTATACAGCTAATATGAACACTGCAATTGAAATTTGGCTATATGAAGCTAGCATTAGTCTCCTTTCCCCCATGCTATTTCAAAGTTTATGCTAAGTGAAAGAGCTTTGAAAAGTGCATTTGTTCACTGTCATCTCTTTGCACAGGGTGGACAATACAGAGAAGTAGCTACAGGACCAGGCCTCCTACTGCAGTTCTTACAGGAAGGAAGGTAATTTGCCCAGAGAGGTACTGTAGGGGGAAAAAAACCTCGGTGGAAGTCTTCTCAGATTCTGCCAGCACTCTAACCATGCTTCCTCACAGCTATTACTTGAGCTTCCCTTGGTATACAAGCATGAGAAATGAGGAGGGTTAGGTGATTGAAATGAGTGACTATTCCAACAACAAATCTTCAAAAACTGCAAGAGGAAGAATCTCTGTTCTTCTCATTCTAAAGGTAGCTATAGTGATGCTAAAGGATTGTGTGAGGGGAGGAAAACAGGAAGCAGTGAGAGTTACAGTTATTCATGGAGAGAGAAAAAAAAATCACAAGCCAGACAGTTTTTTGAATTAAATTCTAGTTTATTAAGAGAAAAGCAGTTAGTGTTTTTTGGAGGAAAATGTAGTATTACTTCCGTGGAACTAGATCTCTTAGCAATTTTGCACACATGGGAAAGCAGCAGCTGTGAAGAATACAATCACCTTAAAATTAGATGCTAGTATAATTATATCTGACACCAGGATTAGGCTACTATCCAGCCCCAGAGGAGAGGACCCTCAGGTTTGGTTTTCAGCTGTCTTAAAAAAATTAAAAAAAGACAGTCTTGACAGTCAGGCAAGTTACTCAGCCTTGAATGGAGTGTAGATAGATTTCCTTTAAGTGAATGCTGCATCAGGCTAACTATGAGAGCAGCTAGTAAGATACCTCCATAAAGAATAGAGCCATCTTCAGTAATTTGATGCTTGAAGGTCTAAGGCCATGGCTAGAGGAGGAGGTAATAAATAGGTACCTTCAAATTTCAGTTAGGAGATTATGCTGTGCCTCTGTTGCCAACTTTCATGTGGTAACTAAGCACCCTGACTTTCGCAATAAGCCAAAAAGCTAATCCCATTTCAAAACAAGGCCAAAAAAAACCAGTCCCTAAGAACCCCAACACTATTTGATTTGACCCCCTGGTGTGCAGTCAGACTATGGCAGGCCTGCTGTGTACCCCTGACTCTTCCCCTACTTGCCCAGGGATGATAAAAAGCAGCAACAAGCCAAAAAAACTAGCTAACAAGCAACTCACAAGCTACTTAAGCCAAAAAACGAGCCCAATCTCTGCATTTCCCCTTTCATTTGGCATAAAACTGCCCATTCCTGATCAATGGCCACTTTCCACATTTATTGTGGATACCTCAGCCTGCATGCAGTTGTCCAAGACTAAGGTAGAGAAGTGATAGGGTTAATTTTAGCAACATCTTGTGTTGCAGGAGTCTACTTTTCTAGGTCCATTGCTGGTCACTGACTGCAGGTGTGACTATGTTGAGTTTAGGGCAATGTCCAACATTGGAATCGGGCTAGTTTATTTTCTCCTGCTGCGTCTTTGGAAGTTTGTGCTCACAGAAGGCCACAGCTATGGATGACAGATTTATGAGACCCTTATTGCTGGCCTAAGTTTGAGCCCACTCTGCAAGAGTCACCACCATGCCACGACATTTGAGCCATACCCCAGCCATACAACTGCTTGGGTGAGCTAGAAGAGTAGCAGAGCAGGTTTACAGACAGCACATTTACTAGAAGATAGTGCATATTACAAAAAGCAAATGGAGTCTGCACTAGACACTATGACCTGTTAGTGATAGACATTATGTTTGATACCAACAGCATCATCTCCTAAAATTTAGTGCTAGTAGTCAGTAGCAGCAGGGTAGACCTGCACGAGTCTACTTTAGTGCTCATGAGCACTAGTTTCCAGTAGTAGAGTTATGGACAGGATTAGAAAAAATATAGAGCTCTAAAGCTTGAGACCAAGTTCCCAGGGTTGTCACCTTAATTATGACATAAGTCACCATAGGTTAGTTTTCTTTGAGATTGCACCAAGGAGAGAAGGGGGACCTAAAATGAGCCCATTTTTCTGTAGGTAAGGCTGGCAACAATACAAGTGCCTTTACCCTACTGGATTAATTAAGCAGTAAGGAGCAGCTGATTAGTAGAGTAGGTACTTATGACAATTTAGCAATAAAATTAGGACAGTTATCAGGCTAGCGCAGTTATGCTAGTTAATTTTGTACCATGGAACCTGTTTTGTCTGGACTTAACGGAAGCAAGTCAGACTTGGCTCATCTCTAAATACCAAACTAGAAGTCTGGTATTAAAGTAGCTACTTCTGAAATAAGGAGACTCCACCATGAACTAGTGACAAAATAAACTGCTGGATGCACTAGTCATTTAGTCTCACTTTACCATTACAGCTTTTGTCCTCTTTGGATTTTTAAAGAGCTACTGACACCAGGGCAGTGACCATCAGACCAAGGATCACAGTAGCTGCTGCTACAGTGGTCCATGCCCCATCTGTTAGTTGAGTTTCTTCTGTTGGGAGGAAAAAAAAAAGTAGAACCACAAATTAGTGACCACATTATGCAATAAACTTGACTTAGTAACATGCATCAGCTAGGTAAAGAAGAGCATTTGTTCCATACCTTGGGTTGAAGGCCATTCATCTGCTACAAGGATAACAGCACCAGGCAAGCTTGCTACACTAGAGTTCTTTGCCTGCATCACATCTGTAAGAGATCAGTCACCACATGACTGAGTAACTGGAGTCATGGAATCCACTAATCTAGCAAGCTAACTGGCTATTTTCCTGTTCTGTCCAAGAGAACAGAATGATTCAAGGTCTAGAAAACCATGTCCTACAAAAAAGGTTGTAAGGTGGGTTGTTTAGTCCAGAAGAGACAGGAGTACCTTACTTTTACATACTTTAGACCTCCCACTGATAACAGGGCTAGGTCACCTTACAAAAGACTAAAGCAGGGGATTCAATCACAGAAAGGGATGTTTAGGGTAGACATTAGGCAAACTTTCCTAAGGGTAAGGGTAGTTAGGCACTGGAACAAGTTACCTAGATGGTTTGCAGAATGTCACTAGTGGTAGTTAAAGAAAAAAAAAAAAGTCAGAGGTAGATTAGCTAGTACTGCACTGAACCAGGACTAAGGAGACTGGCCTAGAAGACCGGCCTAGAAGACCTAGCAAGTTCCCTTCCACACCTACATTATGATTCTGCTATGGTATGACAGCATGTTTACTGTGACATTCTAGTTGCCAGCAGTGATTAGATCCTACCTCGTTTGCTTCTGCCTGACTGAGGACATCTTGGTGAACACAGAGGGGAATCCAGATGAAGTTTGTCACAGAGTAGAGCACTGCAGTGGAAGTACACCTAGAGCAAAAATGAGACATTTGGTGCATAGGAAGGCCCCTAGCATGTAGCTAGCGCAAGAGGGACTGCACTTACTGGGCTAGTGAGAGCCTTGTCACCTGAGGCAAAGGCAAAGGTTTTCACTTCAAATCTCTGGCGATAGTTGGGATAGCTGACTGCTAGGTCCACTGGATGAAATACAGTTCTGTAGTTGTCCAGTTCATAGTCACAGCTACAGGAGATCATGTTGAAAGTCATGAGGGGAGGAGAGGAAGGCAGTTTTAGATAGGTCAGAGTTGAAATCAGGTAGAAAAGAGAGTGTCTTGGAATGTTTGCTTCATTAATATATATTTAACATTTAGTCCACTGCCCAAGAGAGACCCTCAATACTGTTTCCAAGAGGTCTGCCAGAGCTTGCAGGCCTACATTAGGACAGCAATTCATTGAGGGTTTGATTCACTCAGTTGAGAATTAGAGTTGCAGTTGGAATTTGCACTTGAGCACATGCACTCAAGGCCTGGTCTACATGGGGCAGCGGTGGTGGAAATTGACCTAAGATATGCAACTTCAGCTATGAGAATAGCATAGCTGAATTAGACATTAGGTCATCTTACCTCATATCCTCAGTGCTGGGTCAATTACTGCAGCTCCCCTGACAACTTTGCTTCAGCATCTTGCAGAGCTGAAGTTCAACAGTTGACTGGAGTGTGATCAGGGAATCAATTTTATCATGTGTAGTGTAGATGTGATAATCTATTCCCGATTGATTGCTACCCACCAAGCCATACCTGACCTAATGCTACAATGACTTATGCTTTTGTGATCAGATCTTAAAGACAGCAACTCTTTGCTCCTACTTCCATGTGAGGAGCCTGATAGTACAAAGTCACCTTGCTCTCACAGCTCCAACAAGTTTTTGCATGGTATTTCAGGAAACTCTTCGGTGAGGCTGGCCTGCTCATGTTCCTGCAGCACTTGTATTGTACCTACCCATCCACCACAATGTTCCACCAGGGCAGAGAGCTTGGATCTTGGGATGTTGTTGCCCAACAGTCATCCAACACCAGTTTGATGTTGGGGTCATTGCGGTTCAGAACTTGCACTTCCAAGAAGATTGGTTGCCGCAGATATTTCACAATAGGATACTGGTCATCACTGTAGGGCTCCAAGTAGGAGCCATCTGAAAAACCAAGTATGGTAGAGTGTACTTTGCTTTCTAACAAGAGGTAGTAATTCTTGCAGGAATCTCAGTCTAGAGATAGAATAAACCAACTATGTAAGAAGTCTAGTATTGTATGTGAATAGAAGGACACAGTGGGTTCTTTAGCTGAACTCCTTACATAGAGAACAAGCCTCCTAAGCCTGACATCCCCACTGGATTCCCCCAGAACAAGCAGCTCTATTAAAACCTTAGTCTGCCAGCTCTAGGTCAGACATGCTGTGAAGGATTCATGCCATTCATTTTGACTAGTACGGATAGAATTGTTCCTTTGACTATGGAAGGAGGAACTTCATTTCTGTCTTTGCATCTAGCAGCAAATCATGGCCAGCTTTACCTGGATAGATCAGCAGGATCAAGGAGAGAGGACCTTGGTTTGTTGAAGAAACTGGAGGAGGGAGACTGCCTATCCTTATGTTCAGCGATGCATCACTACTTTTGTAGGTACACACTACTGTCAGCCTGAAAGACAGAATGCTCAGCATCTCAGCACAAAGGTTACCTGACAATTTGAACAGTCACTTTGCTTAGTGTTGTGGACTGGCTCTCACTAGCAGAATTGCAGACTGACCTGAATTCACTGTCCCTAGAAATCCTGCGTGGTGGTAGATCTGCCCACAAGGCACGCACTTCATTCTCATAAGTTGTTCTCTCGCCTTCAAACTACAGGGGATGCAGGAGTGTTAGTGACTGCCCTGCCACAGGAGCTCTGTTAGCAGTCACAGTCCTGGACACTTACCTTCTGCCTTGTCCCACACTTGTTCAGTGGGACATGAAACTGAACCATGTCATTTGAGGGAGACTTGAAGACTGGTTTGCATGTAGGATCTCTTAGCCTGACGGTATCCAAGTCTAGGGCTGGTTTGGTCCTCTCACTGAGGACTTCAAAGTCCATATGGCCATCCCGAGTGCAGACAGCAGCTGAAACATTCAAGGAGGTGGCATGGGTTGCTGTAGGATGACTCCAGTACACGGCACTGGAGCAGATCCTGCCTCAGTTCAGTGAGGAACTAGTCTTAGCTGAGCTGTGTGTGCGCACAAGGGCCCTGACTACCCTAAGTTGTACTGCACTTAACTGGATTGTTCCTGGTCTCCATTTTGTATAGCATTTTCTGGAGGGCAAGGATCCTGCAATAGCTCATGCCAGGAAGCTCGAGGACCCAGAACTGCTTACAAAGCTGTGCTCTATAGGTCAGAGAGGAAGAAGAATCAGATTGAAGTGTAGGCTGGAGTCTACCTATTAGCCTGCCTTAATCAGCTCAGACAGGGGAACCTGGTGTATGCTTCTAGTTGTTTACCTTTCCTATGGGATAGATAAAGGGCTGGGTGTCAGTACCAGAGCCAATGCTTAAGGGAGTATAAGGGGATGAACAGGGAAGAACAAAGCTTTCTAGTAGCTGCTGACAGGCTGAACAGGGAGGGCAGAAGAGGGAAAGTCCTCAGAGATGGAGTTGTGATCTGTTGTGCTTTCTGCCATCTCCATGAAAAGCTGTCATTACTATGTGGACTGTCAGGGGAGCCAGGTGATCACCAAGTAGTGGGTCATGTCCAGATCACCCAAAATGTCAAAGAAAACTGTCCTCATCAGCAAAGGAAGGGCATCTATATAGACCCAGGAACCATGACTGCAACTAAATGGGCTCCAAGACAGAGGTACAGAGTCCCTATATAGGAAGTTTTGCTTGGCAGTCACTAGGAGCTTGCACCAGACATATCTGCACTTTTAGCCACAAGTTGAGCTCAACTCTTATGTTCCTATCAAAGATAGAAGCCCCAGAGTCATAGAGTAATGTGCTGGGGGTTTACTCAGTCTCCTGCATTAAGGAAATTCATCTCAGGGAACCACTGACTTGCAACATCAGTCTGTAGATCAATACTTCAGAGACAGCTGAAGCCACACTGCTACAGAAAGTTCCCAGGAAGAATGGGCTGTCTTACCTATTGGTGCATGTTGGTCACAGGGACACTCTGGATAAGTCACCATTGACACCATTTCTCCATGGAAGTTGAAAGTTAGCCTTAGAGATGCTATATATGACTGAAGTCCTAAGCAGTTCTCCTCATACAGCTGAAAGAGAAGGAGGCCATGACATTTTGTATCCAAGTAGTTATGTTTGCTGCAAAGTTAGCACTTTGCCTCTGAATCTGACAATCATTTCAATTGGACTAATCTAGCCAGATGTTAGTGTTTAAGTTGCCAGATGTTAGTGTTTAAGTTGCTTCTCAGCCATTTAATACATACATCTCCTGGATCAAGTAGTAGGGATTTAGAGAGTTTTAAATCAGTAACA
Organism: Gopherus flavomarginatus; assembly: GCF_025201925.1. Classification (NCBI taxonomy): domain Eukaryota; kingdom Metazoa; phylum Chordata; order Testudines; family Testudinidae; genus Gopherus; species Gopherus flavomarginatus. Next base: position 16,683,462 of record NC_066625.1, on the reverse strand, counting down.
GCCTAGATCTAAAGTGGCTGTTCATTGAACTATGCCTGTTAGACCTAGATTGAAGTTTCAAGTGGGCCATTCAAGTGTACTTTTGACCCTGCAGACTCAGCATGTGGTCCATTTTCTTTCAACTTGAACCTCACTCTTATTTAGGGGACATCAGATTGCAGCATGCTATGCTCTGTCCCAACAGCCATTCTGGCCCAAAACTGATAATATCAGCAGAACATACAATGTTATTCCCTCCCCTTCATATCTAAGGATTAGGCCAGCTTCCCCTTGCCTCTTATCTAGCCATTAGGGATGATCTATATCTTTATGGAGAATTTCAGGAGGGTGCTCCATGATTAGCAAGTAGCAGACATGAAACCTGTCCAGGTGATTGCTTGCCTTGCCAGTAGCTCAACCCCTGTGAAGAACTATTGATGCTAGAGCCAGTAGCCTGAATTGAGGTAGCAAACAGTAATTTGTTGACAGGAGACACTGCAAGAATGGTCAGCAAGGGAGTTTTTAGCACATGTATCTGAGAGGGCTGGTAGAGTTAGGGCTTGTGTGGGTATCAGGAAGGAGGTTGCCATAATGGAGACAGTTTTAGTTGTATTAGAAGTTATGCTTAGGAAGATTGAGGCGGTCTGTGTAGGGGGGAAGGTTGTGAGAGGGAGGTTCAGACAGCTGCCAAGTGGTGGCATGAGAAGGACTGACCATCTAGTCGGTGCCTTGGTATTGACCCCAGATGTCTGTGATTTTGTAACTAAGTCCTTCTCTACTCCATCTTTCAAAAGATGGAATTGTGACCTTTCCTAAAGGAGATATTACAAACTAGTAATAATCTTACTCTGGACTTCAGGATCCTTCTGTTGATGTGCAGTTTCACTCCTCTTTGTGCATCCAGAGCAATTCCATTTGCTTTGAGTTCATTCATGGGAATGTTTCTGTTTTCTATACTCACAGCTGAGAGGATCCCTGGGAAAGCTGGGATGGCAACAGTCATGTGTGTGGAGTTACAGGTTGCTGGACCTGCAAGAATAGCTCTGTTAGTTCCCATAGAAGGGTATGAGTCCCTCTATTGTCAGAAGGGCCAGCTTCTTCTGTGAAGAGGGGAAGTTTTACCTGGTGCACAGATCATTCTTGATTCTACAGTTAGTCGCTGGTTAGGAGGCCCATATGAAAGCTTGAGTGCCACAGTATATAGCATCTGGTTGTCTTGCTTCAGAGGACAGACATGGTTGTGAACAGCAAGTTATTCAGTGATGTTTCCAGTATCAGCATAAAAAAAAAAAAAGGCAGTCTGTTAGGATTCAGTAAACTAGGCTGCAGTTCTGGAGAGACATCAGATGTTAAGAGAAGTCTTGCAGGCCACATTGGCCATTTAAGTTGCTGTTAGGGCAGAAGTATCCGCTGGAGTAACACTAGCTGTTTGTTACTCCTATGCAGAGCAGCTCTTGGAAAGGATGAACAGGCTCCATTCTAGGGCCTCATGAACCACATTGTGTCATAGCCAGAAGTCAAGCTACAGCTGTTGTGAGTTGGCAGTAGAGATTTCAGTGCTGTCCATATGACAAGATGGGCCAAGCTACTTATGTTACCATGAGTCATTGTTAAGATGCTTAGGTCATTAGGACAGTCCTGCACCATTTATTAATTTATATTATACAAACCCACTTCTCTGCATATAAAATATTTTGCCTTTTTGGTAGCTTCCTAGTTCTCTAGAGCTCCTACCTTGTAAGAGGTGACTCCAGTAGCACCAAATGAAACGTGGAAGATTAAGTTATTGCTGTCAGCTAGGAATGTGTATCCTTGCTGCATGGCTTGCCGAAGGCTTAGCCTGTGTGTTCTTGTTCCATCATCTATGGACAGTATCCAGGCCATCTGAGATTCTGTAGTCTGCAATTTGCAACTTCTGGTTAGTCAGACAAGGCCTTAGCAAGCAGTATGGTCATTGTTCTTATCCTTAAGACTTCTGAGACTAGGATGGATTTAGATTGAAGTCACTAGTTTTTAAACTTAGTTAATCAGAATCTGGTAGATTCTAAAGTCAATTATGAAAACAAATGCAAAACAAGATTTAAAATATTCTCAGTAGTATAACCATTAGTGGTGCTGATTTGCACTGTATGCTACATGCAGTAATTTTTGGTATCCAGGAGGATACCTATACATATTTAAGTAATTGCATAGCTTTGATTTATATAGTTTACTGTGTTTGTTATTAGATAGCACTGAATGATGTTTGCTAGGTGATTAGTCAAGTTAATTGAATTCCAGTTTCCATTCAAAAGGTGTTTATTATTAGTTAAGCTACCTTGAGCATTCTGGATATACAAAAGTTTATGTTTCAAGTTAATGGCTATTAAAACTCAGAATCATGATCTTTAGTGACCTGAACAGATTGTTAAAGGACATAACCAGAAACTTTTTGAACTAGCAGGACTCATCCTCATACCTCCCAGATTGCAAGGGGGTCGGGGGCAGAGAAGAGGAGACCATATGATTTCCTGTTTATTTCCCAGTGATCTTCATCTTAACTTTGAATAAACTGACATAGCTAAAACAGAAGCAGGCACAAAGCTGGTTTGGCACTTTGGAATTCTGGTTCCAGATGCTTAGGCAGTGACTGTCACCAACTCAGTTGTTTGAGTTTTAGAAGTTCAAGCTTCTACTCTTCCTTACTTAAGAGATTTAAATAGATTAAAAGCAATCTTAGGTCTTAATAAAATTATAAGTTGGTTTAAGTTTTAAATTGTTAGATTTTTACTAAATTCAGACTAGTTTATCCACACTGGTCAAGGCTTTAGTAGTTGCAGCTTTGCTATCCAACCCTAGAAATATACTTTGTCAAGACTCTGATCAAGCTACTTTAGTAAGCAACAGAAGTTGTTTCTGCAGGCAAAATATTGGTTTAGCAGCATGCTATTTTGGACACCCCAGCCCCCATTTTGACAGATGTTTCATACCACATGTTCATCATCAAAGCTGGGAATGAGTCTTGGAAATACAACCTGAAAGAGAATGAGACAGCAGCTGAGTGCAAGGCACAAAGTTCTAACAGGCTTTAAAAAAAAAATGTGTCTGGCAACAGAGACTAGGAACCTCCAATCCATTACAGTAAGGGAAGCTTTATCTGTTACAGCACACTTGCTTTGAGAATAATGTATCTAGCCTCTAGCTGCTGCATTTGTGGGAGAACAGAGGAAAACCACTATCAATGCAACTTTCTCTTGTAGATCTAGTGGACATGTCCACATACACTGGATATGCTTGACACAGCCTAACCTGAACATAAACAAAAGACAGTCAAAGGTAGCCAGCAAGGTTTTACAGACAATAAAACTCCAGTTACTAACTTGAGTCTCCCCAGAAACCAGAAAGGGGCAATCCACCACAAGTCTTCTTTCCTCACACTTATTGCCTACAGAAGAGAATCTACAGGCATATCATCTTTAAGACTTGATTTGAGAAGCCATTGAGTTATTATCAAACTCATCTCTACAGATAAGATCAGTTAGATTTCCAAAGAATTGTCAAACTGCTCCACTTACTGCCATGAAGTCTTTAGTACAGTTTGTAGCTCCTGTAAAAGTAGAAGGGGTAACTTCATCTGCTTGAAGATGACCACAGCCAATACTGTAGGTTAAATTCTTGTTCCTTTCAACTGTCTTGTTCAGCAGCAGCTTTATTCTCAGCTGGTGTTGGTCATGCTAGAGCAACAGAACACACTGGTCAGCGTAAGATACAGTAGCATATTTTTACATTGCTAGATGCTTCCTCAGATCAGCAATTAGATCTTATCTTCACAGATGGTAGATGTCCAAACTTAAAGTTTGCCTCAGCTGACAGTGGATGTTATGACTAACCTTGCACCTTCTATAGACAAGGCAAGCACAGCAGTATTAATACTTAATCAGATAAGCCATTTGGGTTGCCCGTCACCTTTGATTAGTACATCAAGTCACACCACACAAGACTCTATATATGTACTAATACTTGGACAGTGGTATACAACAGAAGTTGCCTGGGGAAGTCTTTCACTGGCTATTTTAAGGTTTCACCTTAAAAGTGGAAAGGTTTCATATCATGCATAGTTCAAGTATTGCACCACTTGGTTGAGTTTTCATGAATCCCATCAACTTCATGCTCACTTCAGAGCCTGTATCAAGTCTGCATGTTCCCAAAGAAGAGGGACAGTTATACCTCTAGTCTGGTGCAATTCACATACAGAGCAGTTAGAGTCAGCTTCTTATGATCCACCATGTAGTCACAGTCTATAATCTCTTCACCACTTGCATCTACAAAGAAGAAACTGGTCAGCTATGCTGCTAGATGTTGCCCTGAGAACCCAGCTAGACATGTAGCAATACATACCAACTACATGCACCTGCCAGAAGTTGCTTCCAAGCTCTCTGGGAAACTCAATCAACATTTTGTCATTGTGACAAGACACTGTCCCTACAAGAGGGAATGCACAATCAGTCTGATATCAACTCCTTGAAATACAGAAACAATGGAGGAGTCCTTGTGGCACCTTAGAGACTAACAAATTTATTTGGGCATAAGATTTTGTGGGCTAGAACCCACTTCATCAGATGCGAGAACTCATTGTTTTTGCTGATACAGCCTACCACTCTGAAACTTGTAACACAGAGAGCACTAGACAATTAACATACAAATTGTTAATATGATAAAGCTTTTCTCTCATTCCCCTGAATGAAAGGAGGGGTCCTTAGTTCTGAGCACACCCCAGGGTCAGTAAGACTATCTGATCAGCCTAGAGACAAGTCCACCATGTTTAGGAGAATGCCCTGGTTACCTGGAAAGTCTAGAGCCATGGAACTATTAACAGCAGTTGTCAAGGGCACTATAAGGCAACCCAGCAAAAGAAGCAGCCTGTAAACAAGAGAGAAAATGCTCAGAAACCAGCACAGCAAACAGAACCCACCACATATACATCCCTAATCCCCTCCCTTACCACATGCTGCAAAAGTACCAGCCTGGCTGCAATACAGGCAACCACATGGCTGAGACACAAGACAGCAACACAGCTCACCTCATACTGAGATGGAGGGGTTGCAGCCCCAGCACAGGAGCAGCTCTTGGAAAACACCTGGGATGCTTTCCTCATCACCTGCTAGCAGCTGACTCTGAGCCTGATGGTTTGCACCTGACTCTGCTCTGTGCTGCAATCAGTGAGGAGGGGGTGGATTACGGACAAAGCTCCTCTTTCAAGGGGATTTTATACCCCTTGCACAATTTGCTGGTTCCCTTCACTTTTAATATTATTTCCATTATATCCATTTTTCCTTTCACCTTGCTCTTCCACTGCCTTTCTCCCTCTACTGGAAGATGGGGCAAAAGAGCTGATGAGCTAGAAACAGATGAACAGTTTGTATTGCAGCCTTAAGCTCCCCTGGCCCTTTGCCCCTTACCAAGGAGAACACTTGGCATTGCTGGGCTCTTCTGCCCACTAAAACAGCCTTGTGCTCAGCCGGGGTGGGGGAGCTTGTAGGGCATCCCACGCTTGGGAACTATCCTCAGTAGCCCTTGCTTGGGAAATCTACATTGCCAGGATAGTTCTCTTCAGGAGGGACAATTTGCCCAGTATCTAGTTTGCCGTAACTGTTACCAGTATGAATGAATCCTCCCAACCCTCAGGGAAGTAGAGGAATGGTTGTAGTCAGTATTAATCTGTATAATGGAAAGGCCTAGAAATATTTTGTTAAATGCCCTTCTGTAGATGAAGAACAGTGAGACACAGAGATCAAGTGATTTGCCCAAAGCCACTTACTAATTGGCGCTTGCTTTACGGTAGCCTTTCACCCCCCACCCCTCCCGTTTGTGCTGGGTGCTATATGAATGGAGTGAGAGACAGTCCCTGGTATGAGGAGTTTACAATCTAAATGGAGAACACAGAAGAGTGGGGGAGAAAGAAAGGATCATTAGACCCATTTATACAGACTGAGATTTACATTACAGAGTGGTTAGAGCTAAGGTTACACAGAAGGCACTAGTACTTGAACTTGGATCTTTTGATGCCTGAACTAGGACCTTTACCACACAGCTATTCATCCTCTTACATAGGGCTTATAAGGGCTATATGGAGGCTAATCCTGTTCCCATTGAAGCCCCAGATTTTCACGAGTGTAAAGATTCCAATTGTCTAAATACCTGTAGGTTGTTGGACCATAATGTACGTACATGAAATAAGGTGGGGTAGCCTTAGGGGGTGAGCTGGAATGCTTAGACTGTCCCCTACCCATTTTCCAATCACAGACACACAAGGGGGATGCCCTGTCCGCGCTAGCAGCACATAAACTAAGGGTCTCTCCCTACATGGTGCTCACACAGGAGAGGCTAACGAGGATGGCCATGACCCTCCTACATCTCCTTTCAGCAAAGAGCATCGGCTAGTCTCAAGGAGACGGCACTGCTTACTCTCATTGCGTCCAGTGAAATGATCAGACTGTCAGTAACCCACATGGAAAGGAAAGGGGGAGGGAAGATGGGTTCACACGCTCCTAGACCCAGGTAGCTTCCTCACTGGACGATGCCAGGCTGAGTCAGCCCACCGTGGGTCGGATCTTCTAAAGATCCACTAGTTACCGGGCTTGCATTAGAGTAGTCCTGGTCACGAGCTTTTGCTTCACAGGGTACTCTGGGCGTCTTCCGGTAACAGTCACTCACACCGGTGTACACACACACACCCACACACATACACCAAGACCTTTACTTCCAAATACCACAGTGCATCTGTACCTTATGTTCGGACCCAATACCATGAGGCGGTATGACAACCCCTCTTGAGGCGGTAAAAACCCCTCAGCACCGGTGCATACCTAATACATTTACCTATGCATTACCTTGTTGGCAGTTCCCCAGTACTGCTATAAACTAACCTTGTTGGGGCCTTTCCCCACTACCACTCTGCATCTGATCTTGCTGCACAGTCAATAAGTTCAGATGGCGTGAGCCCAACAGAGACAGAAGGCCCCACGGACAGTCCTCCGACGACACCCCAATAGAGATTTCAAAAGGTCTCATACCTCTCTTGTGGCACCATGGGGTTCGAAGGGGAACGATCCGTAGCAGCTGCCTGTATCTCAGTAGGCGTTGCCATCCCGGACGAGCCCCAAATTGTCGGAGAAAAACTCAGTTCTCGCTTTTTGTTTGGGTGCAGCAAAATCAAATACTTTATTATTTCTCCAGCAATTGTAATAGAGGGAGGGAGTGCCCTAGGACACAGGGTCGCCCCAGTCCCGGACAGGTCTCTCCACAGGTAAACAATTACAGCAAGCATTTATACTTTTGTTACAGACAATAACAAGCAATAATACAGACAATAATAAGCAACAGCTGCATTTTGTTTATACATAGGGCCTCCTGCTATCTTATTTTTCTCACTTAAGAGACGCCAGTCTACATATTGTATTATCTACACAAGGTCGAAAAACAACTTCTCACACAGTTCTTTTCCACTCGCCTCAACAATCCTTGCTTCTACAAATCTCGCGTTACTAGGGTTACAGTTAGCCTAACTCTTGCTAACAGAGACTGTCATGCATTAAGATCCCCTACAAATCCCTGTCAGTTCTTTCTGTACTTCCACACTCCCCCCTTTTGTACTTCTAGGACAACAGATATTTTCAAATCTCTATTTGCATTAAGCCATGGATTTCTGATTCTACATCAGATGTTTCAACCTTAGGGGTTTTCATTGGATGTAATGACAATGCATGATTAGCATGGACATGAAAGGTATTATTATTATCACATCTTTTACAACAATAATATAATCCTAAACTAACAGCAATATAAGCAATAACATTCCCATAGCAATAATATGATGGGGTTGTTGTACAGTTTTGGTCAGAAAGCACAATACATCATGCTTAGTACATAAAGTAAACATTCTATAAGTTGTATGAAAGGCATACTTTTCAACTTGATATATATTCTGAAGCATGTGAATTTGTCCTTATATTTCAGAGATTCTTTGAACCTCCTGTAACAATGAAGCAAATTTTGAAATAGATCAGGTACTAAGCTGGTCCAATTAAAGGGTATCTGGAAGCTAAGGGCTACTTGCAAAATTCTATCTGCAGGCCAATAACCAATATGATTGCTTGCAGTGGTAATGAGATTAAAATGTATATGTTGCAATGTGGTGGTTTTAACATACACACAGCTATCATTAGCTTGAAAAAGTAGGTGTCCTGTCAGGATAGTTCCTTGTCCTCTACCCTCCCAGTAAACGTTATAATGAACAGTGACAACTTCCCCTGGCTTCAGTTTATGGATACACTGAAGCAGTAGGGGTTCGAACAGCCAAATGTCCATTGACTCCCTATTCCTATCCAAAATATCAGGTGTTATTCTAGGGGCACTGACTATAAATCAGTTAGGTATACCAGGTGGTCTAATTTCCCAGATGTCTCAGTGAATAATCCAGTCCCACATGCATCCTCCCCATGGACTCCTCAGGATTCGGTATGTGGGAGCCCACACCCCCCTAACTAGTCCAAATGCTTGGAAGGAGCACTGTGAATGTCCACACTTCCGCCCAGAAAGTGTCCAAGTATGTCTCCATGACCACAAATGGTACTCCTGATGTGTCTGTAAGGGCTCTGAGCCAAGTCTGGTGCTCATGATCACTCCAAATGGCCATCAGCTGGTCATTTAGGAAATCCTGAATTTCTAAACATACTAGATCCCATTGCAATGCCTTCCCAGCCTCAGTGATATTCAGTACCATCTCTGTCAGTAACTAAGGATGGAAATGACATGTAACTCATAAACTCCATCCTGTACTTGGGTTAGCTGAGCTCCAGAAATAAGGCTAGTGGCCTTTTTTAGTTGGCCCAATTTCTCATCATGTTCTTGGCTTTTAAGAATATTCCAAATGGCTGCTGCACTATTGGCCCCATCCCATAGGGATCTGGTCAAGTCCCTCTTCTTCCAGAGGAAATAACCCAGGCCCTCTGTTGTGCTAATCTAACGGCAGCCCCTTGTGAGCAATTTGGGTATGTAGAGGTGATCTGGAAACTGGATAAGGGCAATGTAAATTTGACAGTCCCTAGTGTTGTATTAATCACAGTCCACTGATATCCTAATACATCTCTCTTAGGTGTAGTACTATATCACATCTGTTGGTTGTATATCTTTAACTAATCTCAGGTACTTTTAAGAGGCATTGACATTCATAGCATAGGAGGGGGTGTGTTGTAATAAGGTACAGGTTACATTATTAGTCACTGGAATGGTTTCAATACAAGTAAAATTTTCAGTGACAGAACAAACTCTTTGGATATCCATTTGATTATTCACTAATTGGGTAACCAAATAACAATAAGGGCTTCTTTCATGTTACACAGTACAAATTCCAAGAATAGCCATCATATCTACTTCACTATGGAACCCATCAATTTCGATTACAGATTCTTGGGGTTCATTTGTAGTGATATTGTAGATTTCTATTTCCACTGATCCATTTATTCTCCACTCAATTGTTCACTTATATGGGATATCCTGAACTTTAAAAATATTTTTTGTTCAAACAATCTTTAAATGTGTGTGAAGGCCTTGGCCATTGGTTTTATCAAATATATGGCATTGTCTGTATTTGGATGTATTACAGGGGTAATGTGTAATGGAGGAGATGGCAGAGGCAGTGGCAACAAAGTGCCTTTGGTACTTATTATTTAAAAATCCAATTAGAGAGAGCAATACATGCTGAAGGATTTATGCAAAACACAGGGCGCAGCCTGTAGATAAAAACCCCAAAATCCAATCAATACCACATTCCCAGGCAGGGTCCCACAAATTTCTTTCTGCCAGTGTATAATTCTTTGTTTCTTCACCAGGATCAGTTCTCAATGTCCTTTCTAGTCAGGAATTCCTGGCCTTTGGCAATTTCAGTGGAATGAGTGTTCCTTCTTCTTTCCCGAAACAGTCGTGGTTCAGCATCCTACAGGGGAGAGGTTACCACATCACCCTGTAATGGTTTTGCTTCTTCTAGAAAAATCCAAAGGCACAGTAGGTCTGTCAGTGGACAAGGGAGAGGTTACTAGCACTTCACCTTGTCCTTTTTCTCTGCTGTCCAGAAGGCACAGCATAGCTAGAAGGAGAAATAAGCTAATCATCAGTAGGAGAATTCTCCCGAGGTGGAGGGGTCTTTTTGCAGTGAGAATCATGGCTCCAAGCAGTCAGTCTTTGGCACTTCACAGCGGTGTTGGTAGTCAGCAGGACTTAATAAGGGTCTTTCCAGCATGCAGCCAAAGCAGTCTTTCGTTGGTGGACCTTTACATAGATCCAGTCTCCTGGTTCCAACGAGTGGCAGGGCTGCTAGGGTCTTTTGGTAACGCTTCTTTACCTGTGAGAAAAGAAACTTAACACATTTCATTAGTGCCTGGCAGTGTTTTGCAGATCTCATAGCTGCTTGGGCACATTCAAGCCCGCCCCCCTTTTCTTGGTTGTCAGCCAAGTCTTAGCTGTGAGCAGTGTCCTTGAATGGGGCCAATGTCTTATCTTTAGCCTGAGCTTGGTAGCTATTTTTTTCCAGTTAATTCATTCTGTTCTTTTTCCTTCTTCCCTTCTTGGCATCTTTTAACTTACAAAGGAATCTTCACTCATACACCTTTTCCCAACAATGAACACATAAACATTGCCATTATACAGTACATTAGTCTTATTATTCAATGTATGCCACATATATCCTTCCACTAAAATAATATTATTACAGAGCTATGGAGCAACAAGCCAGGACAGGACAAGCACACCCACTTTGAGGAGATTACTCAATACAGCCTCTGGTGTCCAATAGCTTCCCACCATCCCCAGCCCTCTGGCTAGAAATCTGAGGTAGCCAGAAGGATCCCATGTACAATATGGGGAGTGGGTTAACTTTTCATGTCCTTGCTTCCAAAGACTGTTGGTAGGAAAATTTTAACAACAATTTTCAATTAACAGATTTGGTCAATGAAGTTTCTTTTAACTTACTTAAGGAAATGTATTAGACTTTAGTATATCACATTTTCCTGATTTAGCCAAACACTTTGTATTCCAAAGTTGAATAAAACAAGTATCTGCATTTTAATTTAACCCTTCTGTTTGATTTTAAACTAAACTATCCTATGAAAATATTAAACACAACAATTCTGGCCACAAGACAAACACCACAAGACAGGACATAGAACACAAAACATAATTCCTGTTCTGCCAGTAAATGCATGATACGTTGAATGCTGTTTAGCTGGCATCAGTTTTTTTCTGATTATCTGAAAGACAAAAAAAACAGAGATCTACCCCTTCTGGGCAGTCAATTATCGTTTAAAATATACAAATACCCTTGTTGATTTCAGGCAAAACAGAGGAATTACCCCATATTTTCTTGTATTTGTTTCATAGGCAGCCCAGGTTTCAGTGGCTTTTACCTTATTAGTTAGATAATTTGCATTAATACAAATGCTTTCTGGCTTGCTTCTGGATCCAAAGCTATTCACAGCTTAAAGATTTTTACCTTAAAAGGGACGTAATTAACTTTACCAGAATTTTGATGGCTTTTTACTACTAACTCCTGCTTTCAAACACTGAAAGAAAAGCACTGCTTATAGTGCCCCTTAGAGCCTAATAGGGTTTCGATTACATAGCACTGTATACATTCTTTAGCTAATTCTACTAAATTGTTCATAGCCAAATAATTGCGATCTAATAATTTCTTTGCCTGAATTTATTTACAAACATTTTAAAGACACCAAGAAGTTTCCTCTTTAGCATTTTTACAAAGTTCAACTGCTGTTCCCTCCAGCAACTACAGAGTTAACTTCTCACTTCTTCCTTAAATCACTTGTTTGTCTCCGAACAGCCACTTTTATCAACTCAAATCACCATTTCAAGTATTGTCCTGGGTATTTGAAATCCTCATGATTATACTTACTTACTCCTTCCTTCCACTATGCCCTCAAAATTTTCCAACATGTTTTCCAATCTCTCTGTCTGTTCCCTGCCTGCTTGGGCCCGATTCTGCTTTTCTTGCTGAACCGTCCCTTCCATGGGCACCGGCTTGTTCCACTACCAGTTTAGCTAGGAGGGTGAGCTTCTCAAGTAGCCCCCACCCTTCCTGGTCTCTTCCCTTAAACATTCTTACTCACAAGACTACCCGAGTCCTCCCTCGTGAGGCTTGCCACCTGGGCAGAAACGCATGGCCCATTGGCATTGAACTATTCAATTTCCTCTTGTAGCAAACACAGTGCTGTTATGGCGTAAGCTGAGCACAATGGTTAAATTTTGACAAGTCCCTGAAGGACCAGTACTTGCTTGGCCAGGGTTTCCTTTTCTACCTGGAAGTCCTGTCTCAAGGCCTGCAACTTGCCCTGGGCGTAGGTTTGAGTTGCTGCCTGGTTCATGATCTATGCTCTTAATTGCTCAATTCTAGTTATCAAATACACATCTCTTCCCTTTTCTCCAACTTATCTATTGCCCAGTCCTGCTACAACTGGGGTAGAGCCACCTGCCACCCTTCCCGGTCAACCAGGGTGGAGAGAGGAATGCTAAACCTCTCTCCAGTTCTCAGACTTACTGCGGCTGAGAATGGGCACTCCTTTAATCATGCAATCCTCTACATATAACATCAACAATACCAAACAAAGCAAACATAAAAATAACAAGGGTAAAACAAATAGATGGTGTAAGTTCTGCAGGGCTCCCCCCTTCTCAATTGCTCACCAAACTGTGACAAATTTCTGTTACCAATCTATCCCTCGTGTCAGGTGATCAGGCTGACACTACAGGACGTTGGGGAAGATAAAGAAAACACACCATATGACTGAATTTTAAAGCTTCATTAATAAAATAATAAAACAACAAAGGAGAGTGTTGAGAACGCTCCCACATCACTCTGGAAAAACATTAATGCCTCAAGCCCTAAGCCATTTTCATACTCACACATGTCCAGACAGGCCACGTCTGTGTATAACGTTCAGAGAAGGGGGGGAGGTGGACAGGAGATTATCCTGTATACAGCTTGTCCAGAATTTCCAACATGCTTCTGCTCTTGGGAGGGCTGTTCTTTTACACCCTGGAATCTCCTGCGGTGTCTCTTTCATAGATTCCAGTCCAGGTCGGCTGCCTGTGGCTTCTTCAGTGTCACCAAGCCACACCGGCTGCGGGGTCACAAAGGCACGCTGTTGGATTTTACTGGATAGTTAAGCTTTGCAAATGTAATCTCAGTTCTGTAACTTGTATTGCCTTTGGTTTGCCTCTGTCTATAATTTTTTTCACAGCCAGCTGGGGCTGAAAGCAGTTTTTCTTTGTACTTAGCATAGTCTGCATTGCTTCTTGACCTTGAACGCAGAGAAGCTTTCTCTTTATCTCTGGGCCAAGCTGAATTTCAAATTAACCCATTCTTTTCCTCAATAGACAAATTGCTCACACTATCAGAGGCTTTTTGGTGATTAAAAGCTCCTCTTAGATGTATGATCTTATCTAGATTGAAGGTACCTTCTAGTGGGCAATGTTTAGATAGATTTTCACACTTGTAAAGATTCCAATTGTCTAAATACCTGCAGGTTGTTGGACCATAATGTACATACATGAAATAAGATGGGGTACCCTTAGGGGGTGAGCTGGAATGCTTAGACTGTCCCCTACCCATTTTCCAATCACACACACACAAGGGGGATGCCCTGTCCGCGCTAGCAGCACATAAACTAAGAGTCTCTCCCTACAGGGTACTCACACAGGAGAGGCTAACGAGGATGGCCATGACCCTCCTACATCTCCTTTCAGCAAAGAGCGTCGGCTAGTCTCAGGGAGACGGCGCCGCTTACTCTCATTGCGTCCAGTGAAATGATCAGACTGTCAGTAACCCACATGGAAAGGAAAGGGGGAGGGAAGATGGGTTCACCTGCTCCTAGACCCAGGTAGCTTCCTCACTGGACGATGCCAGGCTGAGTCAGCCCACCGTGGGTCGGATCTTCTAAAGATCCACTAGTTACCGGGCTTGCGTTAGAGTAGTCCTGGTCACGAGCTTTTGCTTCACAGGGTACTCTGGGCATCTTCCAGTAACAATCACTCACACCGGTGTACACACAAACACACACACACACCCCAAGGCCTTTATTTCCAAATACCACGGTGCATCTGTACCTTATGTCCGGACCCAATACCATGAGGCAGTATGACAACCCCTCTTGAGGCAGTAAAAACCCCTCAGCACCGGTGCATACCTAATACATTTACCTATGCATTACCTAATGCATTTCCCTGTGCATTACCTTGTTGGCCAACCAAGCGGTTCCCCAGTACTGCTATAAACTAACCTTGTTGGGGCCTTTCCCCACTACCACTCTGCATCGGATCTTGCTGCACAGTCAATAAGTTCAGATGGCATGAGCCCAACAGAGACAGAAGGCCCCACGGACAGTCCTCCGATGACACCCCAATAGAGATTTCAAAAGGTCTCATACCTCTCTTGTGGCACCATGGGGTTCGAAAGGGAACGATCCGTAGCAGCTGCCTGTGTCTCAGTAGGCGTTGCTATCCCGGACGAGCCCCCAGATTGTCTGAAAAAAACTCAGTTCTCACTTTTTGTTTGGGTGCAGCAAAATCAAATACTTTATTATTTCTCAAGCAATTGCAATAGAGGGAGGGTGTGCCCTAGGACACAGGGTCGCCCCAGTCCCGGACAGGTCTCTCCACAGGTAAACAATTACAGCAAGTATTTATACCTTTGTTACAGACAATAACAAGCAATAATACAGACAATAATAAGCAACAGCTGCATTTTGTTTATACATAGGGCATCCTGCTATCTTATTTTTCTCACTTAAGAGAAGCCAGTCTACATATTGTATTATCTACACAAGGTCGAAAAACAACTTCTCACACAGTTCTTTTCCACTCGCCTCACACAATCCTTGCTTCTACAAATCTCGCGTTACTAGGGTTACAGTTAGCCTAACTCTTGCTAACAGAGACTGTCATGCATTAAGATCCCCTACAAACCCCTGTCAGTTCTTTCTGTACTTCCACAGTGGATTTTTTCGCCATTAACTTTACTGAAGGAATTGAGTCACAAGTCAGTGTCAGAGCTCCAGAGAGGATCCAGGAGAGTCCTGCTATCTAGTTAACTGCAGTGATCAGTAGGCCAATATTGATTGCCACCTTCTTTCTATAAGCCTCTCTGAGTTATTTATTTTATCTTTCAGCTTTCCTGATGATCTCAAATTCACCAGGACTTCTCAGAGATCAGAAAATTGAGAGATTCCTTCTAGGAACTGTAGAAAATTTTAAGATTAGAGATGGTAATTAGTGAGTGGGATGCTAAATTGGTGCATGGGGGAATCGTGAAGTATTTTGTTCAAGGTCTAAGTATCTTTAGACATCTATGTAGCTTTCTTTCTGCAGTTTATATAATCATACTCAGAGCTGATCTTAAGGACTTATAACCTGCAGCCACATATGGCACGCCCTCACCCTCTGATACGGCTAGGGTGACCAGATGTCCTGATTTTATAGGGACAGTCCTTATATTTGGGGCTTTGTCTTCTATAGGTGCCCATTACCCCCCATCGCCTGTCCCAATTTTTCACACTTGCTGTCTGGTCACCCTAGATACAGAATTATGGGTAGGAACAACAGTTTGAAAAGGAAGAAAGACCTGTAGTCCCAGATGCTGATGGGCACTAAAGCATTGGTCACTAGGATAATAAATAGTAGCAGGCGACTGGCAGTGTGTTTGCTTGTCACCAGCGTTCTGCATAGAAGAGCTGGTATAGCATCAGCACATGGTGATACTGTAGCTAGTTTGAGAACCTACATTATTTGACAATGTTCCTTTAAGGTAATTGTTCATTGTCTAAATGAGATAATGGGAAATTCAGAGTTAACACTGTCACACACCACTATGTCAAGTGGGCATGGAAAGGCGAGGCAGAACATAGGGTGCCTAGATTACCCACTACATATTATGGCAATGGGTATTATCTAAAATCCTAAAATAGATTAGATTAGATACAGGCTAATCTTAGTAGCAATGAAGTAAATGGGAATGTGCTATTGACATTGGTGGGACTAGCATTTGGCCCATTTTTGGTAAGAAGTAAACTTTTTTGAGATCCCTGGAATGGTAAGTCACAAAAGGTGAGACAGATTTGCCACCTTGTCTCTGAATTATATGTCTGATATTTCCAGTTTAGGGCCAAATTGTACACTGTTACACTCACTTGATTCCCCAGGGCCTGACTCAAAGTCCCTGGAAGTCAATGGAGAGACTGGGCTAGGAGGAAAGCTAGCAGATTGAAGCTCAATCTAGGTAAGACAAAGGTGATGCTGGTATTTTGGGGGGAAACAACAGGAAGAGGCGGTGGAGATGATCCTGATCCTTTAACTGAGGGACGTGCCTTCCTTTTACTGCTACATTTCACAACCTGGGGATCTTATTGGATCTGGGTGGCTTCTGGATGTCTAGCAGCAGGTTATAAACTAAATAGAAACCTCATGTTAGCTTAGGGCAGGGCTGGATCAGTCAATGTTAAGAAGCACAGAGGGAAAGAAATATAACCTAGAGGGACCTGCAGCACCAGAAGCTCACTGTCTCAGTCTTTTAGCTTATGAGTTTTTAGAAGACGATTAACCAACAATATGGTAAGATAATAAATAGTTGCTTTATTATATTTCTGAATTTAAAATGTGCTACTTAAACTACAGAAGACAACCAGCATTCCTCTTCTCAGGAAATTAAATTCAACCTACTAGGATTGTAGAAACATGAAAGAATAATTAGTTTCTGAGCTCAGTGGGAAAAATAATTAATTCAGGAATTAAACTATATAAATATTTGCCATCTAGTTTAGGGTCTTCTACGGTGTTCATCCCTGCAGTATCTAAGCCCTGTTATTATCTGATCGGCTGGCTTTAGGTCGATTCCCCAGATTCCCCGGAATCGGGCTCCACGCCTAAGAGGGCCCCACGCCTGTGCCTAATTTTAAAATTTGTTTTGCATACCCGCGGCGGTCTGGGTCTTCAGCAGCACTTTGGCAGTGGGGGGTCCAGAGCAAGTGAAGGACCTCTCTCCACCGAAGTGTCACCAAAGACCCAGACTGCTCCCGGGTATTCAAATCGGGCCCTGCAGTTCCTAAAGCCGGCCCTGTAATAATATCACTTCCATTGTGGAAGACTGGCACATCTCCCACTCTTCAGCTTTTGTCTTTGTCACTTTGATTTTCTGACTTTGGAAAAAATGTCATTGTCCAAGGCTAGCTCTGGCCACCTGAACTCACTGAGGCAGTGAATTAGCAATTCGGGAAAATTCAGCTCCTCTGAGCATGGGCACAGTTTTATGTGGGCCTTGAATGTCAGTTTACGTCAGACATTAATAGGAGGCAAGAATTTCAGATGGCAAGAAGGGCAATGTTCTCTTTCTATTCAGTGCTGTTTGCGCTACTGAAGTTATCAGGGGGGGAAATGAATCTGCTGGGTGAGGTTGAAATTCAGGAGTGCAAAAAGCAAAAGAACAGATCATGTCCTTTGCTCCTAAGTACTAGCAGCAGGAACAAATATCGTTGGTTGGAGGGAAGATAAATCTAAGTGGGATCACACTCCTCCATTCCCTCTGGCTCTACAAAAGCCCCTATATATGCTCTTGTGAGTATCAGGAGCATGGATGAGTAGAAAATGAATGGGGCTTTGTGAGTGCTGGCATCAGCTCCCGCAATCCTGCAATGAGCTGTGCACAATGTGATACAGCATGGCCAGAGGGCAGCAGGAGAGTGTTAGCAGGGAGCCTTATTCCCTGTGAGGGGAGGAAGGTTTGCTATAGATTAACTAGAGCACCTGAAGCCAATTAGAGCACCAGCAGTCAGTCATGTGGTAAAAACCCCCTGCATCAGTCAGACAGTGTGGGAGTTGGAACAGAGACCAAAAGGAAAGTTTGGAGGAGTGCTGAGAAATCAAAAAAACCCTAGGTAAGGGGCAACTGGCTTATGTAGAAGGAGGGCTAGAAGCCTATTCACAAGCTGAAGGGCAGGAGAGGGAAGTAGCCCAGGGGAAGGAACTGCTAGTTCAAGTGGTTCACCACAAACCTCAGGGCCCCTGGGTTGGGACCTGGAGAAGAGGGTGGGCCCAGGTCCCTCCCTCTCCACTCCCCTCCTCAAGGACACTAGTGGGGTAATTAAAATACCAATTCAGAGGCAAGCAATGGTGCCCTGAACCTTCCCCAAAGAAGAGAAAGCGTGAGACCCAGAATAACAGTACTAGCAATTTGCCACAATAAGCAGACCCCTGTGCCTGCATAAAGCCCCACTAACTTCATTGAAGTGGAGATCATTGCAGGAGGGGGCCTTTGTCCCCATGACCACATTCTCCTGCTCTATGCTCTCAAACCCCTCACTGGGAGCCCAAAGGGGAGATGGTTGGGAGAGGACTGACCCAGGCACCAACTGAAGCACCATTAAAAGTTCATTTGGGACTGCAGTGGGAGTTTTGCTTGTGTAAGTGTAACCCTTCTGCCCCTCTGAGTTGGCAGCAACAAGGGCCGGGTTCAGTATCCAGGGGTTCTGTTTTAATAACACAATGCATAACCAGCTCGAGCCCCCACCCAGTGACCTGGGACACTTACATACCACACCCTCCTGGGTGCCTGTAGGAGGCAATACTTCCCCTCTCACAAGCATGGAGTCTGAGTATAGCAAAATCCTTTTAATAAAGGAAGGAAACAATGTGGCATCCCATTGGAGAAACACCACAAACAGGATTATAACACAAACCATAAACAAAACCCACCTCCAAGTACATTTGGCAATGTCCTTTCCCCTTTAGGGTCTTAAGTCCAACAACCCAGAAATCTCTGGTCAGTGCCACCCCAGAATTCAAGAGTTTATCTGCTGAGTTTTACCCCCCCCCCCAGCTTGGGTGGAAGGAGGGGGGAGTCCACACAGGGTGTTAAGGGGCACCTTACATGGGCCAGGGCCAACTGCTCCACCTTTCTATGAAGTTCTGCTGCAGCCTTCACCACGATCCGCTTCACTGTACAAACCACTTCACGCTGCTCCAAACCACTCTGCTCTGCCAGCTGCTTAATGCTAGGTCTTCAGGTTCCCCCACAGGTTAACACAGTGCTCAGTGATCTCAGCTCTCAGCAGGGGAGCCCTGGTGTTGATGCACCATTGACTCAACATGAATTCAATAAAGCTCAACTCAGCAGTCTTTAGAGGGACTCCTAATAGAATCAAAATTAGTTCTACTCTTTAACAGTGGAGAGAGGATGATGTGCAATTGGTGTTCCAGGCCCTCAAAAGGGGCCCCTACCATCAGGTACACACACCAGTCCCCCAGCCTCTCTCTCCATGAGGTTTTGGAACCCATGTCCCATGTTTAGCAAGTACCACCCAACTGAGGTTGAGTCATCTCTGTCACAAAGCAGTCCCACAGCTCCCCATTCACACAATCAGGGTGACAAAACTTTTTTCCTCCTGTCCCAATAACAAAGAAATTGGGGATCCCAGAGCTGTTAAAATAACCATCCCAGTCTGCTGTGGGCTTATGCTAAGTGGGGGGTGGATGCCAATGCAAATCTTTCCCCACTCTTTGAAATTCTTGGAATTCTTTCCACATTCCCTACAGTTCACCACCAGATGTCAGGGTAGTGCTCATCCTGACTCTGCTTACATAAGGACTGGACGACTGAGCTCTTGCTGTTGTTAGCAGCTGCTGTTGTCATCGTCAAATCGTGTAGCCACAATTACCCTGGGTGATTGGATTCATTCATCTCTGAGCCTATTAGTAGCAGTGCATTTCATTAGACAAGCAGAGGGGACACACTTGCTTCCTCCTCCTATAGTTTTACCATACTGCAGTTACCATTCATAAAAGGTGCAGTCAGGAAATGGTGTGCTAGATAATAATAGCTCATGCAAAACAGATGGCACAACAGCCTGTCTTTCTCTGAGGCATAAAGAAAAACAGGGCTCTGAATTGTCTGGAACTGTTCTGAACAAAATTACTAACAAATCGTTCTGTGGTCTTAAAATCCGAACAATATGTCTATCTGCCTATATTTTATTTAAACCCTGACCTTAGAAGAAAATAGGAGAATAATAATCGTGGATGTTGAGAGAGCCAATCACAGATGAAAACTGCTAGTTAAATAATCCATTAGTTTACAACAACACGTACAACAGCAGCAGAGTTTCTCCTGTGCCTGGTAAGACATTTCAATTTGAAGTGGAAAGGTTTGGAACTTCCTTTCAGCACAAAAAGAAAAGCTTCATTCTAATTGTTCAGGAGCCTTAAAATGTTCACAGTTTTGAACTCTCCTCTAAGAAGAAAAATCTCCTTGCAGGCTGAAAAAATCAGCTCATTTGGCACTGAATCATTTATTACATTTTAAGCTGAAGTTTTTAGAAGGGCGACAAAAATAAAGACTACCAAACACCAGGGTTTTAGAACTAAATGAAGTTTTTGTTTGATTTTTTGTGCTGCCTGGTTTTGTGACATAAATAACTATAAGGCTTGCGAAGTCCTGTAGTTTCGTTCTTTTTGAAGCAGGTTTTGCTTTGCCTCCAATTAAAATTTGCAGGAAAAAACCTGTTTCGTTGGATTAACATTCTAAACAAAAGTGGGTCTTTTCATTCTGAGAGATTACTCAGAGATCAGTGTTTTGTGCTATAGAAGCCACTACATTTATCTTTATAATAGAAACCAATAATTTTGGAGAGCCATACAGAAAATATTATTTTGTAACTCCCTAGTTTTAAGGCAACGAAGGGATACAGCTAACAATTTAAAATTCAGGCCCACACTAGACAGTGCCTCATCTCTCATACCGTGCACTTACTGTGTACCTGGATCAGGGCACGACAAGGTTCATCCAGCCCTAGCTCAGAACACAATTCCACTCACATGGGCAGCCCCTGTCTCAGTCTCCATGGGCAAATAATATCATCACCAGCAATAGTTTTCTCACCAGATACTTTAAATAAATTTATTTCATTTGCCAGCGGCTGTGTCCACTGCTTCCCCTGCTTCTGAGCTAAATGTGGAAAAGACAAGCTGTATGAAGCCATATGCCATGCATGCCACAGTATGTAATTTTAATGTTTGGCATCAACATTTCTTGAGACAGGTCAATTTTTTTTCTTGACTGGATACTGCTGGCTCTTTTTAGCTATGAATGTTCCAGTAAGCATAGGATCACAGAATCAAAGAACTGGAAGAGACCTCAAGAGGTCATCTAGTCCAGTCCCCTGCACTCATGGCAGGGCTAAGTATTATCTAGACCATCCCTGACAAGTGTTTGTCTAACCTGCTCTTACAAATCTCCAGTGATGGAGATTTTACAACCTCCTTAGGCAATTTATTCCAGTGCTTAACTATCCTGACAATGTCTGAGATACTCCCAGAGATCTAGGGAAAGGTCAGATGGAAAAAGGGTTGGTGATGTGGATAGGTGTCCCGATCCAGTACTCTCAGGGATGGACTGGACCCCCCTTCAGTAAGAAAGTAGGCACCCAGAGCCCATGAAAGAAGGGAAGTGAGCTGCCACAGAATATAGAGAAAGGGCTCGAAGTAGGGGAGTTGGAGAACCCTAGATGACAGGATACAAAACAGGGTGAAAGAGGGGGATGAACATTCGTGAGGAGAATGTGGAGAAAAGGAAGAACTGGCCGAGCAGGCATCAGAGGAAAAGGAAACCGGAAAGTATTGGAGGAGGGTAGGCTGTCCACAGAATGTTCACTACCAGGGCCTTGAGAGGAGGAACCCCAAGATACATTGGTAGGAGTAGGAGAATGAGGGGCCATAGGAAAATGAGATGATGAAGGGCTAGGACTTGCCCTGCCCCAAAAGAATGAGGGTAAAGAATAGGAAATTAGATCCCTGAATTGCCCCTGGTGTGAAGACCAGTGATCTGAAACAGAATTACGGGCACATCCCCTGCCCATAAAGTGTGAGTTCAGTGGGTGGAGGCAGGATAACCACCCTGAGGGCAAATACAGGCAAAAAGTACCTGGTGCCTCCTCTAAAGAAGAGCAGGTGTCAGGGAAAAGGATCCTCAGCATTCAGCAAGCGAGGGAGGGAGGTGTGTGGTAGAGTGCTGGGAGCTAACAGTGACCCAGCACTCTGATTTTTAGGCACTAATTAGTTCTCCCAGAGAAGGCTGATTGGGAATATACAGTTAATTAGCTAATCAGGCTGGGAGGGCTGATGAATCAGTTAGCCATCAGCCAAGAGGTATAAAAGAAGAGACAGGAAGGGAGTGAGGACCTTAGCTAGCTGAATCTAGTAAGTGCTAATATATTGAAAAAGGGAGACTGCAGTTCCTCCCTGGCCCTGTGGGAAAGAGCAAGAAGTACTGTAAATACTTTGCTGCATGACTGTATGGGTGGTAGTGATATAAATAAATTCACACAAAGTTGCCACTTACTGAAGCGTCTGAGAGGTTTCTAGGGCACCAGAGGATGGACCATGCCCTTACAAGATCAGTCTGGTCCAATTCTCTTTCTCCATATAGGAAAACATATGAAAAGTTCATCTCTTGAAGCGCTCCTAACCAGCATCTTGGAGGGGGGTGGGAAAAAATCTGTGCAGAGACCTCACTGAATTATGTGGTATGCATTGTGGGAAATGAATGAGGGTTTACTGCAGTCAGTAATTACACTCCTCACTCACCTAAAATGCCAGGTTTGTAATTGCTACCACTACTCCTCCTGGGAACATAATAAATAGTAAAAGGCTCACCTTGTCAAATACTGTTGTTCCTAATTATTGCATTTGGATTCTGTCAAGTGCAAATTAAATATAGAAAACAGTAAGGGGAGAAAATACATCAAATGGCAGGTGTGTTGATCATGACCAGGATAGATGATAAGGAGGCATTTTATTACTCAATCTTCTTTTAGTTCTCCTCAGCTTCTGCTACAAAATGGTAATGCCAAATGCTGCCCAGTCTAAGGTATGCTTCTTCCCCAGTATTTCACCTGTCAAAATCGAGATTCGTCTTAACACCAATGGTGAAAGCCTGGCCCCATGTAAGTCAATGGCAAAGTTTCCTTTAACTTCAGCGTAGTCAGAATTTCACCCCATATTATAAAAAAGGGAGGAGGAGGGACAATGGTAGATGAATGAAACCCAGATGCCTTTCAGATGTAGAATACTGGAGTTAATGGCAAATGGCACAGTCATCCTTCTGGAAAACCAAGACACCTATTTGCACAGCTGCCGCATTAACTATGCAGAGATCTGGACAAGTTCTGTGGGGATGAACTTTGCCTTCTCATTTCTATCCTGCTGAAGCTGACGTCTCGGCTTGTAATTATTAATTAACTATCCTGGTAGCGGAAGTGCAGCTGTGCATCTCAGCTGTAATTCAGAGTGAGAGACACAGCCTCAGGGACCTGGGAGCTATTGGAAATGTCGACCAGGTATCACAAAGCAGCCGCGGATGGCAACCTGGATCTGTTGAAAGAAGCCACCAGAAAAGATCTCAATACCTCAGATGAAGATGGAATGACAGCCACCCTCTTGGCAGCTTACCATGGGTACCTGGAGGCAGTGGAAGTCATATGTAGGAGAGGGTAAGCATAGCAGTCCTTAGTCTCCCAAAGCCTGCCAGACAAAATTATAGCTAGTAGTTGGCTTCCATTAATGCAAATTGTGAAGCAAACAGATCATTCCTTCTTCTCTAATTGACTTGAATGTGACACTGGGGTTATGGTGGTGGTGGGAATGGCACTTAACATTTAAACCAATATTTGTAGTTTGTTTTATACCTGGTTTCAGTAGCTTCTTCATTTCAGTTACGCAGCCTTAGGCCCTGATCCTGTAAACTGATCAGGGTGAACAGACCCCTGTATTCCTGTTGAGCCCCATTGAAGTCAATGGGGCTACAGGCGGCTGCCTTCATGGAGCAGCTTCCACAATTAACACTTCAAGACAACAGGAGATTGGCCATTAGTGGTGGGGGTCACACCCATTGTTTTAATATTCCTTAGGGCTGGTCCACACTACGGTGGGGAAATCGATCTTAGATACGCAACTTCAGCTACGTGAATAACGTAGCTGAAGTCGAATATCTAAGATCGGATTACTCACCCGTCCATTAGACGCGATATATCAATCCCCGAGCAATCGATTTTAACCTGCCGATACGGCGGGTAGTCTGGACATGGCCTTAGAAACTGGCTCAGCAGAGAAATCCCTCCTTGAGAAGTCAACAGCAGCAAACAATACAGTTTATCAAAACGTTAATGCCCCTTGTTTCCAAAGTACAGATATTTTGTAAATGTAAATACCTAACAATCTCACGGTGATTTTCAGAAGGAAACCAGAATTGTGTGTTAGAGAGGACTGAACACAAAATTATGATTTCTCTGCTCTTCGTAGTTTTAGAAACAGTCATAATGCCTGGATAGCATTCAGAGCTGTTGTTGGAGTTTTAGTTAGGCTTCCTGCAGACTGAAAAGGAATTAAATATAGAGTATTCCTCCAGGAGCTTTCTCTGCTTCGGTACTTGGTAGTAGTAATATTTCTAATTCTAACTACTAAATGTACAAATAGCAATAAATAACATAAAAAGTCATTCCCTCCTCTAGATTATCCACTGTATTCTGTCTCCTCTGAGTCTGTCTTTTAGGCTTTGATCCTGCAATAAGATTCACCAGAGGATACTTTTTTTTTTCCTGTGCTGGGTCCCATTGAAACAAATGTTGTTTCTAGTATGAGAGGGAAATTAAATCAATGTGTTCTTTCATATAGGGTACAATAAACCAGAGGGAAGATCAGAAAACCAATGAAAAAATGAATGGTTATTTAGACATGTTTTGTCTTTTTCTTAAAGACAGAATGTAAACTATAGAATGCAAATGGGTTCTGTGCATGGTAAAGCTTAACAGCTAGAGGTTCCTCTTTGCTCATTGATCTTAGGTGTGGCAATAGTAATTACTTTATTACCCATAAAGAAGACCTATAAACTGTGTGGTTACTGCGATTACCTTAGGAGAAGCAAAAATAGATCCTGAGCTGCTGTATATTGACATAGCTCTGTTGAAGTTACTGAAGTCAGCAGAGCTACATCAGTTTACAGCAGCTGAATTTTTGACCCACAATGTTCAGAAGATAGAAGAGAAGGAGCAACTAACAGAGAAAAAGAAGATAAGATTATATTTTCCTAGGTTCCAATGTCTCATGTATGATGTGTAAGTTAGGGCATGTGTCACAGAGCATCCAAACTCCCACAAGACTGTTTTCTCTCTTCATTTTAAATCTTAAATCTTTTTCACTCAAATCAGCTTGAGACAGGACAACTTTGGGATGCTGTTGCCATTGAGAGCCTCAAACAGTAGTTACAGCTTTCAGGAACTCATCATCCATTTTAACCTGAGATTCCCTGACTTTGTAGGTAGTCCACAGTGACTCACAGAGACACTATTCTAGTCTGAAAAATGTCCATTTGGGTCTCTGGGAAATGCTGCACTTTGGAAGGTTTTAAAACAAGGCTCAAGTCAGATGGCATTTTCTTGGTAGCTATTATTTTTAATAAAATCCTCTTATCCTCGAAGCAGAATAGCCTTCTGCAGTTTTCTGACAAAGACACTCATATACAGTGGAAGTTTTTCCTCAGAATGGCTACAGATTTTCAGGCTCTGAAGCTTGGAACGTATTCATTCTAATGTAAAACAAAACCACAGTAATAAGGAGCCATTGTCATCTACATTGCACTTTGCCCTCACAGTCACCAAGGGCCAGATTGTGCCTGGCCTTTGTGTACTGCACAAGGGGAGGAGAAAGCAAGAAAGCTTTCCCCCTATTTGCAACCCCAGTGACTGGGAGAATCGGCTTCCTTTGAGTTATCAGGCCCATTGCTTCCTCGTGTCCAGGTGTGCAAGAGAACCCAAAGAGGGCAAACCCATAAACACGTGCCTAATTTTATCCATTGTCCCATTGAGCTGAGTTAGAATCAAAACCTAGTTTGCAAAGTGCTTTGAGATGCTAGGATGGAAGGCATCAGAAGGGAAAATAATTACAAATGATCGACGGCTAAAATTATGGACATAAGCAACCACCGTTTTAATACGTATCACAATGAGAGAAAGGATGGACTAGTAGGGATGCTAATCTTACTGGGTTTAATTCCCTACTTCACCTCATGCTTCCCTTGGGACAAAAGGCAAGTCATTTAGTCTCTCTGTACTCCAGTTCCCCCGCTGTAAAATGCGGGTGGTAACACTGTCCTACGTCACAGGGTTGTAAGGATACACTAGAAGTTGTGAGGTGCTCAGATACCATGGTAATGGGGGCTGAATAAATAACTTAGAATTAACGGTGAATCATTTAAAGCATCTCTTCCAGTGACATTTGATGCCAGAGATTAATGCCCGCTGGAGATTTTGTGATGATACGATCTCTTTCATTCACATTTGGTGAACCAGGCTCTGAACTTTAAAATCTGTGAAAAAGTGTGACCACACTGGTAAAAGGATGCACAAAATTGAGTTACCTTTTGAGCCACTGATAATATAATTTAAGTCTGCCTAATATGAGAGAAAAGATTCCAGTTTATTCTAATCTATAGACATCAGGATTGTGTGAAATTAATGCAAGAGGGAGAGAGAAACTATACTTCTCACTGGCTTTAAATTAAAAGGAATGGATATGACAATTTTATTTTCAAATGAGTTTCTGCTTTTAAAAACCCAGGGGCAAAAACAGTTTAAGAAGAACAAAGGAGTTGAAGAAAAAGGATAGCTTCTCTCTGAACTATATTTAATTGCAGAGAAGACAAATGTCTAGCATCAGGGCTTTGCTCCTAATAATTTACCTATTAATTATCAATCAAGTTGCTTCCATGGAGACTATGAGTATTTATTGAGGCAGTGGAATACAGTAGTCTCCACCCATTGTGCCTGCATCTTACATTCGAAAGGAAAGGCTCATCAATAATTCTTAAAAACATTTTGAGTGAAATCCTGGTCTCACTGAATTCAATGAAAATTTTGCCATTGACTTCAATGCGGCTAGGATTTCACTGAATCTAGGGTCTGATCCTCCTCCCACTGAAATCAATAGTAAAACTCTCTGAGATGCCCATTTGAAACACCATTCCTGAACAGCTTCTCCTTGGCTGGAGAGGGAGATGGTAATTTGTTGTTGGCCTACATGAGGCATGACACCCCCTCAGTCGTACTAGCTGGCTTGTTGGCAGGTGCAGCATGCCTTCACCCACTTTACACCCCTCTGCTCCAGGGAGTTAGTGAACAAGCATGGAGTGCCTGCAGTAAAGATCTGGGAATCCCATGCCTGGGTACAAAGGACAGTTCTTATGCCTATGTGGGCCTGTAGTCCACATCATGTTCTAGCCCTAAGAGTTTTCTCAGCACCACAGAGGGAGTTGGCGTCAGCACTCGGATTAGAGCTCAGGCCACACATCCAGCCATGTTCAGCCCTGGACTAAGCAGGTGCAACACCATTAAAGACGGTGGAGTTGCACCCACTTTTCTTCAGTAGAGCTGCATCCAGTTACAGCAGGACTGAATTTGGCCCTGGATCACAGTTCATTCCAATTGCATTGAGTGCTATGTTTGAGCTGTGTTTTGACATGCCCACCTTACTCCTATTTTGCTTTTCAGCGGTGACCCTGACAAATGTGACATCTGGGGGAACACACCTCTCCATCATGCGGCTTCTAATGGTCACATTCACTGTGTCTCATTCTTGATTAACTTCGGAGCCAATATATTTGCCCTGGATAACGATCTGCGCACTCCTCTGGATGCAGCTGCCAGCAGGGACCAGCATGAATGTGTCAGAATCCTAGACAAAGCTGCTTCTGAACAGAGTGTAATGAATCCCAAAAGAGTCGCCAAACTCAAAGCCCAGGCCCCGAGGAACGCTGAGAAACAAATCAAAGAATGTGAAAAGCGCCAAGAGAAACACCAAAACGAAATGACCAGGAATTTTAACAAAGAAAAGTTTGGATCAATGAGTTCTACCAGTGCAACAGCCTCCAGGACAAAGGTGTCCAATTTCTTTATTCCAAATACATTGGGCTCTTTCCCCAAAAATCTGAAGGACACCTTCAGGATGAAGTCAAAAAAGAAAGATGAAAACGCAGGTGATCAGGAAGCACAAAGCAATGGCCAAGAAGATGATAGGGCTGGGCGAACTACCGTGATGGATGTATTCAGTGAAAAAGATGAGGATGAATTATGTAATGACTTTAAAGGGAAAAATATTTCTGAAGATGATGGCGAGCAGGAGCATGTGTCCATTTTCAAACGGCCAGGTCTCGGCAATATTGTGTTTAGACGGAATTTGTCTGCAGGGATAAATGCTGAAGAGATGTTCTCAGAGAAAGAAGAAATAAGTTTTAAAATGCCAACTGAGCTTTTTCGGCATGAAAGGGCTGAGAGCACAAGTGAGCTAGATACTGAAAATGATTTCGATGTCCCTTGGAATGAGGATGAAATTGGATGGGATGATGATGAAGCTGAGAGCACCCCTCTTGAGGTATTTCTGGCATCACAGAATCTGAATGAGTTTGTTCCTGTCTTTATGAGAGAAAAGATTGATTTAGATGCCCTCATGCTATGCTCCGATGAAGACCTACTGAGCATACAAATGCAGCTGGGCCCAAGGAAGAAAGTCCTCAGTGCAGCAGATAGAAGAAAGCAGGCACTGGAGAAACCTGGGAAGCTTGTAGATACTCGCTTATAAATAAATGTGCCTGTTGCAATAACTATGCATTAATTCATCATCCTTTTGCTATTTTAAAGCCATGTATGATTCTTTTCTGGCATCTTCCACAGGAAAAGACAAAGGGGTTTCCAGATGATTAAGAGTGCACAATGGGACCAATAAAGAACATCAGTTTGAATGGATGACCTTTAGATCCTGACAAAAAGAAAGAGAATGCAGATAGGTAAAGAAAGGGCCAGAAGATATGGAAAAGGCCAAGACCATAACAGGGTTCAAAAAAGAACTAGATAAGCTCGTGGAGGATAGGTCTATCAATGGCTATTAGGCAGGATGAGGTATGGTGACCCTTGCCTCTCATAGAATGTCAGGGTTAGAAGAGACCTCAGGAGATCATCTAGTCCAACCCCCCTTCTCAAAGCAGGACCAATCCCCAGATAGATTTTTGACCAGATCCCTAAATGGCCCCCTCAAGGATTGAGCTCACAATGCTGAGTTTAGCAGGCCAATGCTCAAACCACTAAGCTATCCCACCCCTGTGTTTAAACTGTTTGGCAAACCTGTTCTGTTCGTTCCCTCTGAAGAACCTGGCATTGGCCACTATCAGAAGACCGGATACTGGGCTAGGTGGATCTTTGATCTGACCCAGTACGGCCATTCTTATGTTATTACATTCTTATGTAAAAGAAATAGTTCCAGAGATTAATCCTTCCCACTTAAAGATTCTGCTAGGCATATCTTCTTTTAACAATCTTAATGATGTAAAATATTACTGACAGCCAGTTACATAAAAGTCTTCCCTGCACTCTATAAGCAATGTGCCACAAGGCATTTCCAACCACCAGAGATCTTTAATTTTCTGTACCACAAAATAAGGTAATTTTCAGAATCTGAATACATTGCTGCAAGGTGTCTTCATTGACAGTATTTGAGAACTGTGTGATTGATCTTGATTTTGACTGTATCCCATTGACTCTCTTATAGGCTCTGAATGAATGAATGAACTCTTTGTGCCAATAAGTTTCATATTCTTGTCATTCATGTTTTCTCACTGCTCAAGAGATGTTCCATAGTTTTTTAAAAAAGTGAAACTCCTGACAGAGCCACATTTAGTTTGAGTTGTATGTTCCTCTTTCTTGTCACATTAGTTGCAAAAGTTATTGTTTGATAATGGATACAAGGGCCTTCAATTACAAGAAGATGTAGGGTGTTTTTTTTACTGAGGCCAGGGGAGGGTTGGCTAGCATTTGTATTAGTTTAATTTGACATGCCCTTTGCTTGGTCTCTAAAGAAATGCATTTTCCCTGCAGAGTTCTGAAAATTAGGGCCCTACCATTTTTAATGGAATTTGTATTACTAATGCCCAGTATTTTCTACTGGTCACTCATGGTTTCAGCTTGGAAGCTGTATGTAACAGGGTGTATATACCCATGGGGAGGAAGGAAAAATAACTCTGTCCTAGATGGAGGCATGTACAGCTGGCCTCACCTCATTAAAGAAGCAGGCCTTCAAAACAAAGTGATGGCACTATGCAGGAGGGCCTTGGTTCCAAGAAGGACCGGCCTCTTCCAAGTTGCTGGATTGAGAAGACCTCTGCTTACGAGGTGTGATTGCTCAGAGGGTTAGATCCTCTGTAGGACTGCTGGTGCAGTGTCCCCTAGAGAGCCAGGGCTGTGTGATGGGAGTTAATCCCTCCTCTTAACCCGTGTTGCACTTGTTGGGTCTTGCTCTGTGACCCCTGAAGTCAACTGGACCCTAAGCTGGGGGGGAAGGTAGACACGTTAGAGGGTAGGGATAGGGTCCAGAGTGACCTAGACAAATTTGAGGATTGGGCCAAAAGAAATCCGATGAGGTTCAACAAGGACAAGTGCAGAGTCCTGCACTTAGGATGGAAGAATCCCATGCACTGCTACAGGCTGGGGATTGACCGGCTATGGAGGAGCAGGATCTATGGCCTATGGCAAGGGGTGGACAATTGGATGTACTGTATATAAAGTGTTTTGCTGAAAATGTATATATTTCTGGGGGCACAATTACACCAGCCCCCAACCAAACTACACACATCTATATGCTGCTATCAGGACTCTGGTGCACAAATGGATCTGTAAATCTTATTGCTGTGAATAATCAAACCAGGGCATACTGTCTGATTCCATACCAAGTGGTTAAGTTGGTTTGGACAATAACCCATTTCTCTGTGGACATTCAATGAACTTATTATGTGAACAAAAGCATGTAAAACCGGCAGGGGCAGCTTGTTGCAACTGGACACATTAAGATCTTAACCCTGTCGAAGGAGGAGAGGCAGTGTTTTGGTAGTGGCTTGGATGTGGGACCATACTGCAGTGGTCAGGACTCGGTGTTGCTGTGCATTGTATATTGTTAACAGTACTTGTGTTACGCTGCATATGCAGATAACCTATAAGTAATGTAGTAAGCCCTCTCCACCCCACAGTGTGCAAGACAACCTGGACCCAACCTTCTCGGGCCCACTATAATGGGAAGTCTGAAACACTAATTGGAAGAGGTGTGGTACGCCCGTACGAGAGAAGGTGCAGGGCACTGTACTACACAAGGGGCAGTGGGACAAATGGAATATTGACACCTTCCACCTTGATGCCTGGTCCTATCAGGAAATGTGTCGCCATATGTCCTACGCTTTTCCAGGGATACCTGAGCAGGAGGATCCCAAAAGAAAAAAAAAAAGGGGGGGGGGTGGAGTGTTAGGATAGCCTATCTGCAAAGGCCTATATTTTAAGAATTTAGGTGTATTCTTATCACTTAGCTAGTTATAGAGGTATAAAAGAAAGAATCAAAATCTGTGTAATGGCCTTCTCTTACTGTGACAGGCTAAGGCCTTCAGCTAAGACGTAGTTAGGCAGCCATAAGCTGGGAAGTGTATGGTCACATCCTCACATTCCAAACTAGTCACATTGAAATAAGGTGCTATTGGGCTATTAGGAATACAATCCTGTCCTGATATTCCTATCACCTCCAGAGAAAGGGAAGAGCCTAGAAGATGTAAAAGGAAACTTAGTTTGATCGCATCCTGTCTGGCAAGAACTCACTTATCAATAGACACAGCTGGAGAACCCTTATGTCTGTATAGATGTAGCTGTGAAATCCTCACTTCTGTATTGTTTTGTATGTTTATTTGCATGGTCTCTTGGCCGGTTCTGTAATTGTTTCTGTCTACTGTATAATTAGTTTTGTTGGGTGTAAACCAATTAAGGTGGTGGGGTATAACTGGTTAAATAACCATGTTACAATATGTTAGGATTGGTTAGTTAAATTTCGGTAAAATAATTGGTTACGGTATAGCTAAGCAAAATGCAGGTTTTACTATATAGTCTGCAGTGAATCAGGAAGCGGGCGGGGAGGAATGGGAACAGGGACTGGGGATGGGGGAATTGGGATCATGTTTTGCTAAAGGGGGAATGGGAACAGGGGATGGGAACAGGGACACAGGCAAGGCTCTGTGGTGTCAGAGCTGGGAAGGGGGACACTGAGGAAGGAAACTGGAATCATGCTTGCTGGAAGTTCACTCCAATAAACATTGAATTGTTTGCACCTTTGGACTTTGGGTATTGTTGCTCTCTGTTCATGCGAGAAGGACCAGGGAAGTAAGAAGGTGAAGGAATAAGCCCCCTAACAGAGGGCAACAAAAATGATCAGGGGGCTGGGGCACATGACTTACGAGGAGAGGCTGAGGGAACTGAGCTTGTTTAGTCTGCAGAAGAGAAGAGTGAGGGGGGATGTGATAGCAGCCTTCAGCTACCTGAAGGTGGGTTCCAAAGAGGATGAAGCTCGGCTGTTCTCAGTGATGACAGATTACAGAACAAGGAGCAGTGGTCTCAAGTTGCAGTGGGGGAGTTCTAGGTTGGATATTAGGAAACACTATTGTACTAGGAGGGTGGTGAAGCACTGGAATGGGTTACCTAGGGAAGTGGTGGAATCTCCATCCTTAGAGGTTTTTAAGGCCCAGCTTGACAAAGCCCTGGCTGGGATGATTTAGAGGTGTTGGTCCTGCTTTGAGCAGAGGGTTGGACTAGATGACCTCCTCAGGTCTCTTCCAACCCTAATCGTCTATGATTCTATGATCCAATGACTTTGCTGGAGCTACCACAGTCTGATAGATTTTCAAAGCCAAATAGAGTACTTAGAGGCTGCATTACTCATTAATTGGAGCTGGGCCTATAAATCCCCTATGTGCCTTTGAAAATCTCAGCCTGTACATACAGGATTTGTGCTGTTGCTCAGCTGTGATCCTAAAAAGTACATTAAGAACAGCCATACTGGCTCTGACAAATGGTTCATCTAGCCCAGTATCCTGCTTTCCGACAGTGGCCAGTGCCAGATGCTTCATAGGGAATGAACAGAACAGGGCAATGATCAGGTGATCCATCCCATCATCCAGTCCCAGTTTCTGGTAGTCAAGAGAATTAGGGACATCCAGAGCATGGAGTTGCATCCCTGAACATCTTGGCTAATAGTCCCTGATGGACCTATCCATGAACTTGGCTAATTCTTTTTTGAATACAGCTATACTTCTACATTGCCTTTGTGGACACTGTCACCAGTTTTTAATCTATTTTACACTTTTCATGATCCACTCTTTTTGCTCCTTCCTCCTGTTCCTTAGTCTGTTGAAACAACATAGCTCCCTGCCTCAACCAGACTTTACACTGTTCATTTTTCTCCACAGAAGACAATGTATTGATGCATCAACACTTCTTTCCATTAGGCAGTTGTTCTGGAGTCCCATGCTGTGAAACTTACAATAGCTGCAGGGCTCAGAACATTAATTAAACCAGACAGCATTTTTTTCCACATAAAAAAACCCAGTAGATAATTAACTAAGGCCATGGCTACACTTACAGTTCTGCAGCGCTGGTAGTTACAGCTGTGTTCGTACAGCTGTGTAGGGCCAGCGCTGCAGTGTGGCCACACTGACAGCTACCAGCGTTGCAGTGTGACCACATTTGCAGCATTTGCAGCGCTGTTGGGAATGGTGCATTGTGGGCAGCTATCCCAGCATTCAAGTGGCTGCAACGTGCTTTTCAAAAGAAGGGGGTGGGGTGGAATGTGACAGGGAGCATGGAGGAGACAGACAGAATGGATTTTTGGAGTTGACACTGTTCTCAGCTCCCTGCCTTGCAAGTTCTAAGGACTGGAAGACACACGGTGCCTACCTTCAATCATTTTAAAGTTCTGACCCCCTTCCCCCACCCCTCTCTCATTCACTAAATGCAAATTATGTACTCCTAAATAGCCGTCAGACAAGATAAGCATCTGCTCAGCATGGACTTCCCCCTCCCCCTCTGCCGTGTGAGCGTGCTGTGTCTCTCTTCAAGCAAACAGCTGTGAACATTCCAAAGTAATTCCCCTGCCTGCCTCCGCTCGCCCAGGAAACAGGAGCTGTGTTTGTTTTTTAAATAAGCAGTTTGGCTGAACTCCGAGCTCTCCCTTTCTTCCGGTTTGTTGTGGACAGGAATTCTGGGATACCTCCTTATACCCCGGAGGTCAATAAAAGCGCTGGTGGGGTCCACACTTGCTGACCAGCGCTGGATCACCAGCGCTGGAATCGCTACACCCGAGGCTCGACTGGGTGTACAGCCAGCGCTGCAACCAGGGAGTTGCAGCGCTGGCCGTGCTTTGCAAGTGTGGCCACATCCTAAGTTGCAGCGCTGTAACCCTCTCACCAGCGCTGCAACTCTCTAGTGTAGCCATGGCCTAAATGTTTAAGAAAGAAAGAAAAAGGATCTTGAAAATATTTATGTGCTTGAAGGCATCCTGGCTTAGCCCTTTGACAAGAGACTCGCAAAGGGCCAAATCCTGTCATCCTTGGCCAGGCAAATTGATTTAAAAACTCAGTGGGTTTTGCCTGAGTACAGACTGTTGGACTGGGCCCATGATTACCCTCCTGGGCCTTATTTACCAGCTAAATGCCACCTGCACTGACTTTTCCATAGTGCTGAAATCCAATTACAATTTGCAATTTCCCCTGACTCCCCCTACACATTACCAGTGTTTATTTAGGACTCTCTCACCACATCATCAACCCATCTGTGAATGAAGCCACTGAAGATGGAACTGCTACATGGAAACTTTTTCCACAGTCATAGGTAATTCGATGCTGATTTGTTGCCTGTTTTGACTGGAGACTCAGTAGAAATAAATAACCAATCTCTGTACTGTGTTGTACAGTTAAAATATAGCCAACAAGAAATTGGACCAGAGTACAATGTAATAGGTATAAAATGGCTCTTTGTATCAAAGTTTTAAAGGTATGCAGACGCCTAAAGATGCAGATAATCACTTAATGGGATTTTCAGAAGCATTTATCTGCATCTTTAGGCACATAAACACCTTTTAAAATCTGACCCTTTGTGTTTCCACTTGTAAATCTACTTTATTGATACCAACTTTGAGAATCAGCCATACCTCCTAATGGTGCAGACAGCAAAATCCTATGTGGGGGCTGACTGCCTGGATGCACATGATAAAGTTCCTTCATTTTAAATGATAAACAAAACAAAACAAACGTTTCTTGAAGCAATTCCCTTGAAGAACGACATCGTTAATAAGCGGCTCCTACTGTAGAACAGCCCTCCGGCCATCTGTTAATATGCTATAATTGAGAAGGATGAATTTGTTCTTCATTTATGAAATCTGCAGTGTCATTTCCTGAAGCTCTTTCATAAGCAGCTCTCCTTGTTTAAACAAACCCTCCGCCCACTCACAAATCTGTATAATTGGCCCAAAATTCGACCCATTTGTAATAATGGCCTACATTTATACGGTGCCTTTCATCTAGAAGGACTTTATACACTGTGGGTAAAAGCATCCAGCCAAATCTATGCCTGCATAAATATTTGTTGAGCCCCACTGGTGTGCTCAGCCCTGTATAGCATACAGAAGCACTGGCGACTTCCCCACAGAGCTTACAGTCTAAACTGGACAGGCAGCACAGGGAAAACAAAATGTGCTGCATTACCAGAGACTGGAACGTCTAGTCTCAAGAGTGAGGCAGAGCTGGCTTGTTTTCTTTCCCCTCAGCAAGTCATTTACTACAAGGGACAGCCATGTTGATACTTGCAGCGTTAAAAATCACAGGAAGATGCAGCACAAATTAGATAGAAAAAGTTGTTTTAATTGTCTAAAAAAGAGTTTTAACAAATAATGGACAATAAAATGAAAGTTTAGTACAAATAAAAAAGTTTCCGTTTCATTTTAACTTCCATGTCTGTTGCACATGATATTCATCCTGAGGCTATACCACTGGGATTTGTGAAAGAAGAAAAAATATTTAGATCTAGGCTGGAATTTTCAAAGGAAGCTAAGGGAGCAAGGCGTACAACTCCACTGAAGTTCAGTGGGACTGGGCACTTAATGTTCCTAGGCTCCTTTGGAAATCCCATTTAAACGTGCTGCAATTTTGCTACAATTTAATGGCCCCCAGCAATCTGGTATTGGAAATGCTAATAGAAAATACGGAGAGAAATGTCAAGTCAGAAAGTGAACCATCTGATACAGCACCTTGATAACCACCACATTTTGGCAACTATTTAACATAATACCCAAATGGAAAATGACCAAGAATTATTTTTATTAGAGATGGGACCAAGCTGTAATGTTCAGATTCAGCTCTGAATGTTTACAAAGTTGGGGAGCATTTGGACCTAAGTATTTGGTTTATGAAAAATGGATCCAGAGTTCAATCTAAACTTCCCAAAGGTTTAGAAATGGTCAGTTGTGGAGTTTTGGAGCCTGGCTCTGAGCACCTGCTTTTCCCACTGAAGCCAATAGAAGCTCCAGGTGGTCAGGATCAAGTCCTTCAATTGGATCCATCTCATTTTTTATTTTCAAACATCAATATAAAACACTGGGCAGTGAATTAGTGCATAAATTGTTCCACCTTCAGAGAACGAGACACAAAGGCTGGCTTATTTCACATGTGGAAATGAACTATTTGGTGTTCTCATTTCACTCCCCATTGGTGCCCCACCTCAAAACATTACTCAGTCTGGCCAGAACTGCAATCCTTGTTCAAGAGAGGCATAGCACTGGGATAGCAGTTTTACTAGATGGTATTGCTGTTTTGCCAGAGTTATGTGTGGAAACTTGCTCTGGCAGTCCACGTTACACTTGGATTATCCCAGTGTTGTTAGTCCATCACTGCTAAATAAATGCACACATTTGAAAATATTGAGTACATTAAATGTGATTTTTTTCATAACAGAATTTGTAAGGTCACATAATTACAACTTAAAAATGCAAAGGTTAAGAGGACAAATTCTTCATTCACTTATGCCAGTGGAAAGTCAGTGGAGTTACTCTGGATTTTGCATCCATGTAAGAGAGAGCATCGTTTGACCCAAAAGATTTAAGGATTTGTTACCCTCAATGCTAAATCTATGCAAATTACACTACTGTGCAATTTACTCCCATTTTCTGACTAGTTTACAAAAGCCTTGTAACTTACACACAAATTATGTCACCTGTGACTTTTGCCCATAATTCTCTTTATAAATTTACTCATGCACCACCCAGAGATTTAACAATAAATTCTGCTGTACCTCCTGTTTATTGCTTCTCTATACTGTATTAGCAGCATTACAAATGACTGTGCTATATACGTTCCCATGGAATGAAGAAATATTTAATTACCTGCATGGTACAAAATATAGATACAATTTTATAAGGCACAAATGCAGCCCAAAACTTGGTACTCTTTCCCAAGGCAAGAGCCAGCTATTAACAGATGTGCAGTCATGCAAAACAATTGGGTTGTTAGCACAGAACAGGAACTTTTCCTTACCTAGCATATCACCCCGGCTCCTTGAAAGAAAGATAGAGAGGCTCCTTTAAAGCAATGCTCATATGGCTAAAAGCATGATTACCAGTGCACTCACCTACTCAAGACACAAACAAACCTCAGCACTGAAAAGGTTTGTCTTTACACTGGGAAGTTTATCCCACTGGAATAAGTCAGCATGACTCTAACCTAAGAGAGCCTTAGTAGAGAATTTATGAACATATTAAATCAGGAAATCTCCCACTAGAATATGTGCAATATTATCTATTTATTTTTAAAGAAAAAATTGTTTAATGCTGAAGTTTTGGGTGAATCTCATGACCATCATAAACTGATAATACTAAGTCCCAGCATAGCAAGGCACTGAACATGATTAATACACTCTACCTGCAATCTACAGCATTTCTGGCATTCCAGATTCAGACCTTTCTAGAGACCAGATGGATAGATGTCTGAAGGAGGATGGTTTCATCATGCTGAGAACTATCTCACTGGGATTTCAAGTGAGACTGCTATCACTAGTGACATGATACCAGATTTAAACTGCAGTCTCCACACTAGTGCATTTTACCACAGTACCAATTAGCTCTCCACAGACATGAAATGTGCACACAGTTTTTCTGCTAGCTGTGATACATTAGTGAGCAAAAGTGGTTTATTCCAAAGGACATCAAAATGCACAGAAATACATTTGTTAGTAACTTTACAAACATTAGATATCTGACATTAAAGAATAAAAGTAAATGCTGTATATGTTATAACTTTAATATTGGCTATTGAAAGTTATCAAGTACTATATTCCCTATAGAATTACTTCCTTTTCTTATAAAGAAATGGTACAAGAAAACTAAGCGTGAACCATTTTCTTTATCTTATTTTGTCCTTCTTAGTATTGCGGGCTCTTCGTTTTAGTTACCAGCTGACCAGGAATCATAAACTAATTTTGCTGCCACAGTGTCTTCAATTGCAATCCCTGAAATATATAACAGAATTAAAATCACCTACAACCAACACTTTGGTTGAATGAAATAATTTAACTTCACTGGGAAATAGAATGACTATACAATGGACTAGAGAATCTTTCACACCACAATCTAGGACCCCAGTCTAGTAATGACAAGAAGTTATCACCATCAGATAGGTGTTAGGTGCCATGTGTAAAAGGAGTTTATTGGTTTCAATCCAATTCGCATTGGACATGTATCCATTCTGTAAAAGCTACCACAACTGGAACCAATTGATCCTTGCTAACAGGACATTCAACCTCAACCATGGTAATCCAGTCTTCTGATCACCTCCAATACCGTACTTCTCTGTTACATCACCTTCAAGTCAAACAGACTTCAGGGGCATCAGAGTAGGACAGTCAGGTTGGAGCTATGTTCGTAAACAATGTAGTCATGAGTTGAGTAAATGGAACTTAAACAAAATGGACAATGTATTTTTCTAGCATGTTTGCTTTTCTTTCAATTCAGATTTTATGAGTCTTGCTACATTGAGAAAGGAGGGAAAATACACATCTTATATTGTAGCTACTGTCCTCTGTAGAGTGTGTTGGGACAGCAGCTTTGAACATCATCAACTTTCCCATGCAAGAGGGACTTAATAAATAACAAGGCATTGTTCCTCGTCAGATTTACACATAGGAGGGGGTTGTTCTTACCCAGTGATTTGAACACTGTTGTTTTCTCAGGCAAGGCTGGTTTTGTCCCTTTCACTACCTCTCCCAGCTCGGCAAAAATCTCTGCCTATGAAACAAATGCACATTTAGGCTTGATATCCATGACAGCCATCAAGAGAAATAAACTGGTTTTTGAGTGATTTTAAAAGAAAGAGAAGACAAAAAATTGGAAACGTTCTGTTACTGGTAAAACAGATCATTGTTAGGTCAAGTAATATAGAAACTAGACAAAAATTCCAGAAGAATAACATTGCTTTCCGAGAAAAATATCTGCCTGAATTTCATTACTCAAAATGATTGACTTGTTACCTTGCTGACAAAGATAAATTGACTTCCATGTAGTTTACAGTTTGTTGGTTTCGCAGATGAAACCTTAAAAATGAAAGCCCTATCTATTATGTGTGGACATTAAAAAAATCCTATGGCACTCTGTGTAAGGGCATGACAAAAGGTCCCCTCTCCTCAGTTTTGTGCAGTGACAGCTATTTGTTTGGCTGCTGGCCTCCACACATTAGAGGCAGTTCCAATTTAATGATGCTGAAACGTGTATCATAAGGATACATAGCTGCAACAGAGCAGAATTTGTCCCATCATGTATAAATTGCTTTGGGATCTTCTGGGATGAAAGTGAAAGATTTGGAATAATTTTTGAAACATTGAACATTTTTAAGTGTAGATCTAATAAAGGATGGATCTGAAAGCAATGAGAAATGGCGCAATGCAAAAGTAGCACTCGAGAGGAGAAGCTCTAGCGTTTAAGAAAGACTTACCCTTGATAATATAACATCTCCTGATTCATTCAGAGCAGCCTCTCGAGAATCCACATATAGGACAGACTTCTTCATCGCTTCATCATCCAGCTCTCTCCAGTCTGGTCTGCTTGCCCCAATGGCTAAAAGATAAAAGTGATTGACTTCAGAAAGAAATATTTAAAATGCATTTAACAGAAAGACATTTCGTGTTCAACAGAGGTGAATAATGTCTTTCCACAGCAGTGTCGTCACTTATGCACAAACAGCCTGAAATTAACCTTGAAGACAAGTTCACTGATACAGAACAAGAACAGCTTGATTGACTAGAGGAAGTCCTGAGCTTCTCTCCATTCAGACTGAGCTGTACATTGTGCATCTAGGGCTTGATCCTGCTGAGCACCTTCTACTCCCATTGATGTCAAAGCAGGATTGAGCCCTTAGGGTTCAATCCTCCAAAGTGCTGTTCCTGTTATGCCTGCTGAGCACCCTCAGCCCTCATTGGGTCTAATCCTGCTCCCACTGAAATCTTTGTATTCAGTGAAAACATGACCAGGATCACTGAAATCAATGAGTTCCTTTGCAGCAGGGGTGGCCAACCTGTGGCTCCGGAACCACATGAGGCTCTTCAGAAGTTAATATGTGGCTGCTTGCATAGGTGCTGACGCCGGGGCTAGAGCTACAGGTGCCAACTTTCCGCTGCTCAACCCCAGGCCCTGCCCCCACTCCACTCCACCCCTTATCCCAAGGCCCCTGCCCCTTCCTGCCCCCTCTTCTGAGCCTGCTGCACCCTTGCTCCTCCCCCCTCCATTCCAGAGCCTCCTGTACATTGCGAAACAGCTGATTGCGGCGGGCAGGAGGGACGGGGAGGTGCTGATCGGCAGGGCTGCTGGTGAGCAGGAGGTGGCGGGGGGGAGGGGCTGATGGGGGCTGCTGATGTATTACTCTCGCTCTTTGGCAATGTACAGTAGTAAATTCTGGCTCCTTCTCAGGCTCAGGTTGGCCACCTCTGCCTTGTAGGATCAGGCTGCTAGCAGTAAAATAAAACTCATGTGGGAGCAAATCCACAACGGCAGGGTGAACTCACAAGGGGAGCAGGATTCTTTGTTAGCATTTGTCATTAGACAGCCTTTTGCTCTTAGGCTTGGCCCTCTTGCTTACATCTCTACTCCTCTGGAAGGCTTAGCCAAAGAGAAGAGGTCATAGTGGAGGCAGAGAACGGGAGGTAGTGTTCTGCAGAGCATTTACAAAGTAATCACAGTGAAATATCTGCCAATAAACCTGAAACTCCTTGGGCAAAATATGTTATTTGTTACACGGGTGCATTGCCCAGTTTGGCCTAAGAGCTTTACCCATGTCCAGCTTGTTCCCATTCTCAGAGTGTCCGCCCGCCCATCTCACACCAGTCAAAGACATTAACAAACTAATACAAAACCAGACAAGCCAAGTGCTTGGTTAGCACCAAGGACGGATGTACAACAACTACCCTTTCGCCTTTAGGGAAAGTCTGACAAGGCAAGGCCCAGGGAAGCTCACTCTGTCACTGCCTACGCTGTATCTCTGCTACAAATAATAAAAGTGCTTAGGGCTCATATAGTGCTTTTCATCATAAATCACAGACCTTCAGTCTCAAAGACTGCCAAGCCCAGCCCTTTCTCGAATAAAAAGCGTATTTATAAAGTTGTTTAACAAACAACCACACTGTACTATACTTTGGTATCCTGTCCAAGAACAGGCTTGGCTGGTGCTATGCTGCTCTATCGTATCCTCTCTTATCCTATCAGCCCCTTCTTCTGTTCCTCACCCTCTTTCTGCTGCTCCTGACAAAGCCCTGCTGGATGTTGTGATTGTAACATCCTCCTCAGCAGGATATAGATATCTAAAGTAAATGACCCAATCACCCCCTTTTTCCTATTATCTCTTGCCCCTCTCCACTTCCCTCTCCTCCATTCATTTGCAAAAGCCTTGAACTTCATAATTCTTTTTTATTAAGTGTTTTTGATCCAGACTGTCTTGATGTTACGTGCTGTAGAGAGAAATGCAATTAAAAGATCCCTCACTTATCCTTATCAGATCAGAACCAAAGAAGCAGTTTGCTGCAGGGAACTGTATGTGCAGACCGACAACTGAACATTATTATCTGGGATTTCTAAACCTGCAGCTTCCATTCTTTTCCTGTGACTTTGTAAGCAGTACAATTGGAGCCCATTTACAGATCTTTACTTACCGAAACAGTTTTATGAACAAAAGCTTATCTTTAAAAAAAAATGTAAAGCTCCTAGTATTAGCAATTTCTTTTGTACAGATAAACACAAATAATATTGAACCAAATGGTAAAACAATTTGCCTATACAACTTTACAGACAGTAGGGATGTGAGAACTCCAGGGTTGTCTGAATGCCTACTCATGCATTAGGAATGCCTCTGGGGAAAAAACCAGGAGAGGTGGTCTTTGTGTATGTGTTGCCTCAGCAAATGAAGACACTAATTGATTCTGGTTGTACCCATGGCCTTCATGCTGTGAGACAGCACAGATAACATCACTAGCAAAGAATTAAACAGAGTTTGAAAAATTGGTGGGAACTTCCTTTAAATTGTTCCCTCTTACAAGTTGCCTTTGTCTCATTACCAGACAACTTGGAAAGTTCACAAGGTCATCTGAACCAGCTCCAAATTAAATAACGTAAATAAATGCCAAGGAGCTCAGGGATTCAGTATTCTAGGGCAGCAACAACATCACCAGAAAACACAATTTGAAAAAAGAACACAGTGAAGGGACCAAACCCTGGTGTTCTCTCAATTTTTACACAGTTCTTAACTCAGGCAAAATTCCCACTGAGATCAAAAGGATTCAGCCCCAAAAGAAGAAACAAAGGAGTTTGCAAAACAGGGCAGTAGAAAAGATGATAAATACCTGGGAAACAGAAGTACTACTAAAAAATCACTTTGGGAACATGTTTCTAGGGTGTTGTTTAAGTCTAAGATGAAATGGACATCAAGACCACACCCTGTTGGCCACCATAGCAAAGATGAGATTACCTGCTGCTCAAACATACAATAGCAGAATCCCTAAATAGCACTGAATATAGACACCCTGCAGGACTGTGCTCAAAGAGGAGAAGTGATTATTCTGAGAAATCTAGACCATTCTGGGCAGAAACCAACTTTGTGAGTATTATACAGCACAGCATTGAGCACATCAGAGCTAAATAAAATAATAATATAAATAATAGCAGAGAAACCCCCCTAATCAATGAGAGTCTGGCATACCGTTGACATGGGCACCTGGTTTTATCCACTCTCCAAATAAAATTGGCGTTGTTGCCATAGTGACTGTTATAATCACATCAGCTCCGGTGACAGCCTCCTGAGCAGAGGAGCAAACCTGCACTGGACCCTTAGCTGAGCGAGCAAACTTTACAGCATTTTCCTTCGTGCGATTCCATATCCTGACCTGCAAAGCAACATGGAAAGCACATAGAGATTATATAATATGAGTAACCCGTCCTTGCAAAATTCCCAAACAAGCACTTATTTTAAAATGCTCAATGAGTTTTCTTCATTATCATTACTCATCCTGGCAAAGAACAGGTGAGCAGATTTTGTATCTGGGCTAGTACATCTTCATCATTATCATGCAATGCTAGAATAACAGTTCATGGCATCTTTATATTTATAAAATACATTTTAAATAGAAAATCGGAACTGATCGAGGCTGCAGGAAGCTTGTCCAAGAAACTTATATATGGTAGGATTTTCTCAAATAGAGAAAAGAGTAAGTCTGAAACTTGACATTGTTTCCAGCATGCATTATTAAAATGCTTTGAGATGGGAGGAGGAAAGGCTATAGAAGTGCAATGTCTAGAGACATTTTGTTGAAATATG
The DNA here is from genome assembly GCF_025201925.1 of Gopherus flavomarginatus. Lineage (NCBI taxonomy): Eukaryota > Metazoa > Chordata > Testudines > Testudinidae > Gopherus > Gopherus flavomarginatus. The sequence goes on along the minus strand of NC_066625.1, from coordinate 16,639,658 downwards.
CTAAAGCCATTAGATACAACTTTATTAATTATTATATACGTTGTTATTGGTGTTACTGAAAAAATAATTGAGAAAAATAAATCTTCTCCTTTGAGATGCAGTCCTTGGCTTACCTCTTTAAATGAGAACTGCTCTGTGAAGACCTCATAATGGCTATAGGCTTGAACACCAGCTCCTAGAATGCACAGCACTTCTGAATCAGCTGGCATTAAGAACTAAAATATATCAAGTTAGAAAAGAAATCAGTGACAGTAGTCATGGAAAAAACACAGTTGTGATGATGATCCACTATTTAAATTAAAAGCCCTCAATCTTAGGCATATTTACATGGGAGAGGCACATTTACACTCGAGCAATTATTTTTAAACTTTGTACAGAGGGGTCATTGATCTCTAGGAGAAACTTTTGTGGGCTTGATTCAATTTGCACTTGTGCATTTGTATTGATGTAGCTACATCTATGTAGTTACACCAGTATAAACCCCCAGTGCAGAAATGCTGCACTGGGGGTGAAACAGGGCTTAATGCAGTGCACTGCATTGGCACAGAGGGATTGCACCTACATCAGGGTAGCTGTAAGAGTATAAATATCCCCAGGATAGACAGGACCTCATTTTCTGGTGTGCAATTCCATTACCACCACCAGTTGCACCTGCATTCTAGGGCAAAATGTAGCCCTGTAAATTATAATCCTTATCCCACAAAACTTTGCAGATTATATATTGTTGTTGCAGACACCACTCAAAGAAACGATGAAATGCCTTTTATTTAGCAATTCTGCAGGACACAATGTGCATCCCAAAACTGGGATAATGGGCTTGGAAGAACTGCCATTCCCCCAGACAGTAACCGGCTAATCTAACCTCAGTCCGAGTGTTTGTTTAAAAAGTTGTTTATCTGCTCTTTAAAAAAAAGGAGGAAGAGGAAGAAGAAGAAAAATACTAAAACTGAAACTTCCTACTTGTCACTTGTTCATATCCCTTTTTAAACTGAGTCAAATTGCTGAAAATGGTACCAGTTTGGGACAATTATTTTTCCTTCTGAACAAGAGAGATTACATTTCAGCCCTGGCCAGGTATGGCTCATGTCTGACATCCCTGATTTACAACACTCCAGAGGATGAACTTTGCTAAGAACAGGATATGTGTCCACCAGTCAATATTTACAAACAAGGGTGGCTTGAGGCTCAAGACTTAAAATTCACTCCTCTGGTAGCTCTGAATTTCCCTGTTTAATCATCCTCTGTGGTTCACTAGGAACTAAGAAGGGAAAAGAAAGGATGTTTGAACCTAGCCCCAGCCACCTGCATTTCTTGTTTGTGCATTTGCTATGACCACTCTTGTACTTGGAGCCTTTGAACTATATGGGCTTTCAATGCCTGTTGAACTGACTCTGCTGCAAATAAATAAAAAAATCTCATCCAGCAGATTTATCAAAGCTAAGAGCTCATTTTGATTCTTGTTACACTGACTCTGTAGCATTGATTTCAAAAGTTCTGTACATAAAAGTATTGGCTTATTGAAGAGGAACTGCCATAAAGAGGACAAGATGACAACTGAAAGCTGGGTTCAAACAGTCCTGAAAATCTCACAGAGCAGCAGGTGACAGATAAGGGTCTGATCTGGAAGTTCTAATGCAAGCACAGCTCCTTTGAAGTCACAGCATCTGAAGAAGTGGGTTTTTTACCCATGAAAGCTTATGGCCAAATAAATCTGTTAGTTTTTAAGGTGTCGCCGGACTCCTTCTTGTTTTTGTGGAGCTTTGCTTGTGTGACATGTTCAGAATCTGGTTTTAAGGGGGGAAGGTCTGAGCTGAGAGTAGCCCTACAGTCTAACATCTCAGGAATTCATTGTGTGATGCATGGCTAGAAAGGGTTAAACATCCTGCAAAATAAATAACCCTCAAAAGACATGTAGGGAGATAATGTTTGTGGTTTTGTGTATTTACATATGTATGAGAAGGGTCCACAATGTAATCAACAGTCCCTGTCTATGCTGTATTCTGATATAATTTAAATGAATTGTGAACATCTCTTTGAAATGTACTGTGAATGGTGAGGGAAAAAGCAAATGGCCTTATGTTAATTCATATAATTAAGTACCGGTGATGGACCTCCTTCCAAGTCATCCTAATTACCTTTTGTTCCTTGAGGAATTCCAACTTGTGAAAAGACATGAAATTGTACAAAAGATCATTGGGTCCTGACTGTGTCATCTCAGATCTGCTTAAGTTTCTTCAGGGGAAGTTTGAGTCACAAGACTGAGGTACCCGTTATGCTGATATGCCCTGAATGTGATATTTGGTCATTGGACTATAAACTAAGAACTATTTCTGAAAGGTTTCAGAGTAGCAGCCGTGTTAGTCTGTATCTGCAAAAAGAACAGGAGTACTTGTGGTACCTCAGAGACTAGTCCAGTCAATATTTACTAGTCTCTAAGGTGCCACAAGTACTCCTGTTCTTATTTCTGAAAGAACTCTGCAACTACGAAGCTCACCATCTCTGCTGTGAATCCGCATCTAAATGAACTGAACTCATGTCTGTATGTATATTGACCTTTTAACCATATTCTCCCTTTTGTTTTTTAATAAATTTTAGTTTAGTTAATAAGAACTGGCTGTAATGTGTATTTGGGTAAGATCTGAAACATTCAATTACCTGGGAGCTAATGTGTCCGATCCTTTGGGATTGGTAGAACCTTTTCTATGATGAAATAAGATTTACAGAAATTATCATCATATTTGACATGGGTACCTGGATGGAGAGCCGAGGCTGGATGACTTTAAGGGAACTGTGTTGTCTGGATTTCTGAGTAACCAGTAAGGTAATAAAGAAACTGTTCTATGCTGGCTTGGTAAATTTAAGTATTGGAATATCCACCCGCTTTTTGGGGTTTGGCTGCCCCATTCTTTGCAGTTCACCCTAACTGAGTGACCACAGCTGGGTCCCCACTAGGACCCCAGTCACACATTGTTCGCCCCTTCTCCAAATGGAGTGGCTCTTGGGGATAGATACTCCACTTTTGTGTTGGCTGTAACTCCATTGATTTGGGTGGAATTACATCAGCATAAGACTGATGTACCTGAGAAGAGAATCTGGTCGTCAATCTAAAGCAGAAGAGTTAGTGGGCCAGAAAACATAGCACTTGTCAAATCTGCCCATCTTCTTCATTTTATCATTCTTGCGCTTCGAAGACTAAAACTTTCCTTCAAACTGATGGCCTCGGAAGGGTTATCTGCTTTATTCCCAGCATTAAGAAACCAGCCAAATATTTTTAAATTAGTATTTGAAGATTTATTTGTATTAATATTCCTACTTTGAATTGGAAGTTATGTGGAGTAGCAGAGTGGCCAGACTGGGGAAGAGGCTGTGTAGTCTAATCAATTTTAATTTATCACTGCGCTTACCCAAAGTCCTATAGGTGCATACATAAGGCAACAAAAAAATCACTGAGCAAAACTACTCCAATATATTCTCAGAACAGTTCACAGAGTGAATCACTCCCATATCACATACAATACAAGCATGAATACCTTTTCTCTGACAAAATAACTGATTTTTTAAAATAAGGAAAATGAAGTAGATCTAATCTATCTGGCCTTCAGTAAGGCATTTCATACATACGGGAAATTCTGATGAAGCTGGGGATTAGGGTAAGAACTGTAAGGAGGTTAAGAAACTGGCAAAAGGGGAGAAGACAAATGGTTGTGCTGAAAGGAGAACAACTGGGCTGAAGGGAGGTTACTAGCGGAGTTCCTAAAGGATCAGACATGGGACTTATGACTTTGGCACAAAAAGTAGGAAGGTGCTAGTAAAATTTACTGATGACATGAATTTGGGAGGCATTGTCAGTACACAGGAGGAATGGAATTTTATACAGGAAGAATTGGATGAGACTGATGACCTGGAGTAATAGAAATGAGATGAAATTTAAAAGTGCAAGGTCATGAACATAAGAACTAATCATAAGAATTTCTGCTATAAGCTGGGGATTCATCAGTTGAAAATGACAGAGGAGGAGAGATACCTGGTTGTGTTAGTTGATCACAGGATGACTATGTGCCATGAATGTGATATAACTGTGAAATAGGCAAATGTGGTCCTAGGATATATCAGGTGAGGCATTTCCAGTCTCTCTCGCAGGCATGTATGGCATCTGCAGAGCAACATTTTATAGATGCAGTTGTAGGTACATAAGCCATTTCAGGGTCTCCTCTGTGACACTGTGGATATCATCCAATTCATTTTGAATCCACATTTGGGACACTGTGTTCTGATGTGTTCATTGGTTTGGATGTTCTCACTGCAGTCACATGAAACAGAGTCTTTGATTTTCCACTTGTGCATCAAGTAGCCACATCTTTCACTATTTCTTTGGATGTGGGTCAATGTAGTCTCAAGTCTGTGTGGCAGGTCGAAACCGAGGAGGCACTTGTTGGGTCAGTAATAATGTGCTTGTCTGGAACAGCAGATGAGGTCCAGACACTTTGCTATTCCCTCGCCAGATCCAGAGACTAGAAGTGATCAAGTGTGGTCCATACTAGCTTTCACAATTTCAGGCCTGATGGGGGTATGTTATCCATATCCTGACAGATGGGAGGTTCCACATAGTCTTCGGCACATTTAAATTCTTGTGCTGTGGCTATCTCTCAACGGACAGTTGGAGATTCGATATTTGTTAATACAGAAAGCCACAGTAGAGGTGTTGATTTTAAAGTTTCCGTGATGATTTGCATGGTCTGATTCAGCTGCCTCTCCACAAGCTGAGTATAGCAGCTTCTTATCCACACCAGGGCACAATACTCTGCAACTGAGTACACAAGGGCCAAAGCCAATGTTCCTAAAACCAGGACAGTTGATCCCCAGCTTGTTCCCACTAACTTTTAAATAATGTCGACATGAGTTTTTGCTTTCAAGGCTACTTTCTTGAGGTGGTCATGAAAGGTCAGTGTGCAGTCAAGAATGCCAATGAAATATGTTGGCTTTGGTTGTAATGCACAGTTTCACCATGAAACTTGACAGTTAAGAGTGTTTTGTGCAATTCTATTGCCAAAGTGGAAAGTAGAAAAACCCGATTTGCTTGGATTTGGTCTCAGCTTTTGGAGTATTTCTCCATGAGCTTAAGGTCAGATCTAAGGGTCACTTCAAGTTCTTTAAAGCTATGGGCCTAAGCGGTGAGTGCCAAAACATCAGCGTACGCAAACTTCTGCACTATCATCTCAGGCATATCATTCGTGTATACACGGAAGACTATTTCCAGTAAAGATAGAGAAGTATTAATGTAATTGTACAAGGCACTAGTAAGACCTAATTTGGAATACTGTGTACAAATCTGATTACTCATGTCAGGGGCGGCTCTAGACATTTTGCCACCCCAAGCACAGAGGGTCCGCTGGTCCCGCAGCTTCGGCAGACCTCCTGTGTTCCTAGACTTGGACCCTCCGCAGGCACGCCTGCAGGAGGTCCACCGAAGCCGCGGGACCAGCGGACCCTCCGCAGGCAAGTCGTTGAAGGCACCCTGCCGACCGCCCTAGCGGCGACCGGCAGAGTGCCCCCCGTGGCTTGCTGCCCCAGGCACACGCTTGGAGCACTGATGCCTGGAGCTGCCCCTGACTCATGTTCAAGAAAGATGACTTCAAACCGGAACAGGTGCAGAGAAAAGCTACTAGGTGATCAGGGGCATGGAGAACCTATCTTCTGAAAGGACACTGGAAGAGCGTGGCTTGTTTAGCCTAGCAAAATGAAGGATGAGAGAGGATGTGATTACTCTCTACAAAGACATTGGGAGATAAACAACAAGTAGGGAGAAGAGCTATTTAGGTTAAAGGAAAATGTTGGCACAAGAATAAATGGGTACAAACTGGCCATAACTGAATTTAGGATGGAAGTTAGAAGAAAGTTTGTAATCATCTGAGGAATGAGGTTTTGGAACAGCCTTCCAATAGAAGTTGTTCGGGTAAACAACCTAATTAGTCTGAAGATAGAGCTTGATAAATTTTTGAGTGGGACTATATAATGGAGTTGCATGCAGTGATGGGAGTTGGGCTTCATGGCAAAGGGGGTCCCTTCCAGTCTTATGTCTGATGTTCCTAAATCTCATGATGCAGGGCTTCAGTTGGTCACCTGTAGGGGTTAGGAAGGATTTTTTCCCTGTTGTATTCTGAGAAGTGGTTCTCCTTCCTCTAAAGCATTGGAGATGGCCACAGATGGCATCACCAGATGGGGTGGGCTCATGCTCTGATGTGGTACAGAAAAATTCTGTCAGATGCTTGGCTGGTGGGTCTTTCTCACATGCTCAGGGTCATACCAATTGCTATTTTAGGTTGGGAAGGAATTTTCCCCAGGTCATATTGGCAGGGACCTTGTGGGTTACTTGCCTTTCTCTGTGACATACGACTTACTAGGATCATCTTGGATATCTCACCTAATCAATTCCCCGCTATTGTAGAGAGCTAGGTCATTGGTTCACATTGGTCCCTCCTATTCGCTATGGTAAACAATAGTTTAGTCTATTTCAGGTTATTGGGCTCAATACTGGGTTAACTGGATGGAGCTAGTGGCCTGTGATATGCAAGAGGTTTGACTAGATGATCTGGTGGTCCCCTCTGACCTTAAACTATATTACTCTACACAACTTCCTTGGAATTAAAATAGAAACAACCAAATTTTAGGCTTTTCTCTGAGGATTGAACATTGTCATAAATCTAGTACCTATGATTAAAGAGAACTGCCATGGATTGAAAGCCTCAGATGCAAATACTATCTAAGACCTCTAAGCTATTTTACATGACACCATGTCACAGGAAACTGGTCCAGTTCTCCTGTTCCAATCCAGGTGTGCCCTAGTTTGGTGTTATGAGGAGGAAGGGACTGCCCCTGGGAATTATGAGAGACAGCCCAAAGGCAAGAGAGAGTTCAGAGGCTGAGAGAGAGCTGGCCCTGAAGGAAAGAGCTGTGAGTTCCGTGTTGAGCAGTGAGCCAGATCAAGCCAGTGAAAGTGGAAGGCAGTTGAGGAACCACACACAAGTTTCCCCAGGCCAGAGAACCATAGATAGAGAGGGCTGAAGGCTGAGCCCTCGTCCAGACTAACCCGCGGCATCGGCGGGTTAAAATCGATTGCTCGGGGATCGATATATCGCGTCTAGTCTGGACGCGGTGTATCGATCCCCGAGCGCGCTTACATCGATTCCGGAACTCCATCAATCCGAACGGAGTTCCGGAATCGACACGGAGAGCCGCGGACATCGATGCCGCGCCGTCCAGACTGGTGAGTACCTCGATTTTAGAAATTCGACTTCAGCTACGTTATTCCCGTAGCTGAAGTTGCGTATCTAAAATCGATTTTAATTCCTAGTCTGGACGTGGCCTGAGAGCAGCAGAGGGAGACACCTGCTGGCTGAAAGACCAGAGAGGGCTAAAGGCTGGTGGAGGATGTAGGGGTGAGCTTGCTGATGTCTCCAGGTGAAAGCCAGAGCCAGACCTGAGAATGAAACAGGGCAGAGAAGCAACCCAGGTTGAGGGGCATGGTGAGAGATGCCAGAGCTGTACCCAAGAGCCTGAGCATGGTGAGAGACATCAGAGCTATACTTGGTGTGTTCATGGGCTGTTGTGACTTGAAAGATTGGATGTACAGTGGAATTGGGGAATGTGGACTGTGTTGAGGAATTCTGGATTACAATTTTGGGACTCTTGTAATAAATAAATGCTGGAAAGGGTATTGGTACCTGGAAAGACTACCTGGAGTTACTGGGGACTCTGGATGAAAGGGGTAACTGCAGCAGGTTCCTGGGTTGTGCAGTGGTATTCTGCAGGAGGGCACTTGAGGAAGGGTTGCCTTGTCATATACCAATAATCTACTTCCACCCATTTTATAAAGCATCAAACCTACCTTGGTAGCTATCGCGGAAACTGCAGCAGTTCGTTTTGCTGTAATGACACTGCCATCCATGATCTTTAAAAGAAGAAAATCAAACAGACTGAAATGAACACTGAAAACGTAATGCCAGATGCTTTCTCCATGTGTGAATTAGTGCTTAACAACTTATATATCACGTGAAGGGACAAGGAAAACCCGAGAGAAGATGATTATTAATGCAACACTTGCAAATATATTCTATGTAAAATTGGCAGATTTTCTTCCCTGCTCCACTGCTTTCATGACACTCAGGCAGCATAAAGCGAGTGGAAATTGGCCATCATCACAGTGGCATTGACCCAACATAACCATTTCTACACTACATTTCCTGGAGACCCCAGTACCGGGGGTGTTTCAGGGCAATGAAGGCACGGCCAGAACACACTGCACTCTGGCTAGCATTGGGGACCATTGCAAGCAAGTATATGATGGAGCAGCCCTTGGGCTGCTGTAACCTGTGCCAGGGCCCAGGCAGAGAATCATGTTGCCATAATCAGGTGCCCCCCTATCTTGTGCTGCACTCAGGGTAGGCACTGGCTCTATATAGACTCTGGCTCTATATATTCTATTATCATGTGAAAACGGATTGTGGAGCCTCGCTGATAAACAGACACTTTAACTGTTCTGGCCCTTCTCAAACCATTATTCTCATTTTTAATTAAGAAAGATAATAACCCAAAATTCCTACTATAGCCCCCCAATCCCTTCCTCACAGAGGCCAACAGCAAAACTCGCATTGCCTTTAACAGTTCAGAATATTTGGCAATTTATTCTTTTCCCCTAAAATATCAACTAAACATGGTGTTGGGGGATTTCTTCAAATAAACAGTTTCACTTCAAATCACCAGTTTCAGAAAACAAAGAATGAAGTACAGATTAAAAATAATGAAACAGACAAGACTGAGGGCCAGATTCTCAGATGACACAAATCGCCATAACTCCACTGAAGTGAATGGCGTGATAGTGATTTACACCAGCTATGTCATCTAAAATCGAAATATGATTTTGACAGACTGTTAACAAAACAGAATGCATCAATGCACACTGAACTTACAGCTTTTAAAGAGCCATTTCTTGAGTCAAAGAGTAATATAGTTGCTTGGTGAGAGGGAACAGAAGAATCCTTTTTGTGTTCGTAGAAGGTTACCAGTTTAGTTGTTAGAGCATCATCCTTTGAACTGTAAGCAGGCATGACCCCTAAAAATCTTTGAAAGAGAAAAAAATATACATTTAACATCAAATTTTGTAATTTGTTAGCTAACTAACAGAAGTTAATAAGCAACTGCTTTTGATCTCTAATATAATATAACCCTCTCTATAGCCCTACTTTTTCTCTTCTCCACTTCTAAATTGCATGACATTTTTAGGCTATTTAAGCATGAGTTCTGCCATTGACTTCAATTTATTCTGGTACTGCAGAGGGCGGGCCGATGGGCACACTTTACAACAGCCTGGATGGCTGATCTTCACCATAGATTTTAAAGGACACAAAGCACTTTCTCCATTCCCTTTACAGCCAGCCAGAGAACTCGTTTGAAGGAAGCATCAGCCAGGGCCGTCCTTACCCATACGTAAACTACGCAGCTGCATAAGGCACCAGGAAATCTTGGGCACCTGCCTGCTGCACCAGCTTGGTCGGGCACTTCAGAAACTGTAGCGGTTTGCACAGTGCTCGCTAGGAGTAGACGGGGGCAGGGGACATGACAGGTGAGGGGAAAGCTCGCTGCGCTCTGCCTGCCTGGTTGCTCTTATTGCAGTATCCGAGCTGGAAATCTCCCTAACCAGACACAACTGGGGAATATCACAGCAGCTGCCAAGGCCCAGCCAAGGAAGTCCTCACCGTGGGGAGGGACTGAGAAAGGGATCCCTCCCTCTCCCCACTCTGGCTCAGGACGAGAGGGGCGCCCGTGATGGGGATCCCTGGAATGTGCACCCCTCCTCCCTACTTACCCGTTGTACTTCTGCACCGGCACCACGGTGCGCATGGGTTGCACGACGCCTCCCTCCGCGCCGCTGGAGAAATTGGCCAGGGCAGCTTCCAGTGAAGGGATCAGGAGGCTGGCGCGGTGCAAGTGCTTCTCCACCACCTCGGAGCCCAGGAAAACCGGCGGCGCAGCGCTCATGGTGACCAGTGCAGGGGCCGGACAGGCAGCACAGATTCTCGTGCGTGTCCGGCTGCCGCCTCTTGTGCCCGCTTGGCTGTAAGTTCTGTCCGGGACCCCCGCTGCCACCCTCCTTGCCAGGCTGCTGCAATTGCGCCACCTAGTGGGTGCACAAGACAGGGCCGAGATGTGACCCTGCTGCCACGTCCCAATCGCTATGGACTTAGCCCCCTTATCTTGGAAAGGGGGGAATCAGCGCGGGGGAATCTCAGAGCTAGACGTCACGGGCGGCTCATTTTTCTCGTTATTCTAAGGAACACGCTCTTATGGGGAACTCCCCCCACTGTGCGGCTCTCAGTCATTATTACCCCTTACTGTGGGGTGTCTCGCTCGCTGCGGAGGCAGGTCATCCGTCACGGGGAGAGGGTAAACCAACGGTGCGTGTGGGCAGGGGATAACGTAATGCCTCATGGAGGGAGCCTCCGTTATGGCAACTGTCCCCGTCTGAGCCCAGCTCTGCAGCCCGTTTGTTCCACGTGGGTGACACGCTCTGGGCACGGACAGTGCATTTCCCATACAGGAGCATATTGGTTCCCACGGGATCCCAGTTTTTGCAATGTCTCTTCACTAACCCCATGCCCTGTGCTGTGGAGTCACCACTCCTACCCCAGCTACTGAGGGAGCCTACGAAATCTCCGGGTACGAGCACAGCTATGAAAAGGGAGAATGCGGGACTTGTGATGGCTATTTATTTAACCGTGGGGCACAGGGCCTCGAACCGCCCCCCGCTCACCCGTGCGCCGCACAATCCACCCAAAGACAAACTGATCACTGGGCACAGCGCATAGAAAGCCCTGGCCTACACCCCACAAGGGGCGCGCCTCAAGAGAAGGCGAGGATCAATGGCGAGCCGTGAGAATTCTAGCGGGAGTGGGAGGGGCTTTTGACCGATCTGTGAAAGGGGACTGTCTGGGTGTCTCGTCCAATCCCGAGCAGGGAGCAGTAGAGGCTGGTCGCCTACAGCTAGAAGGTCAAAGCAACACGGTGTATGCTGGGAAGGCAGAGTCATCCTCCGGTGGCGCCATCTTATTTCTCTCAGCGGATACCGGGGCGGGCTGCGGGAGCGGCACGGAGAGGATGAAGGGGATCCCGACGATCGCTCGTTCCCTCTCTGTGAGTGCGGCGGGATGGGGGGCGGCCTCTGTTGGGAGGGGCAGAGCGAGGGGTCCCTGCACCCGGAAGGGGGCTGGGTCTGGGCCAGGCGGGGTTGACCCTGGCCTTGCTGTGGGTAAGGGGACTGAGGGCAGCCCCCTTCCCTGCGGAGGTGCGGAGCTGAGACCGAGGGAGGGGCGTGTGGGAGAATGGAGCGGAACCCGCGGCGGTGCCGGGTGTCCGGGGCCGGGAGCGGGGCCGAGCGTCTGAAGGTCACCTCAGCCCCAGCCTGACACTCGCTCGGCGGGTGGGAGTTCTCGCCTGTCCCCTGCCAGAGCGGGTTCCCGTAGGGTCCCGCTTCCTGCTCTTCTCCCTACCTCCCGGGGACGAGCAGTCTGTTCCCTGCTGGGGGAGGCCGGGCCGGATAGCCTGGGCCGCCGCTCCGAGTTCCCGTGGGAGCCGCGCAGTGAACAGGTGTGGGAGGAGTCCCTCGGGAGGCAGGTGGACGGGATCTCCTTCCCTTGCCAGCGTTATTCCCTGCAGGGCCCTTGAACCTGCAGCCTCCCCTTGTTCGTGCCTTAGCCTGCCCCGTTTGCTCTTGGATTTGACTTGTGTCAGGCACGTACTGGAGAAACTCTAACCATTATTGCGGGCCTACTGGGAAAGGTGCCTTCTCTGTTGCAGATAGTGGCACAGGTAGGCTAATACATATCTTGGGAGCCCTAGTATTTTTCTGTATACATTGTAGACATGTCTGCACTTCTGACTCAAAGTGGGAAAGGGTCTGGAGATAAAGTAATTATCACCTTTGTGGTGATAAAACCTATACTGAGATACTAGTAGCTTCAAAATATATTAACTAGACCTGTCACTAAGTGAAAAGCATGTAATAGCATAACCAGAAAGACATGGTAACTTATGTTAATTGCCTAAAGATCCTCAACATGTCTGATTGGTTCATTTCTTTATATCACTTAATTTTTATTTGTTACTCTCAGGTTTTGGGGAGAAAGTGAGTCTTTAGATGAAAAGTAGACTTAATATGTGAGGAAGTGAGTAATAATGTTTCACACTTGAAATTTGATTATACTTCTTGGTTTGCGGAATTTTAGGCTGTGTGGGATGCTCTTATGTCATTGTCTGTCTGTCCAGTTTGGAGGCCTTCCATTTCTGACTTTTGACTACTACTGTATTTTCTTTGCAGTCCTGAGTTTAACCCAGAGGTGCACAAGCAGTGGGATGCACTCCCCAGGGGGAGGGGACACCACAAGACTATTAAGGGTGCAAGAACCTGACAGAGTGTGCTGAAGGGCCAGGGTCAGGAGGGGACCCTGTCCATGGCTCCCTGCTCTTCTTGCTGTGTAACAGCAGATATCTTTCTCTGCTGTAGAGGCTACTCGGCCCCCCACGCTACTCCGGACTACTGGCCCTGCTGACAGAACCCTCTCCTGACCAACAGCACAGAGCCCTGTCTGCTTTCCCTACCAGACAGGCCCCGTGCTAGGGAAGCTGCGGGGGCTGACAAGGCCGCTGCAGGGAACAGAAGTCTTTCTTGACGACCACATAGTGACTAGCCCCCCGGATATATGGGGGGTGGAGTGGGGGTGACATATATAGGAAACGAATTTCCAAAGGGGGGCTCAGCTGAAAAAGTTTGAGACTGTTTTGTTCAAAGTCAATATGTCATCTATGCAGTTATTAGTGAAGTTGGGTCAATTTGCTGGTCGGTGCTGCTCTAAGGGTAGGGCTGCTTATATCAAGGAGCTAAGAGCACCAATTTCCCATGTTATATTAGATTTTAGTTAAATTCCATGTGATGAATTGTTTGGTGAGTTGCAGTAGTGACCACAGAGTATGCTATATAATTTTCATGTAACTAAATATTTAATACAACAGCGCAGTATGGAATCTGTGATAATAATCAAAGTCCCAAGTAGTCTGAGACTGTAGAATTAATTTTGTAATTCTTAAATTTGTAGATCTTCACCTGTGTGTTTTTTTGAATGGACTCCAACAGGCATGTGAAACTGCTCAGATTAAACCCTCAGAGAGTAAAAGATGTGGTAGCCATCCTGCTATACAGTTTTGAAATACATTAACCATTTTATGTTATGAATCGTTGCTTAATGTGTTCTGTTAGATACTGTAGTGATATATAATTTGCAAGTAGAAATGCGTACCTCTTGAATCTATCTTGATGTTGTTTTCTGTTTTAGAAGAGGTTTTATTCTCTCAGCGTTGCTCCCAAAGTTGAAGCGTCAGCAACTGCAGAGCGAGGAAAGTTGCGTCTACAGCCACAGGATCTCGAGGTCAGGGCAAATGGATTTTTAACTTTTTTTTTTTGTATTGGACTGAACCAGATCACAAAGGAATAGTGTGGTGACCCTGATCTTCAATGGACCACTAAACCATAATAGGTCTTTATTTTTCTTTATAATACAGATCACAAGATTACCAAATGGTTTAGTGATTGCATCTCTGGAAAACTATTCCCCTGCTTCAAGAATTGGTGTGTTCATTAAAGCAGGTAGCAGATATGAAACCACCAACAATTTGGGAACCTCCCATTTGCTCCGTCTTGCATCAAACTTAGTAGGTATCTTTCCTCTATTTAATTCTTTGAAGACAGGTAAAATGCTGAAATGCTTGAGATCTTTTAGAGAAACCCACGTAATTAAAATTAATCTGTGGGTACTGGATTGCTTAAGTGAATGATGATGATGCATCATTCCACCTCTGATTTCTTGGTTCATATAGAACACAGGTGGCTAGTGAAAAAACTGTTACCATATGATGACATTAGTTGTCTGGGAGAAATGAATCGATGACCCATACTTTTTAGTAGTCAGAAATCGGTCACAAACAGCCAGAACCATTGATACATTAATTCAGTGTTGCTCTGTACGAAATTGAGTTATTGCACCAATCTCTTAATGAGGCTACACACAGAATGCAGTAAAAGATAAATTGAGTGTTTAATAGGTATTTTACTATTTAATTGACTTCCAAATAAAGTTTTTCTTACTGATGATAAAATCTTAAACTCCGGGGTGCCTTATGAAGTCTTACTGAGTTCAGTTTCACTCCCCGGTGAACTGATTAGTGAATAGGCATATCTGTGGTTATAGAGGAAACCATCTTTTTAGAGTACTGACCTGGTTATCAATTATAGTTATAGACTTAATACCGCCTATGCTGTTTTAGCTGTCTCCCGCTGCTTAAGTGTGTTCGATAAAACTGATATCTTGATCTTTTTAACAGCATGTTAATTTTAGTTATTTGGCTAAAAATTCAAGATTATGAAAACATGTTAGTACACACAAGAAAATGAAAAAATATTTCTTGGTAAACAGACTAGAAATATCTTATTTTAATATTGTGCCTAGGATTATATTTAATAACCTGGTGCAAATAAAATTGTTCTTAGAGTACCTAAAAGTGTAAAAGCAACTTCTGTGTTTTTATAGACTACTAAGGGAGCCTCGTCCTTCAAAATTACTCGTGGCATTGAAGCTGTTGGAGGTAACCTAAGGTTTGTAACTATTATTTAAAGATAATCTGTATTGCTGAGAAAACAATGGAAACTGCAGGTAGTGTGGCTAAAACTTCCATGTGCAAAATGACCCAAAGTGCCGAATGAATGAATGAATAAACAAACATGCCCAAGGAACATTATACTACATGGACAGATCTGCCTGATGTGATTATATGTAAATTGCGATGCATGCATCTTCTTTTCATGCTTCAAAAATTATCTGATAGACAAAAAATAACTTGTTCTCTACTTCTTTATCATAATAGAGCAAAATATTTAAAGATCAATTATTCAGAGTCTTACAAATGAAAAATTTGAAAGAGAATACAAGTGTACATGAATTTTAGCAGCTTTTGTAATTGGTGGGGAATTTAAGTACAAAAACTAACACTTAGAAATACAGAAGACATTGCTGATTTTTGAATGCATTCTTGTATGTATTCTATTACAATATATTAATGTTGCTCAGTGGATATTAAGCTGAAGGTACAGCCTTTGACCCCAAAGGGATATGTTTATACTTTATTTAAGTATTTATATAAGGTGGCTTGGTTTTTATTGAATATGAACAGAAAGACAAAAGTGAAATACACTTCTCTCTTTTGACAAGTTTTCTGGGCAATTCTACCTAAATTCTGTTCAGTTTGCAATTTAAAAATTTAATGATAAAATGTCAAATTGTACCTGAATTACAGATGCCTCATAGCTATTGGCATTTTTCAGAATTTATGTAGAGGTGGGAGATGTTTTTACATTAGCACTTTTTTTATCCATTTGAATGTTTAAAAGACCAGTACAGTTGTGTTTTTTTTTAATAATGGAGTTTTTGCATTCTGGTCCAGAATTTGGGCAAGGGAATTTACATCAATAAGGAACATATGTTCAAATCCAGTATTTTCAACATAACTTTCTGAAATGGATCTATATTTCTTCTCACTTAGTGTAACCTCCACAAGAGAGAACATGATTTATTCTGTTGAATGCCTACGTGACTATGTGTAAGTATTCAGATGTAACAACTGAGTTTACGGTATATTCTGCAAGAAACCACAGTAGTTAAGCTACAGAATACCATTATTTTAAGGGGAAGGAACAACATCACTTCTAACATATGCCCTTATTGTTTACTTTATCAAAGTATTAATGGTTTGGCACTGTACTTGATTACGTACAGTTTTACAGTGTTCACGTGGGTGCTTTGTAGCATGAAATTGGACTCTTACTAATGTACACAATGGTCTATCAGTACAGTATATTTTGGATATGTGCTGCTTTATATTCACTTTTATTTAAAGAAATCTTTAACTGGATTCCTTCATAACTTTGCCTTTTTGTTTCAGTGATACAGTAATGGAGTACCTAATTAATGTCACTACAGCTCCAGAATTCAGACCTTGGGAAGTAACAGAGCTTCAGGCACAACTGAAAGTTGATAAAGCGGTTGCCTTTCAAAATCCACAAGTTAGTAAGTATGCTTTCCAATGACCAGCTATGACAGTTTCACAAGAATATTTACACAGACAGACACACACACATATATATTTACACAAATGTAAAGAGGATTCTTCACTTAACTTTGAGCAATTTGACCACTCCAGTTAATTTTCCCTAATCAGAAATGAATAGGGAGATACAGCACAGTAAGCCCATTTTATAAACGAAGCTATTTGCATTATAAAAACTTTCTTATAAGAGCTATTTAAGATTGAATGGATAAATGGCTTCTTGAAGTTCTATGGAATTTTACTACCTATGCTGCATAAAACAAACATTTTCATTAAACTAATCTAAATTGCAATCTAGTCTTACATCAATATGTTAGTAATAACCCAACTGAGATGTGAGCTTGCTCCAGGGTAACTTAGAGATCTTGAGACTTCAGCCCTATCATCTAGGTAATACTAGTATTCCTGTATGACATTCATTGTTTTGGATCATTTTAGTCATATTGAAGTCTCCAAACTTTCATGCCCTGTTGATTTCTGAAGTTCTGTTCCAGTCTCTGGGAAACTGGTAGCTTATTTTGAAGCACAGCCACTTTTCCTAAAACTCCAACACACTGAAGAACAGATGATGTTCAAATAAGTATTTTTAAATGATAAAATTGAATCATTTTAGTTTCTTTAAGCTTATCTGAAAATAGGTGTTTTGTCTGCAAGCCATACTCCTGATATGTTGATGAAACTCTTTTTTCTGACCAAGATATTGAACTATTAAAGCTGAGTATTTTATACAATATTATTCATAAGGAGTAGGTAAGATAATTTATAAAAACATATATGTAATGTTTATTGTGCAAATATACAATTATTACTTTTGAGAAAACATCACAGCTTCTTCTGTAAAAGTGCTAAACTGCCTAAACACTCCTATTTTTTAAAAGGGTTTGTAAGCATGATCTACCATGTCAGTTCTTAAAAGAACATCTTTAAAAGGAAAAACAATTGGGTTTAAGTAATATAGAAGTAACACCAAAAGCAAGAAAATATAAAGTTAAAGAGGCACTGTTCTTAAACCCATCCTATTTGTATCTAGCTATTGGAGGGCGGGTTTCAGATCTATATGTTGTTTGCTATTACTGTGTGTGTAATACTTAGGCATAAGACCATTGAGGGCTGAATGTCAGCTTTATCAAGAAGTGAAAATTCAGAACAGTTAAGCTCTGAAAGGGTTCAGAGAAGTGTGATAAGTGATAAAGAAAAAACTGGGATTGTTTGCTTTAGAAAAGAGTTGTATGAGGGGGAACATAAGTACACAAATTATTAGTATTATAAAAGGTAAACAGGAAGTGGCTGTTCTCCCTGTCTCAGAACATGAGAACAAGGGACACTCAATGAAATCAAGTGATAGGAAATCCAAAAGTGATAGAAGAAAATACTTTTTAACACAACACATAATTACTTCAGTTTAATTGCCACACTCTGCTGTTCAGGTGAAGAACTGAGATTCAAAGAGGGATTGGAGTTCTCTGTGGATAATAAGGATATCCAGATTCGTTAAAATTTAATGCTAAATATCCTTTTCTTTTTTTTTCAAGTGATGCTTTAGGGTTTAAGACAATTTCTAATTCGTAGGGATAAAGTTGAGACCTCCTGTGGATTATTCCACCTCTGCCTAATACAAAATTTCTTGTGATTTCCTCTGAAACATGTGATGTTGAATGGATACTAGATGAGACAAACCACAATGCTGATCCATTTTCGCAATTCCTGTGTTCATCTCATCTCTACTCTACAGTGAAAGTAGCTATTAAACTACATTTTAGTAACAGTCTGTTTCTTCTGTTCATTTTTTTTTAGGTGTTCTTGAAAACTTGCATGCTGCAGCTTATCGGAATGCTCTTGCTAACTCCTTGTATTGTCCGGATTATGCAGTTGGGAAAATTACACCGGAGCAGGTATGAATATATATCTTTGATATTGTAGCCACAGTATAAAGAGTCACACCTAATCTGCCTCTCTAGTTTCTTTTGTAAAACTATTCTCTCATGACACTAGCAATCACTTAAAGCTGCATGTTTGGCTTATTCAATTCTCCCAAAGCGAGACTTCTATATAGATTTGTCATGCGTCCCCATCTCAAATGTTAGTCTGCTGCTGAAGTAAAGTCAGTCTTTTTCTGACTGTAAATTCAGTTATTGGGTATAAAATTCTCTTGACTCTTATGAACTGTGATTCCAAAGCCTTTGAAAAGGCTACATTGTATTATGTGTGTCTGGCTTTCTATTACTTATCAGTAGGACCCGCACTGAAGTGTAGATATCCATGTACAAAGAGCTAGTGAATTTCCCCATAGTGGTAGAAGCACACTACTGTCACTATGTGGGAGTCCATAAAACAGTCTGTCCTGTAAGCAACTGCTGTTAGAAGCATCAGGACTTGCTGCATTCAGAATTACAACATTTGAACAATGGATACAGCTACTTATGGAACTGCAGTGAAAATTAACAGCAGTTTAACAGCTAAAACTGCAGCTCTCTCGAGGGCACTCAGAATAAATAAACTAAATAAAAAATCAGGTGGGTCTGGCTCTTTCCAGCTTATGATTTGTGTGCATACATATGTTTTGGAGTTGTTTTAAGTTTATGTATTTGGGGAAATATGTTTAGAATTTCTCTTGCAGAGATTGATGCACAGAATTTCCCATTAAGATTAGATCATAATTACTTTTTTTAAAAAAAGTATCTGTGCCCCTAAATTTTTGTGTAACTGACAACTGTTGTCACTTTTTTACAGTGACAAGAAGTGCTACTGCAAGATCAAACTTTATTCAAGGCTTGAGGTTTTTTTCACGGTTTTTATAAAAATTGAACCAGTTCTGTAGATGACCTGTTTCCTGGTAAACTTTGGAAATATTTAAACAGCACTCATTTGAGTCAAGGCAATTGTAGATACCATCTTTTTCAAACTTCCTTATTGACCTAAGACATTGGACCTCCAATTCTATTTGTAACAGCTCTTTCATGCTAGTAGCAACACCACCTTTGCTCTGTGAAAGAGCCTTTAAAGCAGTGATCACCAACTGGTAGATCGCGATCGCCTGGTCGATCACTGAGCCCCACTCCGCTCCCGGAAGTGGCCAGCACCCCACTCTGTGGGGCAGGGAGTTTCTGCACTGCTCCTGCCTGTAGGTGCCACTCCCACAGCTCCCATTGGTCAGGAACTCATTTGAAAAACTTCAAATGAGTAATCTGACACATGGTTGTTGCCTTTTTTTTTATTTGTGGAAATAATCTAACACACCCAACATTATTGTTGCAGCTGCACCAGTTTGTACAGAACAACTTCACAAGTGCAAGAATGGCTCTAGTGGGACTAGGTATGTGTGATTAATTAGTGTATGTCTTATGTCTCATACTGTGCATTAAAAGAAAACTATAGAAGTAATCAAACTTCATTTATACAAGTAGAACTCTTAAAGTACATCTAAAGTACTTGCTAGCCATCTCTCGTTCGTTTTCTAATATTGTTAATTTACAAGCGATTCTTTTTAATATAAATATTATATTGCAGGTGTAAGCCATTCTGAACTAAAACAAGTTGGAGAGCAATTTCTGAATATCAGGAGTGGGGCTGGTTCTTCTGGTGTTAAGGCCCAATATCGTGGAGGTAAACTCAGTCTGTGTGTGAGAGAGGTGGGGTTTTTTGATAACTACAAGTTTTTTGTGCTGGTCTTTTCTATTAATACTTAAGTATGACATAAAGACTCCAATTGAGATTGATCTCCATTGTACTGTGTACTTTGAAAACTGTCTCTCTTCCTGTGTTTTAATGTAACTAGACAGGGCCATCCTCCACTATACTCAATAAAATGAAAACACAAAATCTAGTGGCACAATACCAGAATTTGTGTACTTGAAAGAGTAAAGTGCCCTAGGGTGTGTGGAAGGTAACAAAGGGATACCTGGGAGTATTGAAAAGCTTACTTTCCAGGAAGGCCACTAACTCTATCATATATTTCATAACAAACTTTGAGCATCAGTTCAGGTCTTTTGATGTAGTATCTTGGACTAATACTGATACAGTTTCATTCTGCATAACAATCGGGTTACTTCTGCAACCAGCTGAAAACAGTGTTAAGCCAGAAAATTAGGAGATAGCCAACCCAAATGTAGTCCAGTTATCTAAAACATGGAATAGGTAGTCTTCCAGACAGTCAAAATGCAGCTATTGTGTGAGAAATTGTTACCTTGGGGCAGATGGAAAAGCTATGCAATCCATTGACTAATAGGGGATCTAAGGGCTTGTCTATACAGTGATTTAGTGCATAAGAAGCTAGTATGTAAATCTACAGTGCACTAGCCTGCTGTGCACTAAATGACTGTATGAACTCTGCAGCCATGCTTTAAGTCCATAAGTGTGCTTTGACGTACTACAAACTTGTTAGTGCAGCAGCACGGTGCCCATGGCCAGTTAGTGCATGGCAGGCTGGTGCACTGTGGAGTCATACCCTAGCTTGCCATGCACTAAATCACCATACAGACAAGCCCTTAGACCATATGCAGACCTGGAATATGCAAGAATATCTCCACTGAATTTGGCCCTTTGTGATTGTGGGAAAGTTGTGAACAAGTAAGGCTTACACATTTTTTCTGTTTTTATAAAACAAGGGGATGATTTTTCTTGAACAGTCAATGCTGGTGTGCACTGTCAGTATTTGGAACAAGATCCTGTGAACTTAATATTACAACTAAACTACATTAATGCTTTTCTTATTTACTGACTAGAAATCTCTGTTGGAGGTATATGATAGCAACTAATTCACATATTAAGTTTAATACATTATATTTTTAACTATAATTTTTGTTCTTATTTTCAGGTGAAATCAGGGAACAGAATGGTGAAAGCCTTGTGCATGCTGCCATAGTAGCAGAAGGAGTTGCTACTGGAAGTGCAGAAGCAAATGCATTCAGTGTCCTTCAGCATATTCTAGGTGCAGGGCCTCTTATTAAAAGGGGAAGCAATATTTCCAGCAAACTGTTCCAGGCTATCGCTAAGGCAACTAGTCAACCATTTGATGTAAGCATAATGCTTTATTGCAACTTTCCTTCCCAAGAAAAAACAAATGCAATAGAAAAATATATAGCAAACCATTCTTGTCCTTGGAGAGATTAAAGCCCCCAATGCTAGAATCTTTCTTTTAATCATTAGCACACAAAAATATTTTATGGAATGTTTTCTACCCAAATTGGTTTAATTTCAACAGAAGGAAATCATCTTGCTAAATTCTA
The DNA here is from genome assembly GCF_025201925.1 of Gopherus flavomarginatus. Taxonomy (NCBI): domain Eukaryota; kingdom Metazoa; phylum Chordata; order Testudines; family Testudinidae; genus Gopherus; species Gopherus flavomarginatus. Next base: position 16,618,227 of record NC_066625.1, on the reverse strand, counting down.
GCATATTGGGTACCACGGGTAGCTATTTTGTTGAAGGAGAGATTGAGTATCCAATTTTCATTATTGGAACAGTAACTGAAAATGTTGTTTCACAGGCTGCAGCATTTAATGTTAATTACTCTGATTCTGGACTCTTTGGGATTTATACTATATCCCAGGCTTCTGCTGCTGGGGAGGTAAGTTGCTGAGTAAAATTTGTTGGTTTGATCAAATACATTGATTTATTAAATTCTAGTTATTAGTATAACTATCTAGTAGTTTGAACAAGAGTTTGAAATGTTTCTTTTGACTAGGATTTAAACTAGCATTGCATTATTGATACAAGACTTAACTCCTCAAAGCAGGGAATAGGGCTTGTTTTCAGGAAAGTACAACTACAAAAATAAAGTAGCAGTAGTGAATGCATTCTTGAGAGTGCTGAATATAAGTGGGTAAATGTATCCATTTTGAAGTGGATTCTAAGGAACTAGGCTACTGGCAGGTTAACTATCAGAAACCTGGCTGAATTGATCATCTATGAGAGCTGGGTTTGAATCTAATGGGGAAGAGAGTGTGATCACATTTTATTTGGTATAAGGACTTGGGATTATTTTGGAGGCAATATGAGATTCAAAGCACAGACTGAACTTTGTTGTTAGCTCACCTGACTGAATACAGTGTACATTAGTTATTGGAGGAGGCAGTTAATATATGATGAGCTTGAGAAGAATGATGATCCAATCAAATGGAATGAGAAACAGGTGAAGCAGCCTTTCAAACTTAATGTCTTTTGTTTCTGCTCAGTAAAGAGAACTTGTGGGTTGGGAATGATCAAGCCATTAGTACCAAATTTTTAAAAAACTGCTTAACTTTTGTCCTAGGTCATTAAGGCTGCTTTGAACCAGGTAAAGACAATTGCTCAGGGCAGTATCACTGATGAAGATGTCACAAGGGCTAAGTAAGTTGGTACAAAAAATGTCTAATAAACACTTTACTTCAGTGATACTCAGACTGAGGCTTTCAAGCCACAAATGGCTCTTTAATGAATCTCCTGGGGCTGTTTGCAGCAGTTGATATTAAAACACTGATTTGATTAACAACCGATCAGGATGCTTTTTCTAATATTAACCAACTGTAGTTGATAAAATAATACTTGGTCAGTCACTTTTCTGTGAGAATTTCTATATAAACCTACTGTTTAAATATGAATATATAGTACTACAGTAAATGAAACAATTAATTCACACTACTGTAACTCTTAGGTAATGTTGATCGCTAGTTTGGCTCTGAGGTGTGTGCATCACTGCTTTAATTTGTTATAAAAGTGGAGTTATAACATCACATGCTCAGCTTCCTGTCAGTAAGCATTTATAAAGAGGCTTCTGTAGGGCAACGGTTTCAACTGTGGAGGTGTGCAGTATAACTGCCTAAGTCGAGACTCATTGCTCTGTAATTATACCTAGCAAAAGCACACAGGGATGGGAATGATACACACTGCCTACCCAAGTAAAGTACTACTGTTGCTGTTTGGAAAATTACAGTAAATTCTATGCTAGCAGCAATTCCCATAGAAACTTGTTAAATCAGCAAAAAGTGTTGAATAACTACTTCTTTATTAGATGTAAATGACAGCTGTTAGGAGAAGCTGTGATTCAATTATAGCACATGAGTATACAATTCCAGTTTAAATTTCTCTCAGTTGCTTTATTTAGGAAATTTCCTACAAGATAACATTGAGATGATTCCCCAACCAGCAATATTTAGCATGCAGTTACATCTTCCAAACACTAATAGTGAGGCCCTGCAAATAGTATTTTTAAAAAGTTTTGAAAATGTAAAGCATTAAATTGGTGGTGGTGTGTTATCCAAGGACATTAAGTATCTAATCTTGAAAGCCGTATAAAGTAGGAAAGTAATATTGCCACTTCTCCAATGGCAAAACTAACAGTTTTAGACATTCCTGATTTGCAGGCCTGCAAACACAATAGCTAGCTAATAATACAGTGGGGTGCAACTGTAATAATTAAGGTGCAGTTAATCTCTGGGATTGTATTGTGATTTTTCGGTTCTAAATTAAAGCAGTAAAATTCAACTACTATCCCAAGTAAGAGTATATCTATATTGCAATTAAAAACCTGCAGTTGAACCTGTGCCAGCTGACTTGGGCTAAGGGTCTGTTTCATTGCTGCGTAGGTGTTCAGGCTTGGGCTGCAGCCCAAATTCTAGGACCCTCCCAACTCACAGGATCATAGTGCCTAGGCCTAAATGTCTGTACCACAGTTAAACAGCCCCTTTGCCTGAGCCCATGTCAGCTGGCATGAGCCAGCCAAGGGTGTCTAATTGCAGTGTAGGCATTCCCATAGAGTTTAAGGCCAGAAGAAACTACCAGATCATCTAATCTGACCTGTATATAATGGCCACCACTACCACCCAGCACCCACACAGTAAACCTAACATCCAAAATTAGGCCCAAGTATTACAGCCCACAGTAGATTCAGCCGCAGGCAGCAAATAGGAGTCACTGAGTCTTGCATATATAAAATCTATTTATTATAAGACTATATGTAGAACTTAAAGAAAATTGGTATTACACTTAGCATGATTGCATACAAAACATGATAAACAAATTATCGTATCCTTTCTCATCAGCCAGATGTTAAATCTTCTGCCTGTTGTTTATAGTACTGAATACAAATCTTCCTAATATATATAGATAGATAGATAAATGTCACTACTTTTTTTCTTCTGCAGTGTTTTCCTCCATATCTTCCTTGGAGTATGGTGCTAATTTTTCCTGTAGTTGGGGAGGAGTTTAAAAAAAAAAAGTAATTACTGTTTGATGCAAATATTAGTGGCCCTAGTTGAATTCAGTCATAACATTAACGTTACTTCTCAATTATACTATGCGCCACAGATCACCATTTTGTATTAAACTGTTTCTATTCTACTTTTTAAAAATAAAAAAAACAAACTTTCATAACCTAGATTGAGACTAGCAGTGGGAACCTGCTTGAGGCAAATAAATAATATAAGGGAACAAAAAGTATTATGCTACAATTCTTTAAACAAAGCACTAACCTATTGTACAGAAAAGCGTTAGTCGTTTTATGGCAGGGTGTAAACAGTTGTCTGTACTTTTCTAGATGAGACCTGATAATTAGTTTTAAACCTAAAACCAGAAATCTCTCATTTTTCAAAAAACAGCCAAAGTTAAACTCGAACATTTATGGCTAGAATATACTGAAATGATCACATCTTTAAATTTATTTGAAAGTAGCCCAACAAAGCTTGAAATACTCACATTCCAGCTAGAAGCTCTTAAAATTCCCTAGCTACTGGGGAAACAGGGTAGTGTGCTAAGATCCCTACCTTGGACCCTGCTTGGGGGTTCCATCTTTTATGTCTGCCTGTAGTTGGTATCTGACCCTTGAAAGTCTTTCCAGAGCTTTCTGATCATTGCAGGGGTGGGAGGTCCTCTGCCACATTACCTCTCAGCTTTCTGGAATTTGTCCTTTTGAATAGGTCTAGTCAGGGCCGGCTTTAGGCCAATTCCACCAATTCCCCCGAATCGGGCCCCGCGCCTAAGGGGGCCCTGCACCCAGTGAGAATCCCTTCCCTGGCTAGAGGTGCCTTTTTAATTTTTACTCACCTGGTGGCACTCCGGCTCTTTGGCAGCACTTCAGCAGTGGGTCCTTTTACTCACCTGGTGGCGGTGGGTCCTTCGCTTGTTCTGGGTCTTCAGCGGCACTTCGGCAGGCCCTTCAGTGCCACCGAAGATCTGGAGCAAGTGAAGGACCCACTGCCAAAGTGCCGCCGAAGACTCGAAGCACTGCCCGGTGAGTACAAGCCCCACGTGGTTTTTTTACGTGTTGTCTTCCCTGCCAGGGCCCTGTCAAAACTATTCGAATTGGGCCCCGCACTTCCTAAAGCCGGCCCTGGGTCTAGTGCTTCTTTGGCTGATCATATGTTTTAGGCTCCCATGCTCAAAAGAGAGCTTCTATTTTGACACAGTAGGAGACTTTAAATCATTGGACTGAAGAGCCATAAAATATCCCAATATCACAGGGTGCTCATCCCCAGAATGCTAAGGCTTCAGAGGAGGGCATTAAAGCAAAAGTGAAGTTAAGAACCCCAAGTTGCACAAAACTACACAACTGGGAGTTCTAATTTAGTCTATAACTACTGAGTAACATTGGAAGATTTACTTACTCAGATATTCTCAAACACTTTGTTTGGCAGAAATCACCTGAAAGCCACATTCTTGATGTTAGTTGAGACCTCAGACGGATTACTTGATGAAATCGGTTCTGAGGCATTGGCATCTGGTACATACACATCACCAACAGCTGTAATTCAAAACATTGACTCCATAGCCACTGCTGATATTGTGAATGTAAGTAAATGTGTCCATATGCATTGTTTACAGAATGAGTCCATAGAAGCTTTGCTATGCACAATTATGACTAGCATACTTTTCTGGGTGTATAGAATATATTTACAAGGACCCTATAAAAAGTGGTTCTATGATGCTTACAAATCTCTGCTAGCTATGCCTTTTGAGTTGTCTGCTTTGTTTACTGATGGGAACAATCTTTAATTTTGTATATGGCAAAGTCAATATAGCTGTGAGAATTTAGCTGAATTCTACCATTATAAGTAAATGTAGAAAAAATTCCAGCTATTTCCCTAATCATACAAAGTTACAGTCAGGAGTTGTCCCACTGATGTCAATAGGGAATATTCCACCTGATCAAGGTTATGGAAGATTCAGCTTTAGGGTGTGATTGTAAGAAGCAAAATGAATACCTCACAATATTTTATTGAGACGCTGAGTAGTAGTAATGACAATTCTAATAATCTTGATTTCTGAACTGAACAAATTCCATCTGGAAATCTAGTGGGGAAAACAAATCTAGAACATCAAAATCTCTTCACAAAGCTGTTATTACTCATTTGAATGACAGTAGTGCCCAGGGTCTCCACTGTACTCAGAATTGTATAAACATATAGTAAGAGATGGTCCCTACCCTGAAGAGCTTATTATATAAATAGACAAGACAGATAAACGGTGGGAGGGGCATAGAGTTCACAGAGCACCAAAGTGACTTGCCCAGGTCATACAGGAGGTCACTGGTAGAACTGGGACTAGAACCCAGGTCTCCTGACTCTCACTTCAGTGATTGATTCACTGGACCTTTCTGCTGCTTTTCTGACCTGAATAGAAAATATTTTCTATTAAGCATATGTATGACCACTTCAGAGAGCCGGGAAAAGTTGCTACTTTTCTACATTCCTCAGGCTGATATCATCAGTCTGTCAAACTGAGTCAGTTTAGACAGCTTATTAAAAAACATCACTGTAAGAAATGATACCACATTGCTGATTCCATAAATCAGTTGAAGCTGGGACTCTGAAGCAATGAGACAAGCCTAATGTTCAGTGTGCCTAATGGAATCTAAGTGTGATTGTTTCCTTAATGTCCAATTTTTATTTTTAGGCTGCAAAGAAGTTTGTTGATGGGAAGAAATCAATGGCAGCTAGCGGGAACTTGGGAAATACCCCTTTTGTTGATGATTTGTAATAGGAAACACAACTGAGGCAGATTCAAAGTGGACTTTTCTCACTGTATGCCAATTATATTATACATAAGTTACAATCAACCTGTTTATGAATTCAAATGTCAAGAATATTAATCTAGATAATTAATTTGTGGGCTTGCATATATTGAATAAAGTGCTGAGTTCATATACTTTGTTTTTGTTAATATATTTATCTACTGAAAGTAAGGTATGTGTAAGTATGGAAACATTGAACATTATCGATTAAAAATACTTAAATGCCAACTCATTGTTTCACTATATTTAGGTGTGTGCCTTGCAAAAACTACCAGAGATGAATAGTTCAACTACATTCTTGATGCAGATTAAATTTGTAATTACCACAGTTAATATCCCAGCTATATATCCTCAACACATTCAAGAATAGTTGGTAAAATTACTATTTGCACCATATCTACCTTAAGTAAATTATCAAACTTACCTTTAAAAGCTAAAAGCAATATACTGCAGCTCTACCACTTGCCTGCTGTACCTTGATCACTGGACTCACCGAAGCAGCATGTTTAATGTTCCCTTCACAGATAGGATTGATGGAGATTTTAGCAGGTTTTTTCTTAAGATCTGGAAGTGTGGCTTTGGATAGCAGCTATCATCTTAGAATCCAGATTTCCAAATATCCTAGGCAGTCAAGGCATGCTGTGCTAAATCTTCAATTTAACTAATTTTAAAATCAATATTTTGAAAGTGAACCTTCAGCTGATGAAGTGCTTCAGAAAAATCCAATTTCTGAAGGCTTAAAATTGGATGTGACCATTCAGTTATTCCAAAATACTGGCAAACTCTTCAAGCCAAAATGCATCTGATATAGAGGAAGAGGATGATGATGATGATTCACTGTCATGTGTTTCCATAGTCCAGTATGAAGATCTAATGCCATCAGTAGCAAAGTCAGAACTATACCATGCATCAAAATCTTTATGAATTATAATATCACATCCAATGTCAGCACCTACAGTAAATGTGTGTTTTTTTCTTTTAAATGCATGCCACGTTTTTGATATTGATGGCAATTCTTTGGTAGAATCATAACAAAATGATTGTGTAGTTTTGTATCTAAAACTTCTGTCCGAGTCTACGTCTTCATAATCATCACTACTTGTCCATGTGTCGTCTTTTGTCTCACTGTCTTTACTTGAAATGCTAAAAACGTACAACAGTCATAGCTTTAATTACAAATTCTTTACTTAAGGGTGTCAAAATTGAAATTTGATTTGTGCATTTGTGTGTATTCTTCTGTTTGGACTTAACATAATGCAACAATATCTGGGTTTTAAACAACAAATGCAACAATATCTGGGTTTTAAACAACAAAGGGGAATGTCAATTTAAGTATCTTTCAGTAAAATAAAAACAAAGCTATCCTTGCTCTGTTCATTCAGAATACTAAAGAATTTGACTTACTGACTTAGTTGCAGCTAGGGCTGTCAAGTGATTAATCTGTTTAATCACACAAACAATAGACTACCACTTATTTAAATATTTTTGGATGCTTTCTACATTTTAAAATACATTGATTTCAATTACAACACAGACTACAAAGTGTACAGTGCTCACTTTATATATTTTACAAATATTTGCACTGTTAAAATTCATTTAATATAAGTATTGTAGTGCAGTCTCTTTATCATGAAAGTTGAACTTACAAATGTAGAATTATGTACAAAAAATAAAACACAGTAAAACTTTAGAGCTTAGAAGTCCACTCAGTCCTACTTCTTGTTCAGCCAATCACTCAGACAAACAAGTTTAGTTACAATTTGCAGGAGATAATGCTGCCCGTTCCTTGTTTACAAGGAAAGTGAGAAAAGACATTCACATGGCACTGATTGTAGCTGGGGTCGCAAGATATTTACATGCTAGGGGTGATAAAGATTCATATGTCCCTTCAGGCTTCAACCACCATTCCAGAGGACATGCATCCATGCTAATGACAAGTTCTGCTCAAGAACAATCCATAGCAGAGCAGACTGATGCATGTTCATTTTCATCATCTGAGTCAGATGCCACCAGTGCAAGGTTGATTTTCTTTTTTGGTGGTCGGGTTCTGTAGTTTCTTCCACATTGGAGTGTTGCTCTTAAGACTTCTGAAAGCGTGCTCCACATCTCATCCCTCTCAGATTTTGGACAGCACTTCAGATACTTAAACACTTGGTTTTTTTTTAGAAATCTCACATTGGTACATTCTTTGTGTTTTGGCAAATCTGCTGTGAAAGTGTTCTTAAAATGAACATGTGCTGGGTCATCATCTGAGACTGTTATAACATGAAATATATGGCAGAATGCAGGTAAAATAGAGCAGGAGACCTACAATTCTCCCCAAAGGAGAGAATTCACAAATTACATGAATTTTTTTTTTTAAATGAATGAATATCATCAGCATTGAAGCATGTCCTCTGGAATGGTGGCTGAAGCATTAAGGGGTATACAAATGTTAGCATGTCAGACACACAAGCACTTTGCAAGGCCAACTACAAAAGTGTCATGTGAATGCCTGTTCTCAGTTTCTGGTGACATTGTAAATAAGAAGCGGGCAGCATTATCTCTTGTAAATGTAAACAAACTTGTCTGTTTTAGCAATTGGCTGAACAAGTAGGACTGAGTGGACTTGTAGGCTCTGAAGTTTTACATTGTTTTTGAGTGTGGTTGTGTAACAGAAAGGACAGAGTAGGCCTATTACTCAATGAGAGGGGGAAGATAATAGCAGAATGTGGAAATGGGAGAGGTGCTTAATGACTTACTTGTTTTCACCAAGAAGGTTGGTGGTGAGTGGATATTTAACATAGTGAATGCCACTGGAAATGAGGTAGGAACAGAGCCTAAAATAGGGAAAGAACAAGTCAAAAATTACTTAAGTTAGATATCTTCAAAATCACCAGGGCCTGATTAAATGCATCCTAGAATACTCAAGGAGCTGACTGAGGAGATATGAGCCATTAGTAATTTTCTTTGAAAAGTCAAAGAAGACAGGAGGCACTCCAGAAGACTGAGAAAGGGCAAACATAGTGCCCATCTATAAAAAGGGAAAGAAGGACAACCTGGGGAACTGCAGACCAATCAGCTTAACTTCTGTACCCGGAAAGATAATGGAGCAAATAACCAATCAATTTGCAAAAATCTAGAAGATAAGGTGGTAAATAACAGCATGAATTTGTCAATGACAAATTGCATCAAATCAACCTGATAGCTTTCTTTGGCAGAGTAACAAGCCTTGTGGATAGGGAGGAAGCAGTAGATGTGGTATATCTTGACTTTCGTAAGGCTTTTGATACTGTCTCGCATGATCTCATAAACAAACTTAAGGAAATACAACCTCGATGGAGCTACTATAAGGTGGGTGCATAACTGGTTGGAAAATCATTCCCAGAGACTAGTTATCAGTGCTTCACAGTCATGCTGGAAGGGCATAACGAGTGGGGTCCTGCAGGGACTGGTTCTGGGTCTGGTTCTATTCAATATCTTTGATTATTTAAATAATGGCATAGAGAGTACACTTATGAAGTTTGTGGGTGATACCAAACTAAGAGGCCTTGCAAGTGCTTTGGAAAATAGGATTAAAATTCAAAATGATCTGGACAAACTGGAGAAATGGTCTGAAGTAAATAGGATGATATTTTCAGTAAGGATAAATGCAAAATACTCCACTTAGGAAGGACCAATCAGTTGCACACATACAAAATAGGAAGTGACTGCCTAGGAAGGAGTACTGCAGCAAGGGAGCTCGAGGTGATAATGGATCACAAGCTAAATATGAGTCAACAGTGTAACGCTGTTGCAAAAAAAAAAGCAAATATCATTCTGGGATGTATTAGCAGGAGTATTGTAAGCAAGAAATGAGAAGTAATTCTTCCACTCTACTCCACACTGATTAGGCCTCAATTGGAGTATTGTGTCCAGTTCTGGGTGCCACATTTCAGGAAAGATGTGGACAAATTGGAGAAAGTTCAGAGAAGAGCAACAAAAATGATTAAAGGTCTAGAAAACATGACCTGAGGGAAGATTGAAAAAACTGGGTTTGTTTAGACTGGAGAAGAGAAGACAGAGGGGACATAATAATTTTCAAGTACATAAAAGGTTGTTACAAGGAGGAGGGAAAAAAATTGTTCTTCTTAACTTCTGCACATAGGACAAGAAGCAATGGGCTCAAATTGCAGCAAAGATGCTTTAGGTTGGACATTAGGAAAAACTTCCTAACTGTCAAGGTGGTTAAGCACTGGAATAAATTGCCTAGGGAGGGTGTGAAATCATCATTGTGGATTTTAAGAGCAGGTTGGACAAACACCTGTCAGGGATGGTCTAGATAATACTTAGTCCTGCCTTGAATGTAGGGGACTGGATTAGATGACCTCTCAAGGTCCCTTCCAGTTCTTAAATAAAAAAAAAAATAAAAAAAATTAAAAAAATCTACATTTGTAGGTTATATTTTCACAATAAAGAGATTGTACTACAGTACTTCTATGAGGTGAATTGAAAAATACTATTGTTTTGCTTATTTTTACAGTGCAAATATTTGTAATAAAAATATAGTGTGAACAGTGTACACTTTATATTCTGTGTTGTAATAGAAATCAATATATTTGAAAATGTAGAAGAACATCCAAAAATATTTAATAAATTTCAATTGATACTCTATTGTTTAACAGTGCTGTTAATTTTTGAGTTAATCATGTGAGTTAACTGCGATTAATCGACAGCCCGAGTTGATATATATGTTTAAAGAACTAGCTTTCCAGACAGCCCCCTTCCTATTCTTATTGCCTGAACTTCTTCCTTCATTATCATCTTGTGCCCTAACAGATGCTTTTGAATTTCCCGTTCCCAGCTACCTTCTCCACTGTAACTCCCTCATCTTCTTTCCTGTTCCTGAGCTTTAGTCTTCCCTCCTTCCTGGGACATCTGTCCCCCGGCCTTAGAAATACATACAGCCTCGTGTCCCACCTAGCATCAATTACTACTTGTTGTGAAGCTTATTTTTAGGAGATGAGCATTTATGACCTTTTTTTAAAAAGGCCTCATGATACTTGTCTTTACAGAAACTGAGCATAACACTACAGCTATATAAACATTTCTAGAAAGGTCAATTAAGAGGTCATGAGGACTAAACATAGTAAGCCATGACCTCATTGTTAATATGGTTGAATGACTAGTGAGCCATTGAACTGTTTACTTGGTTACAGGTCTCTGGTTACCTGCATTTTGGTAACATCAGGTCCTCAACTGCTGTAAATAGGCATAGCTGCATTTAAGTCAAGGAAGCTATGCCACCTTATGCAAGATGAGGTGCTCTCCCAATGACAGTTGCCCTTTGAAGATGGGAAAAGTCTGAAATTGAAATTTGGTGTTTTATCTTAGTACTTTTGAACAATGCATAGGCAACAAACGCTGGAAGAGCTGTTGGCTTTTCTAGGTAGGTATGTTTCTAGGTAACTGCACTTCCTTCAAGATCAGTGGTCCCCAACCTTTTTGGCTGGCAGGCGCCAGCCGAAGGATCACTGCGGCAGTGGAGCACCAGCCAAAATGCCGCCGAATTTCGGCGGGGATGCCTCTCGATGACGTCACTTGTCGACGGCAAGCGGCGTCAGCGAGAGGCGTCCCTGCCGAAATTCGGGAACAACGCCTCTCGATGACGTCACTTGTCGACAGCAAGCTTCAGCGAGAGGCGTCCCTGCCAAAATTTGGGGGCGACGCTCTTGATGACGTCACTTGTCGGTGCCAAGCTTCATCATCGAGAGGCGTCCCCGCCGAAATGCCACTGAAATTCGGCGGCATTTCGGCGGGTGCTCTCTCGGGGGCCAGGACACGGGCGCATTAAGATGCCACCACGGATGCCATGGCGCCCATAGGCACCACGTTGGGGACCACTGTTCAAGATATTTCTAAGAGTAGGAGATGATTACATTGGAAAGAAGTACATTTTTAAAAGAACTCTTACCTTTTATACTTGATTAGTAATTAAATTAAAACCAGAATGCTACCACATCATTGCCCTGTCTTGCTCAGTAGACTAGTATAACTAAACTATATATTGTGAAAAAAACCCATTGAAAATAGCATTTGTTTCTTACTCTGTCTTCACACGAGGCTTTACTTCAGGAACTAATTCAAGTGCATTTTGCCAGCACTGAGGTACTTCAACAAAATCTCTGTAAACCCTGATCTGTAGAACTGTTCCTATGGGAATATTGTGCAAAAGTTGCCAAAGCTCTCGCAGTGTCCATCCTAAAACGTTAGCGTGTCCAATTTTAATCAAAATATCACCTGCCAGGGGAAAAATTCAAGAGTATTCAGTATAAAAATCCCAACTCTATACAGTAACTCCTCACTTAGTCATCCCGGTTAACGCTGTTTCATTGTTGTGTTGCTGAACAATTAGAGAACATGCTTGTGTAAAAGTTGCACAATGCTCCCTTATAACGGTGTTTGGCAGCCACCTGCTTTGTCCACTGCTTGCAGAAAGAGCAGCCCGTTGGAGCTAGCTGGTGGGGGCTTGGAACCAGCGTGGACCAGCAGCCTCCCCCCCAGTTCCCCGCTCCCCTAAGTTTCCTGTGCAGCAGCCACCCAGCAGGCTATCAATTGCCAGGCAGTTCAGCTGTCCCTTCCACCACGGCGGTGTGCTGCTCCTGCCCTTTGCCTTGGAGCTGCTCCCAGGAGCTTCATGCTTGCTGTACAGATGGGGGGACAAGAGGGATGCTAATGTCAGGATGTCCCCCTAGCCCCCGCTCCTTTACTCCATCTCCACAGAGCAGTGGGGGGACACAACAGGGCTCAGAACAGAGGGAGCTTGCTGGCAGCAGCTGCTTCTCAACTTGCTGATCTACTTAAAAAGGCAGTGTACTTAAAGTGGGGACAGTGTACTTAAAGGGGCAATGTGCATCTCTCACACATACACGGTGTGTGTCTCTGTCTCTCTCTGCCATGCTTTCTCCCCTCCCTCCATTCCTGCTGCCTTGTAGAGTGTGAGACTACATTAACAACAATGTGTTAACCCTTGAGGGCTCAGCCAAGTCCTAGTTCATCATTTAGCAGTAAAGCATTCCCTGGGAAATATTCCACCACCTCAACCAAGCTTCACAATCATCATTGCTGTGTACAATATTAAATTGTTTGTTTAAAACTTATACTCTGTGTGTGTATATGTATATATATATAGTCTTTTATCTGGCAAAAAAAATTTCCCTGAAACCTAACCCTCCCTATTTACATTAATTCTTATTGGGAAATTGGATTTGCTTAACATCGTTTCATTTAAACTAGCATTTTTCAGGAATGTAACTACAACATTAAGCGAGGAGTTACTGTAAATCCTCTGTTTGCAGACCATCATTTAAAATGGCTGCATGAATTTGATACCCCTGATTAAACAGTACTCTTATTCTCCTTTTGACAAACTGTACTAAGATATTTTCACTTTAGTTAGAAATGTTAACTATAATCAGGCTATTACTCAGATGACCAAAGAACTATTATATTTGTTCCAAGAGGCAGCATATGATGACAATCCTAATTTATGCAGACATGAATTTATTGTTTTGAAAGTCGTATGTCAAGACTTCTGACACCATGAAGAACAATTATTTGGTAAAAGCTGTCAGCTGTGAAAGCGCATCCAGTGTCCAGAAAGGAGAAATTTTATCTACAGTAGAACCCTGTTATAGTGAAGTATCATTTTCCCGTTCCTGTGCACAATCAAATGTTCATTAGAATCGTAAAGGGTCTACCTTTAAAAAAAAAAAATCCCCTTTTCAGCAGAGGACCTCTCTTCATGAACTTCAGTTATTGGGGTCCAAGAACCAGGAATAATAATAAAGTAAACTATAGAAAGAAGTTCACAAGGTATAAGGACCAGGAGAACTGGAGGCTGCCAAGTTCAGCTGCAGTAGTGAGGTTACTGACATTTGCTCATTTGCTGCACCCTGGTTCTCTTACTATCCTCAGGACATCAGAGAAGTAAGAGGGGGAAAAAGATGACTATGCCGAAACATCCAATATTGTTCACTAAACCACTAGGCAATCCACCCTCTTCTGCCAAAGAAAGTATGGATAACCTAGTCTAGGGGAAACAAATGACCTAATACATGTCTTTTCCATTGTTAATTTTTATGACAACCTAAGCTGGGCTTTGAGTGATTCTTTTTTGTTCTTTAATCCCTTCAGATTTCTTTATATTAATTATTTTATAGTAAAACATGTTTATAGATTGAGTGTAAGAAAACTGTGCATTAGAGTGCAGCTATGAAATATTAGTATGAAACACGAGTAAGCAATTTATTTTGGTCTTGAATACTTAAAGACGCATAACACATTATTCCAATCCCGTTTATATTATATACATAAAAAAGTGTGTGCAATTTAGACATGCTTTTTTCTTAATCTAATAAGGAAATAGTCACCTCTATCAGCCAATTTTAATCAAATTAAGACAATAGGAATTTTAATATAAAACTGGACTGGCTTCATTTATCAGTTGGATATTTCTGAGACATTGAGCCTGACTCTCGTATTGCTTGTACCAGTTCTATGCCACTGTAATTCCACTGATTTAAGCAATATTACTCCTGATTTACATCAGCATAAATGAGGTCAAAAGAAGGGCAACAAAGTATAAACTCTGGAATGGGACACAGCTATGAAATTCTGAAGATTAGGGTTGTGTTGTTTTTTTTTTACCTGGTTTGAGTCTTCCATTCTTAGCTGCAGAGCCTTTCTCAACAAGACTTGTCATCTGAAGATATGGTCCATTCTGAATTACTATAAGACCTAATCCTTGTTCTTCCATCTTAATATTGGTCTTTAATGTAGCACTCAAAGTATGTTCAGAGATCTTTTCCAGTGCTGGAAACTGCCCTTTGAAAAGTGAGAGGGACATTTTAATACTTGAAATTATGATATTGTGATTTTCTTACTCCACCATCACAAGCCCTATTTCAGCAAAGCATGTAAGTAGGTACTTAAATCCATTCTATCAGCAAAGCACTTAAGTCTCACATGCTTAAAGTTCAACATATGCTTAAGTGCCTTTCAGAATAAGGATGGGCTGCTGAATTGGTGCCAGAAAACACACCTATGTAAAAGTTATGCTGTGTATTCCATAAATGATCTAAAAAGAAATATTTCTAAAATAGCGCTTTCTCAACACACTCTGAAGCCTGTTTCTAAAAGTTCACACACTGTATTGAGCAAAACAAACAAATATTGCTTACATTGTATATTACTTTTTAGATTAATTTTAAATGGCTGTATGCATTCATGAAAAGAAGAGAACAAGGCAGAGAAATGACAGCATAGCGAGGCCACCAACTGTTAGAGCTTTCAAGAAAACTTTAAATTCATACGAGAAAATTAACTCCTGTGTCAATATTTTTGGATAAGATTCATATCCAAATTTCCAGCAGATAGGTTTTACACACTACTGCTTGCATGAAGGAAGGGACTGGTGTTTGGCAAATGCATTTCATTTCTTTAAGTGCTAGACTCTGGGCATTCACTATCCATTAAAATGTGTAATATAAATAGTACACAATAAAGGACAGCTCATTCTAACTTGACTCCAGCAGCAAATATAATGAAAATCATAAAATGAATCCTCCAACCTTAAGCTTGCCTCTGGACCAAAAGCCTGGAAAATGATGAGATTGCAGCAAAAGTATATTAAAACAAGCTTTTTTGTGTTAAAGCTGATTTATCTGGAGTACCTGGTTTTAAGAAGATATAAACTTTGGGCTGCTATGACAGTGTGGCAGAAATACTACTCCTACTTTAAACTTGCACAGCACTTTCTCTGCAATGATTTCAAAGCATTTTATGAAAGTACCTAAGGATTACCACCATTTTATAGATGAAGGAGAGTAAAGCACAGAAAGATTAAAGACATAATTTAAAATCCACTGAAGTCAATAGGAGTCTATTCATTGACTTCAGTGGGCTTGTGATCAGGCCTGAAGGGTATGTCTACACCTCAGCTGGGAGAGTACTTCCCAGCCTGGGCAGACAGACTCACATTAGCTCCGCACGAACTAATACACTAAAATTCATGTTGACATTGTGGCACAGGCTAGCTCTCCAAGTATGAGTCCACCTAGCTCCAAGCTCAGGTGGCTAACCTGTGCCGCCACCCATGCCACAATGTCCACATTGCAATTTTAGTGCGCTATTTCAAGCAGAACTAGCTTATGTCTGTCTACTCATGCAGGGAGACATACTCCCAGCTAGTGTAAACATACCTTAAATGATTTGCCCAAAATCATAGAATATCAGAGTTGGAAGGGACCTCAGGAGGTCATCTAGTCCAACCCTCTGCTCAAAGCAGGACCAATCCCCAGACAGATTTTTTGCCCCAGATCCCTAAATGACCTCCTCAAGGATTGAACTCACAACCCAAATCACATAGAAAGTCTGTACTATAATGAGGATTAGAATCCAAGTTTCCTGATTTCTGTCTCTGTATTCACTACACTAGATTACCCTGCAGCACATGACAGGAACAATAAAAGCATAAAATAAGAGAGGGCCCGAGCCAAAGCCCATTGAAATGAATGGAAAGACCTGCGCATTGACTCCAGGGGCTTTGAATCACGCTCTTGATTCTATCCTCACCTGATATTGGTCCATTTCCATAATCTCCAGGGAAAGCGTCTGGATTTCTTTTTTGTTCTGTAGAGAGAGAAAATCAGAAACTTTACAAACCTTACCCTGCAGCACCCCTGCATTTCTCATAAAGCTCTGCAAGGCCAACCCTAACTTCTGCAGCTGTTCTGAATGAAGTAATATTCAGCTCTCTTCTCCTGAAGTGACATTCTCTCCTCTGGCCATCTGCCCTGTATCCCACTCCAGATTTTATAAGAATGCAATCTGTATCAAACTACTCAACCGTCCACCCCTCCAAAAGAAGAGGTGTCTCTAGCTGCTGAAAAGCGGGGTTACAAAGGTCTAGAAAGGAGACAAGTAATCTGGTCATAGATATAGTGGTAATAAGAGGATGCCCAAAGCTTGAAACGCCTTCAAATGCAGAGTTTGGGGCTTTTCCTGAAGTACTGGGGTGATGGTGAGAAGATGGGAGAACAGAAAAGGAGGCAACAGGTTGAGAGAGAATTAAACCTCATTCTGGTTTCATTCTCACCAGCTGGTGTATCAGAAGCTTCTGCCCCTTCCATGGATCCCAGACTATAAGAGAAAATCAAATGGACAAATGTCTCAGGTGTGTCTCTTTGAAAGCAGCTGTCTCCCCATGGTGGCCTGTGGGGGAAGAACAGAGCAGCAGGTGAGGAGGAGTTTTCAAACACCCAGTAACTGTTTAGAATCCTAGGGCAGTCAGGTTCTGAGTCTCCCACAGACCCCAGCTAGGGGAGACCAGAAAAGCCTCACCATGCAGCAGGGGTAGGCAACCTATGGCACGTGTGCCGAAGGCAGCACACAAGCTGATTTTCAGTGGCACTCACACTGCCCGAGTCCTGGCCACCGGTCTGGGAGCTCTGTATTTTAATTTAATTTTAAATTAAGTTGCTTAAACATTTTAAAAACCTTATTTACTTTACATACAACAATAGTTTAGTTATACATTATAGACTTATAGAAAGAGACCTTCTAAAAATGTTAAAATGTATTACTGGCACGCAAAACCTTAAATTAGAGTGAATAAATGAAGACTCGGCACACCACTGCTGAAAGGTTGCCGACCCCTGCAGTAAACACCCACATACACCATGACCAGGACTCAAGCTTTCAATATTCCCTTGCTTGGTGACAGATGTGGGGGAAGTTTTAGGTTTGGCTAGGTATGTGTTGCTGATTGCTATATTAGCTGGATTATTTCAGTCTCACACAGCAGCTTTGCCAATAGCTGCAGTTCAGACTCTCTTTTTAAAGCTCCAATCCTGCCTAAACTCTTATGCACATATGAGCCACACAGAGTATCATTTCTGTACCACATTGTTGAATCCTCACATATTCTTGGGCATGTATTCTTCTTTCAGTAATCCTCAATTAAAAAATTATTGTCCATTATGATAATTTGTGAACTATGAAAAGACAGTACTGGGACACAATTTATCTTAAAGATTGCCGAATCATATTGTTAGCACATCATTTTAAATCCTTAGCTCTCCCATCTCTGCCACATACCAACTATTCCTACTCAGAAGGAAAAATTCCAGGGTTTTTTTCAACAAATACATTATTATTTTCAATCCCTCTTAAATATCTGTTCAGAGCAGGATGTTTCAACAGAAGCGGAAGATAGGTCCTATCCTCCTACTCTGGTCTGAAAAAAAGCAACAGAAAACAAAACAAACAACCTCTGCCCCCAATGTATTGCTTTTGAACACTGTTTAGATGTTGTTAGTAGTATCTTTGTTATTGCTTGCTACCTCCCATATGGCAAGTGACTTGACCACAGGTGATTGCTATTATTTTCTGGTTACATAAGAGATTAACATAATAGGCAACTGGATAACCACTTGCGTGGTGTTTGTATGCTAGCTATACTCTGTATAGTCCAGGATTATGGCTTCTCTGTAAAGCTGGGAGAATGTTTTAAGATAGGTATTGGCAGGAAGGGGTATTGCTAGTATTTTCAGCATTTTTTAAAGCTGTGTGTGGATTTTGGGGCTGCTCGACTTTAGAATTTGCAATAGCAATAATTGTACAACATGCTCACATCACTGGGAGCAAGACTTAAGGCACAGAGTTATAATTCTGATAACCAGTAGGACCAAGGGTGGGATGAATGCTCAGTTGTTCCAAGCATTCTCTTTTAGATGGAGTTACTTACTGGAAAAAGCATGTAATCAATAGTCACTGTATTTGGATTAGTTTTCCAGATAAGGTTAATTAGATTTGCTTCCAGACACCTACTAATACAGATAATAATAATTAGCACTTTGATAGTGCGTTACATTTTCAAAGTGCTACAGAAACATGAATTAATCAATCCTGACAAGGCCCCAATTTTTATCCTTATTTTGCAACTGTAACACTTTGAAATTAAGCAACTTGTTCAAGGTCACAATGTTTGACAGTGGTCAAAACTTGAATTAGAACCCAGGAGAAAGGGTGGTGGTGTGATTGAAGCACTGGTCTGTGATTCAGCAGATCAGAGTTTGATTTCTGACTTTTCTGTAGCCTTCCTATACAACTTGAGCAAGTCACTTACTTTAGTCTCTCTGCACTTTGATTCCCCCTGCATAAAATAGAGACAATATTTCTCTTACTTCATAAGGGTGTTGTGAGGATGTCTATTATTGTTGTGAAGTGCTCACACACTACAGTAATGGAGGTCATATAGGGAGACAGACATATAGATTTTCTATCTCATGAGTCAGCAGCTGTAGTAGATCAAAGCTCAATCCCCCCTAGACCACACTGCCTTCAGTTAGAAGTACTTAACACTTTCAGGACATTACTGCACAGTGGAGAAAGCGAGGCAATAGTGCCCTGGTATTTACATATTTAGAATGCCTCCAATTCTTTGATCATTGGGTACCAATCTTCACATCCAAGTTTAAAGGATTATGACATGCCTGCCAACAGTGGGGAGCAAAGGGGGCAATTGCCCAGAGGTCCAGGCGATTTAAAAGGCCCTGGCAGCAGCGAGCGGAGACGGAGGTCCCTCACCTAGGAGCCACTTCCAGAGGGGTTTGCCAGTCACTTTTGGGAGCTGCCCGAGGTAAGCGCTGAACTCCTGACCCTACTCCTGCACCCCAGCACTGTGCCCCAACCTAGAGACCACACCTCACAACCAAACTCTCTTCTAGAGCCCCGCCCTTCCACACCCAAACTCCCTCCCAGAGCCTGCACCCCATATTCCCGCCTGCACCCAAACTCTCTCCCAGACCCTGACTCCTCCCTGCCTTCCACACCCAAACTCCCTCCCAGAGCCTGCACCCTGTACTCCCGCCTGCACCCAAACTCTCTCCCAGACCCTGACTCCTCCCTGCCTTCTACACCCAAACTCCCTCCCAGAGCTTGCACCTTTTCCTGTAGCCCAACCCCCTACCCCAGTCTGGTGAGAGTGAGTGAGGGTAGAGGAGAATGAGCGACAGAAGGAGGGGGGATGAAGTGAGCAGGGGCAGGGTAGGGGTGTGGCCTCAGGGAACGGGCAGAGCAGGGGTGGGGCAAGAGTCTTTGGGTTTGTGCAATTAGACAGTTGGCAGCCCTACTGGGCGGGTATGTGGAAACCCTGGCTGTGCCAGAAAAGCGTGCCCAGCAGCACAGCTGGCAGCTCACTGGGCACCAACTAGCACAGATGCAGCACAGCCCAAATGTCCACCCGGGAGCAGCTTGTGCATACATGGGGGCCCATTAACTGTTCTGCCCTGGAGCTTGAAATTGCCCTGCAGGCCTGGATTATGGGGTACATTGCCTTAATTTTTGCAGCAAGGCCCCAGACCTTCCCTCCACAAGGGAGGAATTTGCCTCCTTCAGCAAGAGAGGCCTGCACTCCCAAAATAGGAGGGAGTCTCCTCACCCCAAAATGAGACCCTCCCCCCAAAACAGAGTCTCCCTGCACAAATAAGAGCCCCCCCAAAAAAACCCTGACGGACTCTTCCCTCCCCAAATACGAACCCCCTTCTAAGAATGCCACCTTCCAAATGAGAGCCCTCCCCACACCAAAACTCCTCCATTCCCCAGCATGAATGGACTCTCCAGGCTCTGGCCCCATAAGCCTGCCCCTCCTGTGCTACACCACTGGTGGGGGGGGGGCAGCCAGGCTCCTATGGGCTGGCTGACAGCACCTCTTAGAGGGGCCCTGCCCCCTACCCGTTAGAAAAGCCTCATTCCCCCCTCGCCATGTCTACACACCCCTTGGAGAAGCCCTGCTCCTCGCCGGATACCCGCCCCGCCCATTTCCAAAAGCCACGCCCACTACACTATCCGCTCCGCCCCTCCTCCCTGGAGAAGGCTGGTCTAGTCTCATGGGATCCCCGCCCCGTCTCCGTGGAGGCTCCACCCCCCCATGGAAGCCCTGCCCCGTCTGGGGAAAATGTGAAGGAGACTGGGTTTCACTTCCGGAGCACTTTGTCCCCCCCACGCCACCCCCGGGTTCACTTCCGGTGTTGTCGGGAAAGGGGGGTCCCCGTTCTTGGTACTGCTGCCGGAGGGAGGGTGGGAGTTGAGGTCTCATGGAGCCGTAGCTGTGAGGAGTCCCCGGCCCGGGCCCGGTGTGGGAGCCGGGCGGAGGCCGGACACGGGAGCCGCCGGAGCCGGAGGAGATGGACAAACTGACCATCATCTCAGGATGCCTCTTTCTGGCCGCCGACATCTTCGCCATCGCGAGCCTGGCGAACCCGGACTGGATCAACACTGGGGAGTCCGCGGGTGAGGGGCTGAGCGGGCCTGGAGCAGATCAACAGCGAGGGGTCGGGGGCGGAGTGGATCAAAACCAGGGCTCCCGGGGGTGGTGAGGGGGCCCGGACTGGGTAAGCAGCAGGTGAAGGGGGCTGGGCAGGCTGGATCGCTCCTTACTGGGGAGTCTGTGGGTGAGAGGGCTGAGGGACTTGGGCTGGAACTGGGAACATGTGTCTGGAGCTGGCGCAGGGCCACTGGGAGTGGGTTAGCACCACAGAGCCTATGGCTGGGGGGCGACGGGCACAGCCCCAATTGACACCAGGAGCCTTCGGATGAGGAAGCTGAGGGACGGGGGCTAAGTCAAAGGGAGCAGTCAAGGTGGGTGGGGGAGGGGACCCTGCTTAAATGAATGTGTGGGGAGTTCCTAGGTGAAGGAGGCTGGTAGTTCTGTGTATTGGCAGAACCTGGACTAGATAGTCTTTGGGGAGTCTGAGATGAGACGGGATTGGGCTGAGGGGTACTGCAGAGTCTAAGCTGAGAAGTTGATAGTCTAGCTTTTTGGTACAGGATATATTCTGGTGGAAATCTATTGAAGAGCTCGAGGGACATGGGGCAGGTGAATTTGGCCAACTCGGGTCTGAATCAATGGGAGTAGTCTATGGATTGGGTGAGATATTCTGCGAAAGGAAAATCTGCAGGTGAGAAATTCTAGGGCACTGCCTGGCCGATTTGAACTGGATCAGTATTGGAGGAAATCTGTGTGCGTAGCTAAGCAACCATATTGGATTAAAAATGGTGAGAGATGTGGATAAGAAGCCAGTTTGGTTTGGAGCAGTGCTGGAATATCTCTTGATGAGTTCTCCAGTGGGATCAATCCTGGGTAGTCCATAATAAGAGTATGCAGATGGTTCAGCCTCACCAGCCCATACTGAGTCAAGACCAGGTTGAGGAGTCACAGAGAATACCAGCCTGGCTGAATTGGACTGGAGTAATAATAGTAAGTTCACATTGAGAAAACCCTGGGATAAGGGGCAAGATGGAGCCTGATCTGTCAACCCATTCTGACTGGAATATTCTGGGTATCTGTCTTCTCCTATATAGCTGTACACAGGTACAGAAACTCTTTGAAAAGTCCTTTAATACTGCCTGTGTAGCAAAAGCAAAATAAACCAAATTGAAACTCTTGCAAGCTAAACGGGCAGATAGGAGCACTACTTGTTTCCACACTGAATTTTAATCACCTTGGATAGTGAATTTAGAAGAGTCAGTTTTTCTGTTTATAATTAGTTTCACTTTTTGGGTCTCTTCTGTTATGTTTGTATTTTTAATGTTGGAAGTGAGCTTTAGATCTGATTTTCCCTCCTCCCTATTTCAAAATGTTGTTTGCATCATGTTTTTTAATCTACTTTTAGGCTTAAATCTATATTTTGTTTTGTAATATTTGACATTGTCCCTTTAAAGGAGGACTTTTCAAGTATTAATATTTTGCTACTATTGCAATTTCTTTTGTCTATAAATAGTTTTATTTACAATTCATCTTGGCTATTTGGTGGGGCTGGGTTTGCCCTGATGAGATGGGCAGGAATGCTATAGAAGGGTTTTTCTTTGATCTCGCACCCAAATGAGCCTAGAAGCTGCTTGTCAGAGAAGGAAGCTGTAATGCCATTCTTGCTAGACCACACCAGCTGAATATGGGCAAAGCAATCTAAACTGATCTCTCATTGACATTCCAATCTCCTGGCTGTTCCCACAGGAAAGATATAGAATTGTTAAGAACATAAGAATGGCCATACTGGTTCTGACCAGTGGTCCATCAAGCCCAGTATTCTGTCTTCTGAAAAAGCAGCAAAGAATCCTGTGGCACCTTATAGACTAACAGACATTTTGGAGCATGAGCTTTCGTGGGTGAATACCCACTTCGTCGGATGCATGTCTTCCGAAAGTGGCCTGTGCCAGATGCTTCAGAGGGAGTGAACAGAAAAAGTCAATGTATTG
Source organism: Gopherus flavomarginatus (assembly GCF_025201925.1). Classification (NCBI taxonomy): domain Eukaryota; kingdom Metazoa; phylum Chordata; order Testudines; family Testudinidae; genus Gopherus; species Gopherus flavomarginatus. Next base: position 16,595,356 of record NC_066625.1, on the reverse strand, counting down.
AGAGATTCATACCTTGTCCTCCAGTACCAGCTTCTAGCAGTCACAGATTTAGGGACACCCAGAGCATGGGGTTGCATCCCTGATCATCTTGGCTAATAGCTATTGATGGACCAGTTCTCCATGAACTCATCTAATTCATTTTGAACCCAGTTATACTTTTGGCCTTCACAAGATCCCCTGGCAACAGGTTCCACAGCTTGACTGTGCATTGTGTGAAGAAATACCTCCTTATGTTTGGTTTAATCCTGCTGCTTATTAATGTAATTGGGTGACTCCTGGTTCATGTTTTATGTGAAAGGGTAAATAACACTTCCTTGTTCACTTTCTCCACACCGTTCATGATTTTATAGACCTCTGTCATATTCCTTATCATTTGTCTCTTTTCCAAGCTGAACAGTCCGAGTATTTTTAATCTCTCTTTATGTGGAAGCTGTTCCCAACCCTTAATCATTTTTGTTGCACTTCTCTGTGCTTTTTCCCATTATAATTTTTTTTTTAATTGGGCAACCAGAACTGCATACAGTAGTCAAGCTATGAGTGTATCATGAATTTATATAAAGACATTATGATATTCTCTGTCTTATTATCTATCCTTTTCCTAATGGTTCTTAACATTCTGCTAGCTTTTTTGACTTCTGCACATTTATCAGATGTTTTCAGAGAACTATCCATGATGACGCCAAGATCTCTTTCTTGAGTGGTAACAGTTAATGTAGACCCCATCATTTTGTATGTATAATTAGGATTATGTTTTCCAACATGCATTACTTTGCATTTATCAATGATGAATTTCATCTGCCATTTTCTTGCCCAGTCACATAGTTTTGTGAGATCCCTTTGCAACTCTTTGAAGTCTGCTTTGGACTTAACTACCCAGAGTAATTTTGTATTGCGTGAAAACTTTTCCACCTCACCTTTTACCCTTTTTTTCCAGATCATTTATGGATAACTTTGATCAGCTCTGGTCCCAGTACAGATTCTTGGGGGATTCTGCTATTTATCTCTATCCACTGTAAAAACTGGCCACTTATTCCTAGCTATTGTAACTTTCACTAGTTACTGATCCCTGAGAGCAGTCGTGGGATAAGGTCCTCACTTTGCTTAAGAGCCTTTGGTGAGAAACCTTGTCAAAGACTTTCTGAAAGACCAAATACACTATGTCCACTGGATCACCTATGTCCACATGTTTGTTGACACCTTCAAATAATTCTGATACATTGGTGAGGCATGATTTCCCTTTACAAAAGCTGTGTTGATTCTTCCCAACTTATTGTGTTTAGCTACAGTTTCAACCAATTTGTCTAGTACTGAAGTCAGGCTTACTGGCCTGTAATTGTCAAAATTGCCTCTGTAGCCTTTTTAAAAAATTAGTGTCACATTAGCTATCCACCAGTCATCTGGTTCAGATGCTGATTTAAGTGATAGATTGTATACCACAGTTAGTAGTTTCATATTTGAGTTTCTTCAAAACTCTTGGCTGAATGCTATCTGGTCCTGGTGATTTATAACTGTTTAAATTAATGTTCTGATTTAATGCTTCTGTGCTGGACTTTGCTGCCTTTGCCATCCTGTCTATGATCACAGTGGCTGCTGGTTCAGAGATGTTGCTGTGCATAATGCATAGTGCAGGGGTAGCTGGACAGCAGTTTTTAGAAGAAAAGAGGATTTAGGATAGGTTACTATCAGCATCTGTGTTATAAGTTTGTGCTGACGTTCTCTCGAATTTTCCCTGCCCCCACACAAGTTTCACATCTTCACTGCTTGATGTTTAGGCCCTGCTAGAGAGTTTAAATAAACTCATTGCAGTGTAGACTATTCATGACCAGTGGTGATTCATAGGTTTCTAATTTCGGTGTAGGAAGGCAATTAGAAACAAGTCAGCTATTAGGGGTTAATTAATGTTTAGCCACAGGAGTGCCCAGTCATTCAATATGGGAGTTTGTGTGGCTTTTTAGATGCCCGTCTATTGTTATGGGAATTCTTTTGCCCCTTGTTAATGGCACTGAGAAGAGTAGGGCATTTCCCCCTTCCAGAGTTAAGCATGCAAGGACCTCCTAGCTGACTACAGCACTTTTCCTGTAGCTAGTTGTGATTATCTCCCTTATGCCTTGTCTGCGGGTCAGTACTCCTCTGTTATAACTCTGCTACTGCGCAGAACTCTAGGTAGTAAGCCGTTTTGCAGGGATTTTGAAATCTAATAAAGTTGAGTATGTTTGAAATAAGTAGATAGGATTTTTTTTGTAAATCACTGCTCATGTTATTCTATCACACAGACCTGGAAGGGCTCTACGGGCTTTTGTTCGTTTCCTATCACACTAGAGTCATGTGCTCTTAAGCTTTCCTTGATCTGAGTAGACTGCAGCCCTGTCTTTTTCTTTTGCTTCTCTGACACGCTTCCTTGACACAGGCTCTGTCTGTTACCCCTTCATGGAGATGATGCCCCAAGACCCAGCTGGCTTAGGCCTCCAGGCCTAATGCTCCCAAGTAGCTTAAGCATACCCTTTCCCAGGGGGTATGGCTACATTTGGAATTTTAAAGCGCTGCCCCGGCAGTGCTGCGGGAGAAGTGTGAGTGTAGTCGGAGCAGCAGCGCTGGGAGAGAGCTCTCCCAGCGCTGCATGTAAACCACATCCTTTACGAGTGTAGCGTGCAGCGCTGGGAGCCGAGCTCCCAGCGCTGCCGCCCTGATTACACTGACGCTTTACAGCGCTGTATCTTGCAGCGCTCAGGGGGGTGTTTTTTCACACCCCTGAGCGCGAAAGTTGCAGCGCTGTAAAGTGTGAGTGTAGCCATGGCCCCAAGAGCTCCAGCCTTGTGGGTGCTCTTCAGGGACACATGGTAGTAGGGGGCAGGGTGGATGGGAAACAGACACAGACTTTGTAAGGGATCCCAAAACCCAGTCATACTACTTTAGATAGCACAAAAGATATACAGACGTAGGCAAAACAATAAAACATCTATATGCATTTACTTGTCTTAGCTTTCTCTCTGCTTTTAGGTGTTCTTTGGACTCCGGTCAGACTCGTCTAAGGCAATGGTTCTCAACCAGGGATATGCATACCACTGGGAGTGTGCAGAGATCTTCCAGGGGATACATCAACTCGTCTAGATATTTGCCTAGTTTTATCACAGTCTACATAAAAAGCACTAGCAAAATCAGTACAAACTAAAATTTCATAAATTACATTTTTATACTGCTCTAGATGCTATACACTGAAATGTAAATACAATATTTATATTCCAATTGCTTTATTTTGTAATATGGTAAAATTATAATTTTTCAGTAATCGTGCTGAGACCCTTGAATTTTTACGTCTGATTTTGTAAGCAAATAGTTTTTAAGTGAGGTGAAACTTGGGAGTATGCAAGACAAATCAGCCTCCTGAGAGGGGTACAATAGTGTGGAAAGGTTGAGAACCACTGCTTTAAGGAGTCTGGGAACAGCCCTTTCCTGCACATGGCTTCTCCTCCTAATCACCCAATTGCCTTCTTGCTCTGCTGCTTTCACAGTTAAACAGGCTCCCCTGCTATGAAAGCCTGCCCCCTCTCCTTCCTCTTCCTGGCTCTGTGAGTTCCTTGAGTTTATAAGGGTTTGTCTGCATGTTGAGTTGCTGCGCAGCAAGCCAGAGTGTGCAGCACACCAGCTTGCTGTGCAGTAACTCACTGTATAGACATGACTGCGGTGGCGTGTGGCTTAACGTACTACTACTTCGGAGCGTAATATGCTAAGCCTTGCTCTGGGACTTTCACTGCGCTGTAGCAATTTCATGGCAAATTACTGGGTAGGAATCTGGTGTGCTGAAGATTCACACCTTGGCTTGTGCAGTAACTTGCATGTAAATGACCCCTTAGTCCTTCAACTAACCCCTACTTCCTTTGTTCTGCTCCTTTAGAAATTTTCCTGCTACAAACCCCAGCCCACTTCATGGAATCTGGAGAAAACTGGCTTCCACCAGACTTTAGCCATCTCATTTTCTCTGGGGCAGGTCTGTTCAGTAGTAGGAGGCCTTTAGTTACTGAATCTTTCAAAGACCGACTTTGGACAGGGGACATGAGTTAAGAATATGGTAAATGGCTTAAGTATACAGAGTTCATAATATCAAATAAATTCCTTAATTGCACATACACAGATTCCGTCAAATTGTCACCTCGTCACTTTCTGTAGGACCTAAAGAAGTTTTTACTTTCTCTGCTGGTGTGGAAGCAGGATAACAGATACTGCTTCCAAACTCTTACGGAAACACAAATGAGCAAAGATCATGTGGATATAAAGGTGCTGCATACAGTACACTAAAGTTCTTGTTAAAGAAACAAGCTTTATCACATCTCTATATAATGTAAAAATCAGTACTTGAACTGTTCTGCTGGGCAGTCATTAAATATTAATTATATCACCTTTTATTACCTAAGGATCAGATGCCATTTCCATTCTCAATCTCCTTTAGAGGTGCAAGTGAAACAGTCTTCAATAAGCTAAAGCTTGGCAAACCTTGGGAGTGCATGGATTTTTCTAACGCACTAGACCATTCAGGTAATGTTTTGACAGACTGAGATTTCTTTTGTCTGGTGATGCCAAAGAAGCTGCTGAGTAGATACAATCTTAAAAGAAAGCTGTTAGTTCTTAGATTTGTATCAACATGAAAAACAACGTATTGTTACAATGTAAAACTTTATTTTTTAAATATTTGTTTGTACTAAAAAAAAAAAAAACATTCCAAAATAAGCATTTCATCTAAACTGATAGCTTAAGGGAAAAAAGAACTAAGATGCCCATTATATCAAGGATTTCTTGGGCTTAGTACTGCACTTTGTACTCTTCAAGCACTATAATTACACCTGGAGGAATTTTGCACCAGTGCACATGTGCAGAATTTATGTCCCCCCGCAAATTTGTTTGCTTTCCCACAGAAAAATGACTTTCTGACAGGGAAGTAAAGGGAAACCACAAGAGCAGTCATGCAACCCTCCTCAGCAGTATATTTCAGGTGCCCAGGGCAGCCAGCAGAGAGGTAAATCACTGTGGGGCAGGTGGCGGGACTGGGGAAGACCCATCTGATGGCTCCTACCCTGTGCCAGGCTAAGCTGCTAGCCCCGGCTGGGCTGGGAGGACGGGACTTCATTTTCCCCTGCACGACATCCGGGGCTATGTCAGACCCACCCCCAGATTTCTCCTCCAGCTGTAGGAAGATCTGCAGACTCCCCTCCTCTGCCCCCCATGCTTCCTGCACCCATCACTCCTCAGCTGCAGGGGGAAGGATCGTTGTACAGGGAGCTGCTCCTCCACCTGCCCAACCCCTGTGCATCTAGACCCCCCCTCATACCCAGAGCATCCTGATGAGCCGAGCCTTCCCCTCCTCCCCAGCACTCAGACGCCCCCTCCCCTGATAAGCCTCACTCCCCCTGCACCTGGACCACCCTGATGAGCCACCTGCACCCAGATATCCACCATACCAAGCCCTGCTCCCCCCAGCATCTGGACTCCACCACTGAGCCCCCCAAACGCCGACACACACACCCTGCTGAGCCACAACCACCTTCACCTGGACCCCCCCCCCGCAGAGTCCCATCACCATTGCACCCAGAACCCCCCAACAAGCCCCTGTGCATCCAGTCCCCTTGCCCCACCCGTACCCATGTCAGGATTGGGTGCAGGTCACCGCTGAGTCTGTTTAGGGGAGAGGCTGCACAATGATCTCCCACCTCTGTTTTAGGGCACTGTAGTAGTAGGAATCATCATCATCATCATAATAGTAAGGCATAGATGTGATGGAAAGCGTTATTTGCTTTTTTGAATTTCTGGTGTTTGGGCATATGGGAAGGACTGTTTTCTGCATAGGCAGACTCTCCTAAAGGTAGATACCTGTTTCGGCCTAGTTATTTGACATAGCTAGAAGATGTATGAGAGCTCTGATCATCCTTTTCTGTTTGCCCTTCAGTGGAGACAGTATTAATTCACGTTTTTTAAAGTAGCAATATATTTATTTCTAGCACACAAGGGTGCAAAATGTTATTCCTGAGTTTCCAGCATCTTTGTTAAATTATTCAAACTCTAGTTGGTTTTACAGAATCTGACATCAGGCCATCATTTTTCATTAAGCACAGATCTGGAAGCCAGTAACTTGAGTTGTTACTCCAGCATTATTTTTAAAGTGCCATGAAGTACTAGCTTTTTTTACCTTCCTTTTTGGGGTTAAATTGTAATAAAAATTACAGGAAGGCTGGATGACCTTCTCCCAACTAAGTGTTTTAATTGCCTTTTTTTCTTTGTATCAAGTCCGTGTTTCTTCCTTCAGTATTCAGCTTACTCACAAACAGTAACGTTTCCAAAAGCATTAAGCTCTGGTGAATTAGGTACTTTTGAAAATGTTATCCGGTCACAACACAGCTAAAATTGAGTTACATTCAGTATCTGGGGAAGCTGCTTGTCTTTTCTTTCAATTCCCACTCCCCTCAAAATAGGTTGAATTCTGAATCTGCTTTATGTGTACGCTATACATAGTGGAAAACGTATCTTGCTAGCATTTTAACTTTGTGGTTCTACTGGTCTTTTGCTGTTCATCAGTCAAATAACTGGATTTTTCACTTTAGAAGAATCTAGCTACTATTGATACAATATGGTACGGATTAGAGCCTTTCTAATTCTAACGTGATTAATTTAGGTATATAGTTATTAAAAGTAAAGCTTTTGCTTAATATGTGCCATACAGCTAGGATGCTTTACTATCAGCAGTGTCAGAGCAACATCCCAGGATGCTTCTCAGGAAGGAGAGAGATTATCTTCAAAGTCTTATGTTTCTTCCTAATGGCCCATCAAGGCAGATGATCTGCTGTCTGGTAAGTGTTTCCCAAGTGTACACACAGTTGTAATTGTTACATAGTCAGTATTCCTAACTTTAGATACAGAAATTATACATTTAGTAAATCATAACCTTTCAAATTATCTCACATGACCCATCTTGCATAAAATATATCTGTTATGCCATATTCATACCTTAACAGTATTTCTATGAAGAATATGGGGTGTAACATCACACCATGAATACATGCTTTTAGAAGAAGGAATATGAATGCAGAGGTTGGACAGGCAAAGCTTTGTGTATGATGAGTTAGGCAAGTATTTAGAGAAAAATAAAAGTACTATACAATGTCTGTGAGAAAGAAAAGAGGTCTTGATATACTTCCTCACTTCTCTTTACACCGAATCTTTTCTTGATGACAGCCTCTTAGCATAAATTATTTATAATCATTTACATCTTTAAATACTAGTCCAGCTGAACAGTGCTCACTTTAGGGCTTTGAACCTCAGCACCAACATCTTTTCCTGCAGATGTACGAATGCTGCATTAGCAATGCTGGGCTGTTCTAGTGCTCGGTGTTCCAAATAGTGTTAGTTAATAATATTACCATTAGTCACTGACAGCCAAAAGGTACGAACAACCATGTTTATAGACAGCAAATACAAGCAGTCTAGCTTTGTGAGGCGCATCATGAAGATGACTCGCTACTTCTCTTCCCATTTTGTTCTATGATAGTTTTCTTCTTCCAGTGTTTCCCTCTCCTTCTCAATCACTCTGTTCTCCATCCCCAAGCTTTCTTGCATTGTTTACCCTCCATACAGTGCTGCTCCACTTGCTGTTGCTGAACAATCCCTGCCCGTAATGGCGGCACACCGCTAGGATGGCCATATGTCCTGTTTTGGCCAGGACAGTCCCTTTTTTAAGCCCTGTCCTGACCCTCCCGATTTTTTTCCAAAAGGAGGCATTTGTCATGTTTGCTCTTGCTGACTTGATCAGTTGGCAAGAGCAAACAGGACAAATGCCCACTTTTGTGGTTTAAAAAAAAAAAAAAAGTGGGGTGCGGCTGAGAGGGGGCAAGTGGAGATGCCAGCTCCCTGCAGGGGGGAAGCAGGGCTGTGTAAGAGTGAGCAGCTTTCCAGCATGAGGGACCCCCACAGGGTTCCAGCGACCCAGCAACAGCATGCGGGGGGGGGGCCCTCTGGCAAGCAGCTGGGGGTGTCCAATTTTCTCTTTGGGAAATATGGTAAATATCCTACGCACAGCACTTTTCTCTTTCTCTTGTAGATGCTGTAAAGAGTATTGTGTAGTTCCATATAGGGGAGAGGAGGGAGGGAAATGCAGAGGAAAAGGAGGAGAGCCATCAAGCAGCCAGCAATGACTCTTCAGCTCTGAGACAGAAAAAGAGGCAGGCATCCTCTTTCCCAAGTGCTCCACTGCCAAGAGGTTGGGAATCCTGGGTTTTGAATGTCATAATGGCACTGGGAGTTCACTGATTTGCACTCATTCTAAACTATCAGTGGATTACCATCTGACAGCTGCATAGTGGTATCTGTGAAATGAATTGGTGGTATCTGTCTAGTTCTTAGTGGAAAATGTCCACAATATAAACAACCTTCTTCCAGTTGACACTCGTTGGTAGTATCTAGAGCACTGGTTCTTAACCAGGGGTCTGAGGCCCACTAGGGGGCCACGAGGAGGTTTCAGGAAGGCCACCAAGCAGGGCTGGCATTAGACTTGCTGGGGCCCAGGGCAGAAAACCATAGTCCCACCGCCTGGGGCTGAAACCAAAGGCTGAGCAACTTAGCTTCACAGGGCCCCCTGTGGCATGGGACCCCAGGCAATTGCCATGCTTGCTATCCCCTAACGCTGGCCCTGGCTTTTATATGCAGAAAAATAGTTGCTGTGGCACAGACAGGCCGGGGAATTTTTATAGCATGTTGGGGAGCCTCAGATTGAAAAAGGTTGAGAACCCCTGATGTAACCTGAGTCTGTCTTCTCAGGACATGGTGAGATGCATGGGCGTGTGCTGTTAGGATCGTGATGGTAAACAGAGACTTCCATATGTAAACTTGCGATACGGAGGAGACTTTCAAAAGCAGCAAGGGATTGAGAAGTACAATTTCCATTGACTTTCAGTGCAGAGTTTTGGTTTCCCCCTGGAAATAATCTTTCCTTCCTAGGTGCCATCTGTAAGTGCCTACTGTTCAGTTATTCAAACAAAGCATAATGGCTTCCCATGACATAGAGTTATACAGTAGTTAAACTATTAAAAAGTTATGGTGCAGACAGAACCAAGGAATATGCAAGTCCAAGAAAAATATTAATACCATATGTCTTTAAAGTATTATGAAAGTCGTCTTTTGACTAAAAATTAAAAGAATAATAAAGCTGCAGAAGGAAATGGTTCTGTTTTTAAAAAGTATTTCTGAGTCCATTGAATTGCACTAGTTACCTTACTTTGAATTATAGCTGGGTGAAATTCACTTTTTTTGTGTGTGCAGTTTTTTTTACCCCTCCTCTTATTCAGTTTTGATAATAAATGTACTCTTTTTACTCAAAAAGGCTCTATTTTCACTCTGAAATAGGCCTGAGTTCCTGAAACAGGTTAATAGTTATGCTCAATGTAAACCAACAGCTTGTAAGCATGATCCTCCCTGTGCAGATAGGACCAAAGTGTTATAGCCAGGTTGAAATTGTGCTTTAAACTTGGTAAAGTCCATGTTTAACTGTTCTTGAGAAGTCATTTTCAGAGTATACATATGCCTTTTTTTTTTTTAAAAGCCTCCAGATTCTTCCTTCCACTTTTTACATGTGACTGTTTTGGGAAGGGGAAGGAGGACAGAGAGTGAGTTTCACTTGAAGGCAGCATCTGTTGGGAGGCTTCTGAAAACAAGGACTTAACCTGGAGAGAAGGATAACAATGTGTTGTGAGAGTGAGACCACCCTTAAATTTTCTCCATCACTTGCTCCCCTCCTTTGTCCTTAAGGTTCACCTTTGTTGGCAGAGGAGCAGGGATTAAATGCCTTGATGTGAAGATTACTGCTGCAGTACAGCAAACTGGTTGCAAAACATCTGACGTTTTAAACTTCCATGGGAAACTTTCAACAACCTTTTATATATTATAGCCAGTTCCCTTTTAAAATCAAGTGGGAAATTATACTAATATATTGTCTGTCCTCAGGGTGAGATACAGCCAATAATATCTATGGGAATTAGGTATGTGTCCAAGGAAGAATATGCTCTCCTAGTGGTATTGTTTCACATTTTGTAAAATAGATGACAGCCAGCACTGAACTACTTCAACATGTATCATTAATTGCTATAAACAGGTTGTACACAGTTGTTCATTGACTTGGTTTTTATTGCTGTTGGCTGTTGTATTCAACTTCATCTCTTACCTTGATTATTCTGAAATAGGGGAAGCCATATGACCTCAGACATTTTCTTTAATTGGCAGAGGCTTGGTGCCTTAAAGGATCAGGAATGTTCTCCTATTGAATGTCATCTGATGTTTCTTTATATTTTTTTTTAACCTTATGTAGTATTTACTTATAACCAAGGTCCACTGTACTCCATGCTGAGCTGGGCCTAAATTTTGGGGCGGGGTCCTTAAACTGATAGAAATTTGCTGGCAGCTCCAGTTATATTACAAAAATTTATTTGAAATATAAAAATGAGTAATAAAAACACAACAGTAGCAACTCGTATGTTTGTTTTTATATTAAATTTACTTTATTTTATGCTGTGCCCACATTTTGAGTTTTCAATATGACACCGATTGTCTTTAGGTTTCAGTGAGTCCCATTCCATTAAGATGGAAGATAAGATACTTGTTCATAAGCCAAATATTTTTGGTAAAAAAATGACGCCTCAAAGAGCGGGGGTTGGCTTATAAACGGGTCTACACCAAAATTTGATGATTTTAAATTCTGTGGAATCATTGAATTGAATATCTAATACATTGTCATTTTGTTTACCTGGAGCGTTCACAGGCATGGAGCCCCTCGGCTCCCTGTGGCCACGGTTCGCCGTTCCCAGCCAATGTGTTAATCAGAAACCAATGTAATGCCTCTTCATATTTCTAGAGTATATTTGTTCTTTTAAAACTAAATAAATAAATAAGCCAACAGAAAAGACAATTTCAAAGCAGGATTACAGTAGTTGATGTTACTTTATCAAGTCCGTGTCCCTGAGTGGGTGGGATTTAGTTGTCTTTCTCCCCAAAAGAAAACATAACTGATACTAAACTGATATTTCTTTAGATTTTTGACTAAGCTGAAGATGGTGCCCATACAGTAGTGTACTTCATCTTATTAAATTTTTTATGCAAGTTCCTTGAACAGTTACCAAGTTAAAACAAAGAGGAGAAATTGAGTAGACTGTGCAAGTGATATTTTCAGATGATATGGAAAATCAGCTAGAATCAGCACTTTCTGAAACCTAGTCATTAATCCAGGAGTAGGCCAGAGTAAGACAGCATTCCTTGTATGTGAGTTCGTCCCATCCTCAGTGTGGACCCCGATAGTGCTCTGCCTCTTTTGGCTGATCTGAACTTTATTCATGCTATATATTAGAGTGTTGTGCTACCATGTGACTAGACTAGGACGTAGGTCATGTCATATGTCATTGTCTGATGTAAAAATTGAACAGATTTGAACAGTAACTTAGCAGTAGTGAGACTGAAATAATTAACAGGACTTCTTCATCATTCTTTCTGAGAAGCCCCCAGTGGTACGTTAATGTCTGATCTGTTGAGGAGTATCATTTTACATTCCTGTCTGAAGCCAAATATAACTCATCAGAAGTTTAAAGGGCAGAACAGCTGTAGTATCGTAGCTTCTGGCTTCCCTTCCAAAAGTGAGGAACAAAACTGCTGCAGTTGATTAGAAAAATCACTCTAAATATTGGATACTGATGTAGTAAATATATCGATGTAGTTGCATTTAGGCACTTCGCAATCAAGCTGTCAGTTTTCAAGGTGCATGGGTTTGGGTGTTTTACCAAATTTTATGTTAAATGTGCAAGAAGAAAGTTCTTGTCCTTTCAGCCCAGTCACACTTTAAAATTTCTAAAGGTTCTAGTTCTCATTGACATCATCATCTTATTGTGGCAGTGCTTATAATGTCAAAATAAACCACCAGAAGGATGCGAATTTTTAGAGATCCTGATTACGCACATTTTAAAAAATGCTGTGCTATAAACTAGGAAAGATTATTGTTAGCATGGGCTGATTTCTTGGCTTTGGTATGTAAGAGCACAGAAGAGTCTTTGTTTTGTTCTTGGGAGAGCTGTTTCTGTGTTGTTGCCTGAGGATAACTTTCTCAACATGTGGTGGTCCATCTTGTCTAAAAATACATAAATTAAATAAACTCCAATACCTGTGTGGTACTGGAAACCCAAAATGTTGGAATTAGAAAATAGACTAACCTTAACTGGTTCATGTCCTTTTATTTTTAAGCTTGAGTTCAATTAAAAATATTTTATGTGGGGCTCATGCACTTAAATGTCTGTTACTTGTAGAGGAGGAGTTTAAAGCTGGTCCTAGTGTCTCTGCTGCAGTGATCATTTATCTTTCTCACTTTTTAGTGTGGTTTGATTTTTTGGTCTGAATTTAGCACTGATGCAAGGTCCTGCATCAAGAACTCTTAAGACCTAAGTTGTTGTCATAGCCACAGTATAGACACAGCATGGAGAGAAGCAGCAGGGCAATCTTCCCTGCCTTGCTCTGCTAACATGCATCAACCTTAACTTGGAGGCTGACTTAGAATAGTTCAGTTTCAGGACTCATCAGTTCTTGATGCATCTCCTCAGACTGCCAAGAAGGATTCAGTCAGTGCCACTGTGATTGTTTTTGTGATGTGGGATGGTGGTCCATCCAGACAACTTGCTTCATTATTGACTACTGAATAGTAATCTGAGTAACAACTTTTGGTCACTATCTTTGTGGACTGAGTTTGAACTAGTGACATAGGCCTGGTCTACACTACGCGTTTAAACCGATTTTAGTAGCGGTAAACCGATGTAACCCTGCACCCGTCCACACAACGAGGCCCTTTATATCGATATAAAGGGCTCTTAAAACCGGTTTCTGTGCTTCTCCCCGACAAGAGGAGTAGCCCTGAAATCGATATTGCCATGTCGGATTAGGGTTAGTGTGGCCGCAAATCAACAGTATTAGCCTCCGGGCAGTATCCCACAGTGCACCACTGTGACCGCTCTGGAAAGCAATCTGAATTTGGATGCTCTGGCCAGATAGACAGGAAAAGCCCTGCAAACTTTTGAATTGCATTTCCTGTTTGCCCAGCATGGAGCTCTGATCAGCACGGGTGGCGATGCAGTCCCAAATCCAAAAAGAGCTCCAGCATGGACCGTACGGGAGATACTGGATCTGATCGCTGTATGGGGAGACAAATCTGTTCTATCACAGCTCCGTTACAGAAGACGAAATGCCAAAGCATTTGAAAAAAATCTCCAGGTTATGATACAGAGTACACAGCACAGTGCTGCGTGACAAGCGTAACGGAAAGCCAAAGAATCAAATGGACGCTCATGGAGGAAGGGATGGGGACTGAGAACTCCAGCTATCCCACAGTCCCCGCAGTCTCCAAAAAGCATTTGCATTCTTGGCTGAGCTCCCAGTGCCTGTAGGGTCAAACACATTGTCCGGGGTGGCTCAGGGTATATCTTGTCAATTTACCCCCCCCTCCCCCCCGCCATGAAAGAAAAGGGAAAAAAATCATTTCTTGACTTTTTTCAATGTCACCCTATGTCTACTGCATGCTGCTGGTAGACGGGGTGCTGTGGCACTGAACAGCTGCATCCTCTCCCCTCCCCTCCCCGGTGGCAGACGATACAGTGCAAAAGGACTGGTAGCCGTCCTTGTCATCATCCCGTGAGTGCTCCTGGCTGGCCTCAGGTGAGGTCGGCCGGGGGCGCCTGAGTAAAAATAGGAATGACTCCCGGTTATTCCCAGCAGATGGTACAGAACAGCTGGTAACCATCCTCATCATAGCAACTGGGGGCTGAGCTCCATCAGCCCCCTGACCCCCTTTCATGTCTAAAGAAAAGATTCTGTACTGCCTGGATTATCATAGCAGCGGGATGCTGGGTTCCTCTCCCCCCCCACTGTTTAATGTCCTGCCTGGACTATCATAGCAGCTGGAGGCTGCCTCCCCCTCATTTTATCTCGCTGAAAAGTCAGTGTTTCTTATTCCTGCTTTCTTTATTACATCATCACACAAATGAGGGGACCCTGCAATGGTAGCCCAGGAGGGTTGGGGGAGGAGGGAAGCAACGAGTGGGGTTGTTGCAGGGACACCCCCTAGAATGGCATGCAGCTCATCATTTCTGCGAGATCTGACACGGATCGGCTGTGCTGTCTGGTACACCTGCCCCATATTCTAAGCAGGACTGACTCTATTTTTAGATACAACATAAAGGAGGGAATGACCCGGGGAGTCATTCTCATTTTTGTCTTTGCGCCCCCAGCCGACCTCAGCGAAGGTCAGCCAGGAGCAACCATGACAGCAGCAGACAGTACAGAATGACTAATAACTGTCATCTCATCGCTATTTACAATGGCATAGCAGACGGTACAGAACGACTTGTAACCGTCTTTGCTACCTTGCAAAGGCAAATGAATGCTGCTGTGTAGCTGTCATGGTCTAATTCCCCACTCTGAACCTTAGCGTCCAAAAGATGGGGTACCAGCATGAATTCCTCTAAGCTCAATTACCAGCTTAGAACCTGTAGCACTGCCGCCAACCATGAATTCCAGTGCCTGGTACACTCTGGTTCCCACAAAACCTTGCCCGGGGACCCCCAAGACCCAGACCCTCTGGATCTTAACACAAGGAAAGTAAACCCTTTCCCTCACCGTTGCCTCTCCCAGGCTTCCCCTCCCTGGGTTACCCTGGAAGATCACTGTGTGATTCAAACTCCTTGAATCACAAAACAGAGAGGACAATTCACCTTCCTCCCTCCTTCTCTTTCCCCCTCCCAGACTCTTCCTGAGAGAAAGTAATCCTGGCACAGAGAGAAATCAGCCTCTCTCTCCCTCTTCCCTCCTTTCTCCCCACCAATTCCCTGGTGAATCCAGACCCCGTCCCCTGGGGTCTCACACCAGAATAAAAAAAACAATTAGGTTCTTAAACAAGAAAAACTTTTAATTAAAGAAAGAAAAAACAGTAAAAATTATCTTTGTAAATTTAAAAAAAAATGGAATAGGTACAGAGTCTTTCAGCTATAGACACTGAGACTGAGAACACCCTCCCAGCTTAAGTATACAAGTACAAATTAAAATCTTTTCAGCAAAATACCAATTTGAACTTCTTCCAACCAAATACACATTTGCAAATAAAGAAAACAACCATAAGCCTAACTCGCTTTATCTATCTAGTACTCACTAGTCTGAACTTATAAGATCCTGTATTGGAGAGAAACCTGGTTGTACATCTGATCCCTCTGAGCCCCCAGAGTGAACAACAACCAAAACTAACAGCACAGCACAAAAACTTCCGTCCCTCAAGATTTGAAAGTATCCTGTCCTCTGATTGGTCCTCTGGTCAGGTGACAGCCAGGCTCACTGGTCTTGTTAACCCTTTCCAGGCAAAGAGATATGAAGCACTTTTGTTCTATTAACTCTTACTTATCTGCTTATGACAGTAGCGCTGCAGTACCGCCTCTGTCAGTGGCATCCAGTACACATACGGTAACAGTGACAAAAAGCAAAACGGCGTCTATGCTATGGCGTCTGCCAGGGCAATCCAAGGAAAAAGGGCATGAAATGATTGTCTGCCGTTGCTTTCCCGGAGGAAGGAATGAGTGACGACATTTACCCAGAATCACCCGCGACACTGTTTTTGCACCATCATGCATTGGGATCTCAACCCAGAATTCCAATGGGCTGGGGAGACTGCGGGAACTATGGGATAGCTACCCACAGTGCAACGCTCCAGAAATCGACGCTAGCCTTGGTACATAGACGCACACCACCGAATTATTGTGCTTTGGCCGCGTGCACTCGACTTTATACAATCTGGTTTACAAAACCAGTTTATGTAAAATTGGAATAATCCTGTAGTGTAGATGTACCCACAGTGTCCTATTCTGAGTGTCCTACGATGTCCTATTCTGATACCGCAGACACACGGTCTTAAGAGTTTTTAAGCATCTCTGTGGGAGGAAGGGGGCATTCTGTCATTAAGGGAAAGAATAGCCTTTATACAAAAGGGAAATAAGATAGTCTCTGTGAATTGACTTCAGTGGGAGAGTGGTTATTCCCTCACCTCCAAAGTCAAAATTCAGAGTGGAGGGGAAACGGTGGCTTTCGTAGCACAACCAGTCTCTATGTGTGCTTAATATTGATTTAACATAAGTTATTGAAAAGATGCACTCTTTTCTTAAATATGACTTTTCAAGCAAACCTAAAGCCTGTGCCTTGTCTGAATCTCTCTTAAAATTCTTTGAATATTTTTAAAACTATATTTTTTTCTCTTACTCTGTGACGTAAGTGACCATCTTGTTATCTGGCCTTTCTGAAGTCTTAGCTCCACTTTCTTTGCTGGTTTACATTCTATGTATCCTAATTTTATGGACACCTATAGTTTCTCTTAAGACACAGTAGAAATAAAATCAAGCACTACAAGCTCCCTATGTAGTCAGTGGGAGTCTTATGTGTAACAGTTATAGTCTTGGGCCCTAAGGGTGTGTCTGCACTGCAATTCAACATCCGTGGCTGGCCTGTGTCAGCTGACTCAGGCTCACGGGGTTATGGGGCTATTTAATTGAGATGTAGACCCTCTCCCCTCACAGGGTCCCAGAGCCTGGGCTCTGGCCCAACCCTGAACACCTACCAATTAAATAGCCCCATGAGCCCAAGTTGGCTGACGTAGCTCAGCTTCTTATGTTGAATTGCACTGTAGATGTACTCTTGGTCACCTAAATTTTAATTCTAGTTCATTGTTTTTTACATAAAATTGAATGATAAATAGTATAACTATCTTCATCAACAAAAACAACGAGGAGTCCTTGTGGCACCTTAGAGACTAACAAATTTATTTGGGCATAACCGTTCGTGGGCTAAAACCACTTTGAATTTTAGCCTACAAAAGCTTATGCCCAAATAAATTTGTTAGTCTCTAAGGTGCCACAAAGACTCTTCGTTGTTTTTGCTGATACAGACTAACACGGCTACCACTCTGAAACCTATATTAATCAGTGGAATCGATGCAATGCATAATGTAGAGTGTTGGCCTAGTTTATTTGAAACTATTTTGGCAAAGCTTCCTTCAAAAACTGTGTCTTAGCAGTAGAATGAGATGTGATATCTCAGTGCTTCTCATAATGAGCTCCATGAACTGGGACATGAAGGGACACTTTCTAAAGAGTTCTTTCAGAAAGGAGAATATTATGGGCAAACCCTCTGTAAACGTGACATGTTAACAGAAGAATGTAGTCAATTACAAATCTCTGCTTTTATGACCATAGCATATCCTTATAGGAACATATGGTTTCTCAGACCTTTGGCTTTGTCCTATTGGTGTTAAAGTAAGGGTGGGGAGTGGATCAGTATTGCAGCTGGACAGTCCATAGAATACTAGCCTACTTCGAAGTGAGACTGCTAGGCTTTTGGTCCATAGTTACAGTAATTGGCAGATAATTAAGAAGGAAAGACCAGAATGCTAAAAAGAAATAGTTTGCATCTTAAAGACAGGAAAGGTAATTATTCTAAACTCACCTAAACATCATTTTGAGCTCTTGTACTTCCTCAGCATTTGCAGTAAGTGGTTAGTCCTCTGTTTTGCAACACATTTATCACTATCTGAATTCAGACTCCTGCATTCATAAATCTTATTTCAGCAAGTCTGGACTTGTTCACCTTTCAGTCTGCAGACTGAACAACAGGCTTAGTATCTGTGCAGTAGAAAACAAATCTATCATGCTTCTTTCTGAATATTTGGATAAGAAAAGTGAAGTCCTTTAGAGGCTTAAACACTAAATTACTCCCGTTGGACCTAACCTGTGAAGAAAATCCTTGTTTAAAAACAATAGCAAATAAACTACCTTGTGCTTTACTGGAAATGTTGTTTGCATCCAGATGACTCTAGCCAGTTTGTTAAATCAGTGTGCTACCTCTCTCTACCTTACCATAGTGCTAATTATTCAGAGGTAAATTATTGTAGGGCTAAATTGTCACATGGCTTCACAGGTTAATTTATTCTTGGTTGAAATCCATAGTCTCCTCATCAGACAGTATTTTAATAATTAAAGAGAAGTTCCCACACATCTTGCATGCTGATGTGGGGTTGTGTACAGGGATAAAGTGACAGTGAATGTATGTATGGAAAGAGGAGGAATTGTTATATTGAGGAGACTTATTTTAAACTACTGTGAAACAATTTAGGAGTGGAGGCCTAGAACAGGTTACGTATGTCCTTTATCAGTAGAAAGAGCCAGGGAAAAATCACTTGCTTTGGGAGAAGTGAGTCAGGAATCTTTATGTTGGGAATCTCTCTGTATTAATTACAAATATTTATTCTAACATGCCTTTTAAGCAAAAATTAGATCTTTAATTCTCCACAGCTGTAGATCCATCTATGATAGAAGCTGGACTTACACTGTGGTGGTGTATACATCTCAAATTTTCACTTGTAGGCACTGAAAGCCTCTATACCTTTCTTGTTGCAAAGCCTTCCCCAAAAAGAACATTTGCCCTGTTACATCATCCTTACAGAGAACAATCTTCAAGCAGTAATAACAGAAGTGTGAACTGCTATATACTCCCCCACACACTCTGTCCGCAGGCTCCTCAATGGTTATATGTATACTAGGATATTTGGACCTGTAACTACTACCAAGTGCAACTTCATTGGTATAGTTTGGAAGTGGTAGCACTGTGGTACACTTTAGTGCAGTCAGGGCTTGTGCATTTTTACTGCCAGGTTGTAGGGTAGGGGTAGTATGGTGTAGCAAGTCTGACCCCTAAGTTACGAGTAGAGCTGTAGCAATTGGGAATTACGAGTCTGAAAATTCTGCTGTAGACAAGGCCAATAAGGTTCAACTTTAAAGCTTTCCTGTGATTAGTTAGTGTTAACACACTTCATGAACTGGCAGGTTATAAAATTATGCTTTAATTGTGCAGGATAACCTATACCAATTTGTAACTGTAATTTTGTACGTATAATCCAGGTTTGTTTTTGTTGTCATGCTGTATGTGGTGAAGCAATGAAGTGAGTAAACGGGGTTGTCTGGTTTCCTTGTGAATCATTAATTATGTGTATATATGAGTCTTTCTGGAAAATGTCTTGATGGCACTGCATATGGCTATGTAAATGTTTTTAAGCTAGGTCTATAACTCAATAGTCTAAGCATCAGGTTTGGAATAACTAGATTCCCTTTAACCATAGACTCAAATCCTGTATCTCAGAAAGATCAGAAGACTACCGTGCGGTTTACTTTACGTTACAGGCATCTTTTGGTAAGACCTTAAATACAAATATTCTGCAACCTGTGAAGTTATATAAAAAGTCAGGGGTGTGTTTTGTAAGCAGAAGAGGCTGTCCCAGTACCTTTAACCAAAATTATTTTCCCTCCCTTTCCAGTTTTGTGTCGTTTTCTACCATTTACTCATCATGTTGCTTTCCCTTTGCTATACCCACCCATATATGGCTTCCAAAATGGGTACAAATGCTGCAAAAAATAGGAATACTGCAAAAGCAGGGTTTTAATCTCTATTCTGGCTTTCTCAAAAGCGCTTGCATAATGTCCTGCACGGCTTAGCCAAGAGCATGAAGAACCCTTTCATGGCAGAGTTTATAGGATTTGAAGCTTGGGTGGGTTATACACTAAAATGCATGGAGCTTGATAATCCCATGCCCAGAAACACCCTCTCTGACTATGGCAGCAGTGAATCTGTAATGTAAATTCCATGGAGTTTTGGGAAAGGCCAGAGTGACACACAAACTGCAGCTTCCTGGCTATGGAATTTTGTTGTTCTGCTTTATATGAAGCTCATGCCCTGAATATGGCTCCATGTGTGTACATTTATTAAAAGGCAAAGTATACCAAGATATACTTAGAGAAGTAAATGCCTCATTTTACCCTTTTATAGCTGCAGCTGCACCACTTGAAACAGCATATCACATGAAAAATCCTTATAAATAGCATTGGAAGTATCCCGCTAAATAGCTGCCAAAGTCCTTGGACAACTTTGAAATATACTCTTTCAAAAAAGCTTCTGCTTATTTTGTATAAGGTGGGGTTACATTAGAATTACTGTAGTCTAGTCTAAAATCTGAATTAGTCCTATTTATCCCCCACCAGAAGTCCTCATCTGTGCATCGACTGGCTGATGGAAGCCTCCATGAGAGGCATGACTGCAGGTGGGAAGCAAGCAGACATGCTTAAGGCTAAGTTGGCTAAAGTAAGCCCTATGGTTATCCTTAACATTTAATAGAGAGCGTCAGTCCATACCGTGCTCCATCTTGATTCTTGGGGTCTTCACATGGGTCAAATAACATAGAGTGTTGGAACTTGTTGCCTCTGCAGGCCACCACTATTAAAAAGAGAGCGAGCTGAAATCTGTACCTCCTATAAAGTGGGTCTGGACTTTTCTTCTTTCCAGTTACCAGTTGGGTAGAGTTTAGACATACTTGACTTTCAGCATTTACAAGTCAAAGATTTTATTGTGAAATCTGGATATCAGGTGACTCTATCTAGATCTATAACCACATTTGAGGAGTTGACCCAGGAGCAGGCTGGAACAAAAGGTTTAATTTCTAAGATGTATATACAATTTTAATTGAAAAAGATGTTGATAAGAAAACAATCCAGATGAAAAGATGGGAAAGGGATTTGAACAAAAAAAAATGGATCTGGATGAATGGGTTTCTAAATATAGGAAAGGGACTGTGCATCTTAAGTTTGTGTAGGTTATAACATTTTATAAATTGCCATAGAGATTACGTTTAACTCCAGTTGAGATCATCATCATTTTTGCTACTAGGAAGGTGCTGTTTTGGTGGGGCTGTAGGGAAAGGGGAACATTATTACATATGTGGTGGCTGTGTTCAGGAATTAAACACTATTGAGAGGAAACTCTTAGAGATTCATTTTATGACAAAATGCTGCTTCCTGGAGAGCTCCGAGCTACTTACTTAATGCTCCAGTAAAGGAGCTGCATTTTAAACAGAAAAATTAATAAATGTCTTTCTTTTTGTTAGCTGCTTTACCCTGTATTGCACATTATTGTATACATATGATCCCCTCCTACTGAATTTGGGCATAATAAAATATGGACTGTTCTTGTAATGGAAGGCTTTGACACTGAGCTCATATACAAGAGAAGCACAAAAGAAGAGAGAGCTAGAAATTTGGTTCCCCTTTCCAGTGTATGAAGAGGAAGAGAGCTCTCCAGTCACAAGACAGAATTTTTAGCCAGGTTTTTTTAATATTTACTTGTCCGCGATCAAGTAATGTACAATGTAATAGTTTACAATAAAATGTTAGCATTTCCTTCATAAAAAGTGCCTTCTCACCACCAATGAACAACCCTCCGCAGCTCTTTTCTTTTCCTCTGCTCAAAAAAAAAAAAAGTGTGTGTGGAGGAGGGCAGAAGTCTTAGCTGATCTGTTCCACTATTTATATACAAAAAGCTATCCTGCATGTGTGGCGTTAGAAAACCACAATTCTTCCTTTTTCCTTATTTTTATTTAAAGTGCCCAATTAGCCTGGGCTCATCTACTTAAATCATTATTAAAACACACTAAACCTAAGTGTTTTATATCAATGGCATCTGAGGGTATGTCTGCACTATGAAATTTAATCGATTTTATAGAAGTCGACTTTTAGAAATTGCTTTTATACAGTCGATTGTGTATGTCCCCACTAAGCGTATTAAGTCGGCAGAGTGTGTCCTCACTACCGTGGCTAGGATGGACTTACGGAGCAGTGCACAGTGGGTAGCTATACCACAGTTCCCGCAGTCTCCGCCGCCCATTGGAATTCTGAGTTAAGCTCCCAATGCCTGATGGGGCAAAAACATTGTCGCGGGTGGTTTTGGGTACATGTAGTCAGTTGCCCCTCCATCCGTGAAAGCAATGGCTGTCAGTGGTTTTGCGCCTTTTTTCCTGGGTTACCCATGCAGACGCCATACCATGGCAAGCATGGAGCCCACTCAGCTCACCATCATGCACTTTAAAAGCTCGCTGGCACTGTTTGCTGTCTACGTCAGACCTCAGCGCAACCAACATTCCCATTGTTATTGCTGCTTGCTGTGTGCTCCATAATATCTGTGAGAGTAAGGGGGAAACATTTATAATGGGGTGAGAGGTTTAGGCAAATCGCCTGGTGTCCAATTTTGAGCAGCCAGACACCAGGGTGATTAGAAGAGCACAGCAAGGCACGCTGCGCATCACAGAGGCTTTGAAAACCAGTTTCATGACTGGCCAGGCTACGGTGTGACAGTTGTGTGTGTTTCTCCTTGATCCAAACCTGCCCCCTTTGTTGATTTTAATTCCCTGTAAGCCAATCACCCTCCGCCCTTCGAAATAAAGTAACTATTGTTTTGAAACCATGCATTCTTTCTTTATTAAATTTAAAAAAAAATGAGATAATGGATGAGGTAGCCCGGGTGAGATGGGGGAGGAGGGAAGGATGTGGCCACATTGCTTGTTGTAGTCACACTAAAAATCAAACTGTTTGAATGACAACCTTCTGTTGCTTGGGCCATCCTCAAGTGGAGTGGCTGGATGCCTGGAGATTCCCCCCGGAGTTCTTGGGCATTTCGGTGAGGAGGCTATAGAACATGGGGAGGATGGCAGGCAGTTATACCGTGGATGCAGCGGGGGTCTGTGCTCTTGCTGGCTTTCCTCAGCATCAGGTCCTACCTCCGCTCTTCGCACTCACTTAATTCTCTCCTGGCCTCTGCTTCCATGCATTAAGCTGTGCCCTATCAGTGCAGGAGGACTGTATGAGCTCGGAAAACATGTCATCGTGAGTGCGTTTTTTTTCACCTTCTAATCTGCGATAACCTCAGGGACAGAGATGATAGGGGGAGCGTAGAAACATTCTACGCTCTATGATTCTGGGGGGACTGCATGGTCACCTGTGCTGCTGAGTTCGCCACACTGACCAAACAGGAAATTAAATTCAAAAGTTGCCGGAGCTTTTCCTCTGTACCTGGCTAGTGCATCGGAGTTCAAAGTGCTGTCCAGAGCAGTCACATTGGAGCACTCTGAGATAACTCCCAGAGGCCAGTACCGTCAATTTGTGCCTGCACTATCCCAGATTCAACCCAGCAAGGTCGATTTTAGCGCTCATTCCCTCGTCGGGGGAGGAGTACAGAAGTCGATTTTAAGAGCCCTTTAAGTCAACGGAATGGAGTTGGTTGTGTGGACACATTCATTTTAAAATCGACCTAATGCAGCTAAATTCGACCTAACCCTATAGTGTAGACCAGGCCTAAGTTATGTGCCACAATCAGCAATAAGCCAAAATTTTACCTACCATCACCCTATTAAGCAAAATCCAGAGTAAACAGAATGGCTCTACACTGAGTCCTGTGACTGAAGATGTGGGTTCTGTCAGACTGTGGAACCTGCTTCACCTGTTTAAGAAAAATGCTCTGCCAGCTTCACTCACCACCCCACTCCCCTGGTGATCAAATCCAGGGACTTTTAGCACAAGTGGCGGGGTGGGGGGGAAGCAAGCTAAGTATATGTAGACTGCAAATAGATGACAGTTGGCTATTTTTACCTCTTCTGTAAGGGTAACAGTACTGTGTCTGATGTTAGTAGTGAGCATTTGTGCCAAGGAAGTGGTTTACTTTTGGGAGGTAGGAGTGTAATGAGACTGGAATGGAGGCTGTGGCTAGGGAAGATGTGGTGGATAGAAGTTGATGCCTTTAAATAGAGTAGTTTGTTGGTTTTTTTAAATAAAAACAGGAAAATGTAACAGGTTCAATAGCAATGGGTAATAGGTGAGGACTGGGGATGGGCGGGTATCGAGGTGAAGAGGTAAGAAAGATTTAAGAACAAAGGAAATATCTCATAAATAGACTTATGGGCCATGTGACCTTTTATTGTACTTCTGACTTGGTATCCCCACTCCACCCTAACCCTCCTTTGTGTCTGTTTCTTATTGAGTTGTAAGCTCTTCAGGACAGGAACAGTCTTTCTGTGGCCATACATTACATGGGCAATTTTGGATTCTCCTACAAGCAAATAATGAAGAACAGTAATAATCTGCTGTTATAATGTGCATTTCTTATGCCACGGTGTCTCAGTCCTGGTATCATTGACACTTTTAATAATTCATAGGTGTTAGGGAGGGAAATAGCTGCAACAGTCTTTTTCTTTCCATCACTATATGGATTTCCTTCTTGGTAGCTCTGTTGGTTACCTAGGAACCAGGAGTAGGATGGCATTTGATTGACTGTGTTGGAAGAGTTGAAGTTTTGGTGGTTTTGAGCAGCAGACAGATATATCTACACAAATATGAAATGCTTTATTTTTATGAGACTGGTAAAACTGCATTGAATTATTAGTCAAGCTATCCTCTCGAAAATGTTTGCAAAGGAGTATTTTTGTAAGTGATTCAGGTGGATGTTTTGGCATAAATATGCCGTGTTTAAAAATGACAGTATTTTACTGGACTGGATGACTTGGGGGCAATGCAGGGGTAGGGAAAGGGTTATGAAACCTTTCATCTCTAGGTTACTGGTTTAAATTGAGCCCAAGTCAGTAGAGACTGACTTGTTAACTTCTGAAGGCTGTTTGACCTATGTGAAAGGAATTGGCAGTTTGAATCCAGTTCCTAGTGGACCAGATATCTGTATCCTATACTGCTTCCAGGACTGGCACTAGTTGACGCCCTTGCTGGCAGTCTCAGGAGAGAGACTGGGGTTAGGTTAGGCATGGTGTGGAAACAAAGATTCTCATACCTTCAAGTGGTCCCTCTAGTTCAAGGTCTGTTAGTTACTCCTGGGGAAATTCTGCACCACTGTGTGCGCATAATAAATGAGCTGTGTATATTTTTATTTTTTTGTGCAGAAAAAATCTTCTGAAAAGTTGCTGCAGTTCTGCATTTTGCCACCAGAGGGCACTGTGGCAGTAGAACAGAGCAGCAGCTCCCAGCCAGCTAGGGAAGAGAGAGAGCCTGCCTTCTTCGCAGCTTCTGCCAGGCCAAGTCAGGAGACGGGCTTTGGGGAGACAGACCGTGTGGGGTGCTGGGGGGAGGGTCAGACGGGCTCATAAGGGCTAGTGGGGAAGGACAGACTGGGGCAGGGGCTGAGTGGAGTGGAAGCAGAAAACCACGGGGGGAAAAAGGGGCATGGTCACATGGTGATAGGGGAGGAGGTGCAGAGCTACATAGAGATGGGGTTGGCTGGATGTGGACACAGACACATGGGGACGGGGAGAAGGTGCAGGGACACATAGGGACAGGGGAGTGGCTGGGTGGGGGCACAGACACATGTGGACAGGAACACATGCCTGACTGAATGGGAGAGACTATGGGTCAGCTAGGGTCTGGTGGGGGCAGCTCCCTAACGGTCTCCCCCAACCCCTCCCCAAAAAACCTGTTCCATACTTTTCCCACCCATGCCCAACAACCCTCCAAGTTCACACCCAGGTGCCTTCCCACCAATTTACTTCACTCTCCCTCAGCTCCTCCGTTACCCCTGACTCCCGCAAGGCTTTGCAGTGCTTCTGGGGGGGGGGCTGCAGGAAATATGATTGTGTATTGTAGTTTAAATGAATCATTGCTCAGAGTTCTCTATTAATATGCCTAGTAAAGAATCAATTTAAAAAACATTTTCTGAATCTTTTTTGTTATCTGTATTGTTACACACATTCTTGCTAACAGGTATTTTGAAATAAATGACAAAAAATAATTGAAACTGGTGTGATTATATTGTGCTATTTTGACAAATAAAATATGCAGAATTTGAAAATACTGTGTGCAGAATTTTTATTTTTTTGTTGCAGAATTTCCCCAGGAGTAGTTGTGTGGGCACTGTGAGGATGGAGGGACCTGTTCCTGCGCTGTATCCGTTCTGTGGCTAAAAAGTGTTTCTGTTTCCACAGCTGTTTAATCCAGCACCTTTGAACATTTACTGAATTTTCAGCTATTGTGCTATAGTTGTTACTCTGAGTGACAAATGCCTTTTCATTCTATACGTTAGATAGAACTTGATGAATCCCAAATAGAGAAGCAGTGGCTGTTTTCTAGCTACACGTTGAGTGTCCTGCAGATATTGGTGTAAAACTACATCTGGTCCAGTATTTTTGCCTTGTCTTGTCCCACATCTTGTCAGTGGGCTATGAAAGGCTGATTGAGATTTCCTTTGCTGAGTTAGTGTGTCAGGCAGCTGCCGGGTATCAATTTGCCTGTTTGCATTAGGCACATGGCTTAAATGATTAAACACAACATGTAGAAATCTTTGTGTTGAATTCTTTGACAAATATTCAGTGTTGTCCTTTGGCATGTGCATGCATATGTAAATCGGTTGCAATAGTGATTGCACATGAGATAGAATTTACAAGACTCTAAGGCAGGGGTTCTCAAACTGGGGCTTGGGACCCCTCAGGACTTGTAAGGTTATTATATGGGGTGTCACGAGCGGTCAGCCTCCACCCCAAACCCCAATTTGCCTCCAGCATTTATAATGGTGTTAAATTAAAAACACATTTTTATACATTTACAAGGGGGGGGTCACACTCAGAGGCTTGCTGTGTGAAAGGGGTCACCAACACAAAAGTTTGAGAACCACTGAACTAGAGCACTCTTGTTCTCCCAGTCCCTCCACTCAAAGTCACCGACGTTCTGAGGACAAGTCTATATAAAGGGCAGAATGCCCTTGCCACCTCTGTTATTTTCAGCCATGTGCCTGGACAGACGTGAACCTCTCCAGGCTCTTTGAAGCTAGAGCTGCTTTTTTTCTCAGTTAGCATTAGCCAGGGTGGATTTGCTGCCATTATAGATTTTCCCTTCTAGTGAGAGAATGGCAGATTTCAAATTAATGAAGGCTACACTCATAAAGACCTCTAAAATTCTGGAATATGCTGCTCAGACAGTTCCACTTTTGTTCCTGTTGCCTGCCCCTCCCTTCTCACATTTATCTCCAGAAGTCTTCTCCTTGTCCAGATCTATTCTGCTTCGAACAATCTTCTTTTCATTGAACTTTTTGAAACTTTGCACTTTTAGAGAGAGGTAAGGGATTGACTCTGTATACACAAATTTGCACAGGGACAGTAGGGTTGAGGTCTGTTATTTCTCACCTCTGTAAGTTATTTATTTCTTTAAAAACATTTTTGCTGTTAACAAGCATGTTATCTCTGGAGATGCAAATCGACAGTTTGAGAACAGCAAAACTAAGCATCTCTGATGGTATGTTCTAGACTGAGCACTAGTCTCACTGGGTAGGTAGAAAGATTAACTTAAATAATCTATACAGAAGCCCCTGGAACTCCATAAAATCAGGTCCTTAATCCATGAACTATTGAAACTCATTTACAAAACTTTTCGTAAACATTACATGAATATATTGTCTCATACTATAGAATTAGAATTTATAATCCCTATTCCATGATGAGATGTCTTTGCACTATAATGTATCTTAATTAAAACTATCTTTAAATAGGTTTTTTCCTCAAAAAGCATTTTATCAAAAAAATCTGATTTTTTTTAAATATATTTTTTAAAAATAATTGATTTTTGTCCATCCTGGCGTTAGCAGTTCGTTTAGTCAGATGGTGATTCTCTTTCAGTTCTGTGTGATGGCAGAACTGAAAAAGCAGAAGAGCCTGGGATTAAAATACGCGTTTCCTGCCCAGGTGTCTTCCTGGCATACTGCAGCCACATACAGTGCCTCATGTGCCTGGAGAAGGACATTCACCTTCTGGGTGTTTGATCTTCTGCATTCACTCCCAGAATCCACAAGGATAAAGAGACTTTCCTGCCAGGGCCAGCGTTGGACTCACTGGGGCCCGGGCCAGAAACTAAGGAGCGGGCCCCTACCCTGCTGAAGCCAAAGCCCAAGCCCCACTGCCCAGGGCTGACGCCTGAACTGCTTGGTATTGCCATGCCCCTTCCCAACATTCCTCTGTGCCCTCTGGGGGCGGGGGGGGGTGCCCCACAGTTTGAAAACCTCTGCTTTAGTGTGATTTATTTCCACTTTTAGAGATTAAATTACAGTAATACTCGTATTACATTTACCCATAGTGACTCTGTAGCTGTGATGTAACTTAGCTTTGCAGGGCCCCCTGTGGCTTGGGGCCCCAGGCAATTGCCCTGCTTGCTACCCGCTAACGCCAGCCCTATCTCCTGCAGCTCCTCGTCCGAAAGGGAGCCCTCCAGGTGAGACCCTCTGGAAGATTGCTCAGGTCCAGTCCAAGATCTGTAAGGCCTATCTTAGCCCCTGTGGCTCTCAGCAGCAAAAGACTGAGAAGTCCAAAGTTCTTGCAAAGGCTAGAGCCATGTCCTACATATGTAGGTATAGTGCAGACTTCCTTGTGTAACTCTGCCAGTATGCTCTTAATCCTGACCTACATCAATCTTACTGTTACACATCTCTATGTTTGAGCAGAAACTACTAATTTTCCCAAGATATGGAATAATCTTGTTGCTGTAACTTCGTTGGTTGTAGGTTTGTTTGCAGGGTTGTCTTAACAAGAGAGAACTCAACCTGTCTGCATGTTTTTGTTAAAAAAAAAAGAAACATGTAACTAAAGGGACGTATTTGAATAGGGTCCACAACCTGGACAAAGATTCCAGAATTGGTTGAACAGATTTGGTTCAGAACTTTCTTATTCCTGATTCTGCTCTTGTTTTTAAAATGTTCCAGCAGAAAGAGAAAATCTGACCTAGGACACTATCTTATTACTCAAAAATAACAACCTGCGTTTGTTTTGATTCTGCTGGGCATGAGTGCTGGGAGCATAAGCAGGCAGTCTGTGTGCACTCACAAAAGGAGTTTGTGCCTATTTCTGGCCCTGGCATCCTGGAGGGTAGGTGTAAACACCAGCCGTTGTTCCGGTCAGTGAGTTGAGTGTTTTTGGTTTGCATATTTTCTCTTTTGGAAAAGCATTAAGAATAGGATACAGAAGAAATCTTTTCTACTCCTGAATAGCTCACAGAACTTCAATTTCCCAGTTCCATTTTTAAAGTGTCCTTTTAAGTATAGCAACACTTGTTTACAGTGTCTAATATTTGGGGGAGGGGGTTGATTTTTTTTTTAACTAATGTAAGATAATACCATGCACTGCTGAGTTTATCTTGGATTTGGCTGTAGGAAATTATCTTTACATGTGAAAAGGATTTGTGAATAGGGGTGGAATTGATTGTACCACAAAATGCAGGATTCAAGATTTTAGAGACATTGGCAGACGGTCTCTTTGACTCTCATGTTATGTCTGGGCTCAAATTTTCCAGTAAATTAAGTTTTTTGCAGTTAGTATTGGACCGTAAAAACTACTTTGTGCGTCTTAAAAGTTGTTGCAATGTCACTGCTTTCATAGTGGGGGTGCTAAAAGCCATTGAACAAAACTGTAAATATAATGGAAACCCTGCCACACCTCAACACCCCTAATTCCAACAGCCGTGCTTGAAAGCAGTAAATTTAAACTTAAAATCAAAACTATTTGGGTTTAATGGAAAGTACCTAATCTTGTGCCACTTACAAAACTCTGTGCATTGCATTATTGTCTTTCCTATATTCTGTGTGTTAAATGACTCTTCCATTACTAAACTGGAAGTGAACTATAACTTTTTAATTACCTTAGTTTCTTTTTCCTATAGGCTGCAGGTTGTGGCACAATATTAGAATATTTGTAATAATTAGACCCATTCTCTTGCATCCTGTGTACTGAATGGCTTAAAGTGACCTTTAAATCTGGTAACATAGAAACCCTAGTATGTATTTAACTTGCCTGTTTAACTATCAGAAGAACCGACCTAGCCCTCTTGGATGAAAGAATTCTGAAAGGGATATTCTCAAGTGCATCCTTCAAAAGACACATTCTAGCTATGATCTTGACACACACGTGTTGTGCCTTACAGCAGTAAATTTGTATTTTACAGGTGTGGAGAAACAATTTGTGTTATCTTTCCGAATACTGTGCTGAGCAAAATGGGTGCAGCGCTAGACCCAGCTGACTCACCCTCCCTCTTCTTCCCCCCTGACTCCCCCCATATTACCACTCCAGCTGACATTGAATGACATTGACAGACTTCATAGGAGAGCCACATCCACCCTCTCTGGCTAGAATGAGTCTTGGTATGACACTGAGCCTTCAATGGGGAAGATGAGGACATCTCAGAATAGTGCTTTGGAAAAGTAGATCCTGCTAAGACTTACCTCTCTGTATTTTCAGGTGCACTCACAGTTGGCCTTGTGCGACAGTGTCAAACCATCCATGGACGTGACAGGACCTGTATTCCTCCACGGCTGCCCCCTGAGTGGGTCACCACATTATTTTTCATCATTATGGGAATCATTTCACTGACTGTCACGTGTGGTTTGCTAGTGGCTTCCCACTGGCGAAGAGAAGCTACTAAATATGCCCGCTGGATAGCATTCACTGGAAGTAAGTGACTTCAGCTACAAAATAAGCCTGTCTGAAGGATTAACTGGTAGATATTTTTTTAAACAAATCTGGGTGGGGGTTGTTGCCAGAGACCAGTGGTAAAACTCTGCCCTGATCAGACAGAATGCTTTTCCTTTTAAATTCCTGCTTTGTGGAAATAATCCTCTTCTTTAAAAATCAGGGGTTTGGTATCCAGAAGTGGCTGAGAATCAAGGGAAGATCTTTGGGATCCTGGCTTTATAGTCACAGTGCTGATCACCTGCTGCAGCCCCAGGGTAGAGGAAGAAAGTAGTACACCTCCGGACCATGGTAGCTTCCAGCCCCTCTCCCCACAGGGAATGTCACAAAGCGGCCCAACGATATGGGTGTGCAGGAGTGGGGAAGGCTAGGCTGTTCCTGAGTCATGTGAACTCTTAATTTGGCCGGTGTAGCTGGTACTCACTGCTGGCTGGAATAATGGAATGGTTGTAGCCTTTTTTCACCCACATGTGGAGGAGGGTGTTGGTGGACCTTGGTCTCATTATTGTCCTGAAATCAGTCCTGTTGAAGTATCCTCCTGTAAACATTTGATGCAGGGTTGATTCTAACTCTGTTTTGTTACAATTCTCATGAAAGTTGTTCTATCTTATTTGTAATGAGGTCCGCATATCCATGACATTGGTTACATGTAGCCCTGAGGGTACACAGAGGTCTTCCAGAGGGCATGTCAACTCATCTAAATATTTTCCTTGTTTTACAGCAGTCTACTTGAAAAGCACTAGTGAAAATTTTATACAGAGAAGTGACTTGTTTATACTGCTTTTTATACTATATTAGAGTTTCTCGACATGGGGATGGTTTTAGTGAGGTGGCAAGCAAGGCCCCCGCAAAGCTCAGATACATGCTGGAGCCAAAGCCCCACCGCCTGGGACTGAAATCAGACACCTGAAATGGGGTACGGTAGTCTGGAAAGGTTGAGAACCACTGCTCTAGGCAGACTAAACCTGTCAATCAGAGGCAATGGAGGTGTGGCTTCACCTCTGAGAAACTGTCAGTTTATATTTGCATTTCCAGCTGCAGGCAGGCAGACCAGCTCCTCCCTGCTTCAGAGGAAATTTAATGAGAAAGAAAAGGGAAAAAAATGGCATAAACTCTCCAAGATGTCAGGATCTGCCTTTATTGACAGAGAGGATTCCCTTTCTCCTCAGTCACTGGAGGACTCTGTATTCCCTGCACGCACACCCACCTGTAATGCAGCATGGCAGAGAAGAAAACTCTGACATTGTGTCTCCTTGCAGCAGCCCTCCGATTAGGTGCCTGCATGGAGATCATTGCCTGTTCTGTGAAGATCCAAGCTTCTCAAGTGCTCAGGAAGGGGCAGGGTTTCCTTCCGTCTCCCTCCCCGATCAGGAAAGCTTCCTGGAAGCAATGGTAGCAGCTTATCTACAAAAATTCCTGAACCTGATACACGTGATGGGACAGCATTTGCCCCGGCATCAGAAAGTGGCAACTCCTCCTCTGTTCCCTTCTCCCCCACAACTTGGGGTGAGTGTAGGTTGAAGCACAATATCAGAGGGCCAGGGAAGTTTCCCACCCAACCACCGGAGCCCACATTCACAGCTGTGTCTGATGACCATGGAGAAGCTTTGGAAACCCATCCAGCACAAAACCCCTCTTTCTCAGAGCTACTGAAGAGGTAACCAGAAGGTTCGCACCCATCCAAACCATCAGTCTAAAATGTCTCTCCTCTTTAGATGAGGTTTAAGGGTAGGCATAAGAAAGATGTTAAGACCCCTCTAGTCAACCCAACATCTAACACACAACCCCGACCCCTTCATTTTCTAAGGCCTGGGCTACACTAGCGGGGGGCATCGAACTAAGATACGCAACTTCAGCTATGCTATTCGCGTAGCTGAAGTCGAAGTATCTTAGTTCGACTTAACTGGCTGTCCTCACAGCGCCGAGTCGACTGCCGTGGCTCCCCCGTCGACTCTGCTTACTCCTCCTGCCAAGGTGGAGTACGGGCATCCAGACAAGATGCGAGAAATCAATTCCCAATACATTGAACACTACTTGCCAATCCAGCTGGTAGTACAGATATACCCTAAGAGTCTGATTTAGGGGATTCCTCTAGGGGGCTCTCTAAAAGGCATAAAGTGAAATCAGTTTCCCTCAAACTGCATAAATTTGCAGAATGCAGCAGGACAGATAATCCTTAGTGTCTGGTTCCTCTGCTCACTTTCATGGAGTACAGCAAGGCAGAAATCCTAGGCACTTAGTTCCCCAGATCACCCTCACAGAGCCCAGCTCAGGGGATAGTCAGTGTTGGGTTCCCCTCTTCTCACTCACAGAGTGCATCATGGCAAGTCTGTGCACACTTTGGACATGCACTGTTTCCCATAGCCATGCATACACACAACCCCACAAAGGGAGTTCTCCCTGCTTATGAGAGGAAGGCCAGTACTCCAAATCATAGCTAATGACTCAAATAATAACATTATTAAAATAAACACCACTCAGAGAATAGACTTTGATAAAAAGTGTACCGAGGATGGTGATCTACAATTATGAGGTTTGTCGATACGTCAGACAAGCTATAGCTATATGTCCCTCCTCATGCATCCTTTGAGTGTGTGATAGTGGGGTAACGATTTTCCTAATACACCTAAAGACTGGGAAAGTATTTGGCTGTTCTCATCAGCTCCCCTATGAGTTTCCATATCTTCCAGAAGGTTCCTTGGTATACACCAGTCAAAAGTCCTCCTGGTATCACTATCAAAGACAATTGTGCCTTTTTTTCCCTCCTAATGGTCAGGGACTAGATGTTTCTAACTGAGGAAAAAATTTTACCTGAAAGAGTGGCCTCCTCACTATACAGACCCTTCACAGGCAGCCAAATCCACACAGGCATAATCTTAGCCCCTCCTTTGGGAATGAAAACGATCTCAGGGTGTCAGGCCAACAAGATAAACAAACAAAAGAACTGTCATCTGGGTGGACTGTGTTGCAAGTGTGCTGTCTCTCAGGCTTTGTAAAAAATAAAACAAAACACATGTCCTAAGGCTTCTCCCTAAGGAATAGGAGGAGTCAGAGTGTGCAGAGAGCCATACAAATCTGCTACAGCCCATCTGCTACAAATGGGAATAATTTAATCTGTTCATCCTCTTCAGAGGAACCACGACCTTATTCCATATTGTGCCTTTACTTAAAAAAAACAAAAGTCAGAAGACTACAGAACATTTCTCAACATCAAGTATCTCAACAGATCCATTTAAAAAAAAAAAATGAAAAAGCCAAGATAGAGACCATAACATCCACATTAGCTGTCATCAATGGAGGGTCTCCGTGACATCTGTAGATATGAAGGATGCCTATGTCCAATTTGACAGTCTCATAGATGTTGCCTTAGCTTTATCCTCTGAGCACCACATTACCAATACAGCAATGGTTTAACAACAGCATTGCAAGTATTTATGAAAGTGCTGGTAGTGTTAATATCTGCTCTCAGACAGGAAAGGGTCTATGTCTACCCATTCCTGGGTGACTTCTTTACCAAGCCTCATTGATTGTACCACCAAAGCAATAAGGATGCTTCAGAGCCAAGGTTTTCTGAAAAAAATCAGCTAAGTCTCAGTGTATTTCCTGTCTCTGAGTAGGAACAGTCACTGCCCTCTACAAAGTTGTTTATTGCAGCAAAGACACAAGAAGCAGAGAACTCTATCAAAATAGTCAACCTCTCAAGAAAAGTACCAATTCATACTCTTTTGGGATCAGTGATCTCTTCTGTGGTTATTCTTAGAGATCCAGTGCTCACATGAGGTTCTTTCTCTTATCTCTCTGATGTCTCTTATCTGCACCTCAGTGAAGGTGTCTCACCCCAGGAGGATTCTCATGGGTTCAAGGACTGCCCAAGGGGTCTAGTCCAAACAAGAGAGAAAGCACAGCATAAAGTGGTGAGAGCTCAGGGCAATCCAGTATGGGTTCAAAGCTCTACTCCCTCATCCGAATTTACCTAATGCCCTGACCATGATAGACAACACCTCAGGCATGTCATACATCAGCAGACAAAAGGAACAAGGACTATAGTCCTTCAAAGAGAAGCTCACCTCCTGATGAAGTGGGCAAAGAATCTGCAATCAACTTGTTACCTTCACATCCAAGGCAGAATTGAATGTCATGGCTGACTGGCTCAGCTCGCAAAACTTAGATCCTCCAGAATGGGACTTACTAAATATCTTTACCAGGTGATAAGTGTATCTCAGCTATAGATCTGTTTGCTTCCCACCTGAATCACAAGGTTTCAGTGTTGTTCTCTTGCCAGTGGGATCACAGAGCCAAGACAAGAGATGCCTTGTTGCAAAGATAGCCAAAAGGGATTCTTATGTCTTAACTCCCTTTTTCTCTTCACACCAGAATGCTACAGACTATTAGGAGAGAAGCAGCACTGATAATTCTAGTATCCCCATTCTGACCAAAGAGGCTTTGGTTCTACAGTCTCCTTGATAGGATACAAAAACCTCCCACCTGATTTCCATTCAGAAGGGATATGCTATTACAACGGCCAATCAGAATTCAGACAGTCTGAGCCCAGCTGCCTGGTTCTTGAACCAGAGCCTCTTAAGCCAAATAGGTTATTTAGCGATCTAATACTCACAATTTTCGCTTCCAGAAATACATCTATTAACTCAGCCTATTCAAGGGCCTGGTTGAGTTTTAACCATTGGGGCTAGCACCAGGGTTTCACCCCCACATCTGCATTGGGACCACAGATCCTCTAATTTCTTCGAATGGATTCGGGTTAGGCCTGACAGTTCAGACTCTCAAAGGTCTAGTTGCTGTCTGTCTAGCATCATTAGTGAAATGGACGGGTAGTGAATTTAATCTTACCTAGATATCCAGCGTTTTTCTGAGGAGAGCAGCATCTCTTCTACATCTTTCTGGTGTGCATAATGGGGTTTGTTGTTTTTGATTTTTGGCTTTTAGCTGGTTCTCAGCAGGGCCACCCGGGGCGGGGAGGGGGGCCAAGTGGGGCAATTTGCCCTGGACCCCAGAGAGGCCCCCACAAGAATATATCCTATAGTATTGCAACTTTTTTTTATGGAAGGGGCCCCCGAAATTGCTTTGCCCCAAGCCCCCTGAATCCTCTAGGCGGCCCTGGTTCTCAGTGCTATTAGAAGTCCTCCATTTGAACAATTCATGAAGGTGTGTCATTACTTTCTAACCATTAAAATGGCCTTTTTGGATGACAGTCTTTTTTCGGGTTTCAAAGGGGTAGCCATGTTAGTCTGTATCAGCAAAAAATACCCAGGAGTCCTTGTGGCATCTTAGAGACTAACATATTTACTTGGGCATAAGCTTTTGTGGGCTGAAACAGACTTCATCAGATGATGAAGTGGG
Organism: Gopherus flavomarginatus; assembly: GCF_025201925.1. Classification (NCBI taxonomy): domain Eukaryota; kingdom Metazoa; phylum Chordata; order Testudines; family Testudinidae; genus Gopherus; species Gopherus flavomarginatus. The sequence continues at coordinate 16,559,598 of NC_066625.1, read as the reverse complement.
TTATAGCCCACAAAAGCTTATGCCCAAATAAAGTAATGTTTCTGTGCAGGGTGTCTGAGTTAGGAGCTCTTTTTCTGGAACGTCAATACTGCATGTTCATAAAGCTAAAGGGGTATTCAAACTGACCCTGACTTCAGACTAAAGATTAACTCCAGATTCCATAAAACAGGAAATTGTTTTTCCATCCTCTTGTCCAGATCCATTGCACTCCAGAGAGAAATTGTGGCATACTTTGGATGACTGCAGAGCTCTCAAAGAATATATTTACCACACAGATTGGGTCAGAAAGACAAATGCTTTGTTTGTGCTTTTTTATCCAGTGTCAAAGGGAAAGAGAGCCTCAAAATCATCCATTTCCAGGGGGCTGAGATATTGCATCTCAGAAGCATGCAAGTCAAAAAGCCTAACTTCATCTTCAAATATCAGAGCTAACTCCCTCAATGCTGTAGCAGCTTCATGGGCAGATAGATCATATGCCTCAGACAAGAAAGTCTGTAAAGTAGTCACATGGGTCATCTGGTTACAGCACCTTCAGATGCTGTACACTGGACATCCCAGTTGTCATCTGATGCTACCTTCCGTAAGTGGGTGCTCATTGCTGTAGTATTCTAGCTTCTATTAGGAAAGGGTTATCTGTACTTAACTGTATATAGTTCCTCCGTGCCACCAAGTGGACACTGCTATAAAAATCCTAATGTCCTAGATCTGTGGACCTCATTATGAATAAGAATAGGAAAATGTATCTGTCTTACCTGAAAATTTCCTTTCTTGGGGTCATGAGGTCCACAGATCCAAGCCATCCTGAATGGGCTGTTAATTGGGAAAAGACGAATTATTAATCGGTGCTCAGTTGATTATTTATTGAATTGCTTGCTCTGCATGAGGATTGTTCTATTTAGTCTTACTGCTTAAGTTCCTTTATAGAGAGTGCTTAGTTTTTCCTAGGCTTTGGAAGTGTTGACTGCTGGTTTTAGGCCCTGGTCTACACTATGAGTTTAGATCGAATTTAGCAGCGTTAGATCGATTTAATCCTGCACCCGTCCACACAACAAAGCCATTTTTGTGGACTTAAAGGGCTCTTAAAATCAATTTCTGTACTCCTCCTCGATGAGGGGATTAGTGCTGAAATTGACCTTGCTGGGTCGAATTTGGGGTAGTGTGGATGCAATTCGACAGTGTTGGCCTCTTGGAGCTATCCCAGAGTGCTCCATTGTGACCGCACTGGACAGCACTCTCAACTCAGATGCACTGGCCAGGTAGACAAGAAAAGGGCTGCGAACTTTTGAATTTCATTTCCTGTTTGGCCATCGTGGTGAGCTCAGAGGTGACCGTGCAGATCTCATCAGCAGAGGTGACCGTGGAGTCCCAGAATAGCAAAAGAGCTCCAGCATGGACCGAACGGGAGGTACTGGATCTGATTGCTGTATGGGGAGAGGAATCTGTGCTATCAGAACTCCATTCCAAAAGATGAAATGCCCAAATATTTGAAAAAAGTCTCCAAGGGCATGAAGGACAGAGGCTATAACAGGGACCCAGAGCAGTGCTGCATGAAACTTAAGGAGCTCAGGCAAGCCTACCAAAGAACCAGAGAGGCAACAGCTTTTAAACATCCAAATGCACATTTTACCACCATTCTGCACTTGCTCAGCCTATAGTTGGACAGGTGCTGACTACTGTCCAGAGTGCCTGTGTATGACTTCATGAGCCATGGCATTGAGGTGTAGGCTGGGTACCCAAGGATAACTATAGGCATTTCAACATCCCCAACAGTTGTCTGCCATTGCTCTCACTGGGGCGGGACATGGCTTACAGGGTTGGCTTACAGGGAATTAAAATCAGCAAAGGGGGCAGGTTTGCATCAAGGAGAAATGCACACAACTGTCACACCGAAGCCTGGCCAGTCATGAAACTGGTTTTCAAAGCCTCTGTGATGTGCAGTGCGCCTTGCTGTGCTCTTCTAATCGCAAACAGCCTAGTCAGCAAACAGCACCAGTGAGCTTTTAAACATCCAAAGGCACATTCTACCACCATTCTGCACTTGCCCAGCCTATAGTTGAACTGCTCCTTACTACTGTCCAGGCTTCATGAGCCATGGGAGCAAGGGGTAGGCTGGAGTGCTGCCAGCTGGGAGAGCAGCCTGAGGCAGAAGCCTCTAGCTCGCATGATATTCCAGGCAGGACTGAATCTCCATGAGATGAAACTTAAAGAAGAGTCACTCCGATTTATGTCCAGGCGCCCCGACCGACCTCATCAAGGTCTGCCAGGAGCACCCATGTCTGCCCAGGCAGCCCTGACCGACCTCACCGAGGTTGGCCAGGAGCACCCAGGAGATGACAGTGACAGCAGTCATACTGCACCATCTGCTGCTGCGAAGGCAAGGAGCCGCTGCTGTGTAGCAATGCAGTACCATGTCTGCCAGTAGCAACCAGGAGACATATAGTGACGGTGAGCTGAGCGGGCTCCATGCTTGCCGTGGTATGTCCTTTTGCACAGGTAACCTAGGAAAAAAGGCGAAAAATGATTGTTTGCCATTGCTTTCATGGAGGGAGGGGGACCTGATGACATGTACCCAAAACTACCCGCAACAATGTTTTTGCCCCATCAGGCATTAGAAGCTCAACCCAGAATTCCAATGGGTGGTGGAGACTGCAGGAACTGTGGGATAGCTACCCACAGTGCAACGCTCCGAAAGTCGACACTAGCCTCAGTACTGTGGACGCACTCTGCTGATTTAATGCGCTTAGTGGGGACACACACAATTGACTGTATAAAATCTATTTCTAAAAAAAAAAAAGACCTAATTTCATAGTGTAAACATACCCTCAGAGGTGGCGCCACACCTCTAATATATTTGGTCTGCCTCCAAGGCTGTATAGAGTCCCAGTCTTATGGATCTATGGTCCTCATGACTCCAAGAAAGGAAATTTTCAGGTAAGACACGGATAATTTTTTTAAATTAATTAAGAAACAGTACAACCACTTCTTAGCAGAAGGCGTTCCCACTGCAGAGCACCTACTCTGGCTCATAGTTCCAAGGCTTTTCCTTTCCTGGTGACCCATAGCAGGTCCCTTAGCAGGAGAGTCAGCAAAGAAGCAATAATGTTTTCCTTCCTTCTCCTCTCCTGCAGTGTTGAACTGCTCTTTAGCATGGCTAACTCTGCTTATAGTAGCTCACAATGAACCTCGCTTAAGGGACTGGCAACCTTTTGTTTTGGTGCAGAGAAGCATGTCCCAGGGAGACATTTACGCTTGTAAGGAGGGGCATGTGCCTCTTCCCTTCTGACGGGGTGGGAGGCTGTGCCTCCTTGCTGTTTCTCAAGAAGAGCGTAGCTCCCAGCTGGTGAGTCCACCTGGTGATTAATCCAACTAGCAGTTAGTCCCTCTGCCCAATCCCTCAATCAGGGCATTGAACAATTAGCAGGCCTGGCCGACAATCAGCCCAGGCCTTTAATTAGTCTTTCTGCCCCAGTCCCTCAATCAGGGCAATTCACACTTTACAGCTCAGGCTGAGTCCGTGCAATACAGCCCAGCAGTTCAACGTGGGGAATTAGCTGTTAACTAGAAGCAACAGTAAATTCACCTGGCGCCCTAGCTCCGACAGGCATCAGACCAATTCAGGCCTCCTGGCCTCTGAGTGGGGAAGTGGTCACTCTCCACAGGTGGGGTACCAGGGGTAGGGGGGATGCAGGCCCTCCCACTCCACTGCGTCCCAGCCCAGAGCCCTATTAGTGGCAGGGTAGTTCACCATTAGGTCAGCCCACAATACACTAGTCGGTTCACAATAATGCCACAGTCGAACCCTATTCGGCGTCCCTGGGCTCCTTCCTACTCTTCCCAGTTTGGGGCACCTGGGCTCCAGGGTCATCCTCAGTCTCTCTGGGGTAAACAGCCAATGGCAGCCTCAGCAGTTCATCAGCGTTGGTGATCTCCGACAAGTCTGGTAAATCCGCTGGTCAGGCAGCCGTCTCCTTCAGCTTCAGGCCTCAGCAGCAAGGAAGAGACGTCCTGCTCCTCTGGCAGCCCTCTCCTTACTGAGCTAGGAGACGGCCTTTTATAGTCCAGCTTCCTGTCCCACCCCTCTCCTTCCGGCGGGATGGCCGCAGGTTGCCTAGTTGTGCCCACCAGGGGGCGAGCTCGGGTCTTTCCCCTTCTGACAGGGCGGGAGGCCGTGTCTCCTCACTACCGTGCCTGGGGAGCAGACAGATAAAGGAAACCAGTTATAACCAGTAAATGGAATAAAATTGTTCAAACTACCTTTTTTTGGTGTTTGTTACAGGATTAGCTTGGCTATGAAATTAAGTCCTGGTGTTTTGATGGCAGTTATAAGAGGCCTGAAAAAACCGTAGAATTTGAGGTGGGGGGAGGGACGATGCGGAAATAAGACTGAGAGTTTTTAAATTAGCCTGAATTCTGAAAACTAACTGAAGGGAGTATGAAAATTACCTAGTAAATTCAAGTTTATGCTCCTCTCTGAAACAAACAGGTTTGGCAGGGACTTAGTGTTAATAGATTTAAACCTGCTGTGTATAAAAACTCAACTTTAACTGGTGGTACGCCACAAAGGAACCTCCATAATTAAAGCCATCACCCCTGACTTCTTTAGTATATCACATATTAAATGTAGATGTGGCTCTTGCATACTATGGGCTAATTATTTTATAGTCAACTCCATTGTGATTGACACTTCCATTTCTACAATGAACAGTGTTAAATATCAGAAATCATTACTCTTGCAGTATTGCTATTTACTCTAGCCCACTCTTCACTAGATTCTTCCTTTGTCTAGCTGATTGGTCTGTTTTTGTCTAATATAGACTATAAACTTTTCAGGGTAGGGATCACATCTCTCTAAACTCAAAACACCATCTCAAACATTACAAAAGTGCTTATGATGAGCTGGGTTCCAAACTCTAAGGTAAAGGATTATCTTTTTCATTTATTTGATGTTCTTTTTTAACTTCTTTGGCTTGTATTATTGATTCTAAATATTTTAATTTTTAAAATATCTCCACCTTCTAAGTAGTCATTGTTTCAGCTATAACATGTGTTGTCCTGAAAGCTGTTTTATCTTTAGATTCCTCTTACCATAAAGCTTGAGGTGTGCCAGTGTTTTTTAAAAAGAGTGACATCAGAAGAGAAATTTCAAAGATATATTCTCCATTCACTCTGACTTTCTGCTGTGAGCTGTTTTTTAAAGTGGGAAGAATATTGATTAAAGATTTGTTTTGTTTTTTTTTTCAAACCAAACTTATTTGTCATGCTATTAAGATATTATTGGAATTCTTAGGTTTTAGTAACACAATTTCTTAAGATTAAGACCAGGAGCTGGGGGATGAAGGGAAGAGACGGGATTGGGACAGGAACAGGTTTGAGACAACAGGGCAAAAGAGGTCACGTTTGGGGGCGAAGGTACGCAGAAGAGGGTGTGCCCACTAGAGCACACTGAACACCTTCTAATTTCCTCCACAAATGAGGTAGGGTTTTACAGACAAGTCTCCTTCACTGCACGAAGCTGATTGATTCCCAGGGTGGCTCCATTCAGTGCACTGAATGAGATGGGGTCCTGTGAAAAAATAGCATATGATACAAGTTTTAATGACATGATCATAATGCATATGCACAAGGGTCCTGAATTAAGGTGATTCTCTGATTAGCATCTCTATGGGTGCTCCATTTCAGTATGAGATTTTTGTCAACTGTGTCCATGGGTCTACACCTGTGCTCTAGATATCCTCTTGCTCTGGTAGGAGGGTGTATGTGGAGAGGGAAAGGCAGAGCTGCTGCCAGTTCATACTCAATTGCCTGTGGCTTGAGACGGAACACCAGAGTGTCCTGCGTTCCCTGTAAGCTGTGTGCTTGCGTGGCCACCCAGTAGAAATTCAAATGCTGCCCAGCTGATTAGCAGAGTGCGCACAGCTGGCAGCATGTGTTCAGGTGCCCCTCCCCCCATGCCAGAGTTTATGCTCCTTTCTATTTTCCTCATTAGGATTTAACTTCCACTTTTTAAAGGATGTCTTTTTGCCTCTCACTGCTTCTTATATTTTGTTTAGCCATGGTGGCTCTTTTTTTGGTTCTCTTACTATGTTTTTTAATTTGGGGTATACATTTAAGTTGAGCCTCTATTATAGTGTCTGTAAAAAGTTTCCATGTAGCTTGCAGGGATTTTACTTTTGGTGTTGTACCTTTTAATTTCTGTTTAATTAACCTCTTCCTTTTTGGGTAGTTCCCCTTTCTGAAATTAAATGTTCCAGTGTTGGGCCGCTGTGGTGTTTTCCCCACCACAGGGATGTTAAATTTAATTATATTATGGTCACTATTACCAAGCAGTCCAGCTATATTCACCTCTTGGACCTGATCCTGTGCTCCACTTAGGACTAAATCAAGAATTGCCTCTCCTCTTGTGGGTTCCAGGACTGGCCGCTCCAAGAAGCGGTCATTTAAGTTGTCAAGAAACTTTATCTCTGCATCCTTTCCTGAGGTGATATGTACCCAGTCAATATGGGGATAGCTGAAATCCCCCATTATTATTGAGTTTTTTATTTTAATAGCCTCTCTAATCTCCCTGAGCTTTTCACAGTCAGTATCACCATCCTGGTCAGGTGGTCTGTAATATATCCCTACTGCTATATTCTTATTATTCAAGCATAGAATTACTATCCATAGAGACTCTATAGTACAGTTTGGTTCATTTAAGATTTTTACTTCATTTGATTCCATGCTTTCTTTGAACCTTACAGATTCTTTCACAAAGGTCTTCTACTTTCCCATTCCAGCCTCCCTCCCTTGAGATGCACTCTGAAGCAGCAGCATCCTGCAGGACATGCAGCTGGAAACCCTGGCAAGGGCATCCTGAGGCCCTGTCCCCTTCCTTTATGGCCCACCTCAGTGAGCTTTTTGGAACCGATGGGCTCCTTATGGCGACCAGCTCTACCAAGTTTCATAAGGGGACATGGCAAAAGCAACATCTGCTGTTATGTTTATCAGGTCTATTCAAACAGCATATATCCAAGAATCACTTCCATAGTCCAGTTACGGAAAACATACAGCTAAAATTGGGGAACTCGTTCTTGGTTTTTTTGTGAAAGAATCTATAAGGTTCAAAGCTCTTTCCCATCTATCGCAAAATAGAGTTCTGACAATTATTAATAGGAGGTATAGGCTCCCTCTAGTGGCTAATTTGACTTTTGAATATTAAATATTCTCCTCCTTTAGTTTGAGAGACAGATTGTAATGCAGCTAGTCATCATGCAGGCAGGTGCTTTGTAAGCTGCTTCACATGTCTAGTCTCATCCTTTTTTCATTTGCAGACCCCTACAAATTTTTGAATTTAGGTGCCTACTTCTTTGAAAATTTTTGAATGGAGGTGCAGACCCCTTTGGAAATCTGTTGTCTGGATATATAATTGAATTCTGTTGAGTCAGATTTCAGGCTAAGTCTTTCATGGACCCCACTTAGACGTATTCTGCAGACTCCCAGGGGTCCACAGACCACAGGTTGAGAACCATCATGATAGTGCATGTCAGTCCTGACATGAAATGCAGCTGCTGCTGTAGTCTTGGTCTGAGTATGCTAAATTAGCCTATTGTGTTATGCACAAATACTTGGGGAATAGTTTGAAGTCATTGTACATATGACCCAAACTAGAATTTAAAGGCTATTCTATAAAAACACACTAATAAATCTTTTTTTCAGTGATGCGCCATGAACTTAGCATTCATAGTTTTATGAAGAGACGTTTGAGGTCTAAAGAGATGCAATAAAATGTCTGCCTTGAATACACATAAGGTTCATAGAGAGTAGAGTATTTTTTTCAACATTTGTATGTCAAGAAACAGGAAGCAATAAATCTGGACAAACTGAAGCTTTGTAAGCGTATTAAAGCAGGTATAGCTAATGTAAATATAACTTTCCTCAGTGCTGTACAAGCCCATCACTGGCTCATCTAGAGAGACTAGAGCTCTTGCCCAGTTGTGGGCTAATTGGGAAAGGGGAACTCTAGAGGCTGGGGAAGCAGAGCAGCCAAAGCACCTTTTTCAGGAGGGAGCAGAGCAGCTGGAGCCCACACCTTTTTCACAAGATGGGAAGGTGAGGTAAGGAGTGTAGAGCTTCCCTGGAGCTGCAGCTCTTTCCACCAGCTGGGGGTGGAGTGTGGTGTAGAGAAGCTTAATACAGGACTTTCTGTACTCTGCAGAGAAGTAAGGCCCAGCATTAATTGATTGATTGTGGTAGGAGGGAGGAGCTTGCATTAATTACTCTTATTCAGGTGGAAGCAGAATTGATTGTTGGTTAAACTGATTTTTGAGGTGGCTAGGTTTTAGAGTTGATTTAGGAAGGAGGGAAGATGATTTGGTGTAAGTTAGGCTTAGTTTTTGTGGGGCAATGGAGATTTATTTTTTATTTTTTTTTTCCCAACCAAAGTAGTAGGCTTAGTAGTTGGGTCAGTGGGTATTGGAAATTCTTAATGTTAAATCACAATGAATAATTGTATTTCAAGATAAAGCATAAAAAGTTGATTTGCAGAAGCATAAAGAGCCTAATAGTTGCCTTTACGACTCTACCACTTAAAATTCTGTATCTGCCCGATACTATTTTTCACCTATTTATATAGTTGTAAATAGAGCATCAAAACAATCAACATCTGATCTTTTTATCATGAAGAAAAGCATGCTGCTTCGTAGAAAAGCCATGTCAGGACATCATTGTATGCCTTGGTCAAGATCTTAGTATCCTGCAGAGTCTCATTGTCAATACTAAATAGATTATTTATGCCATAAGCACTTACAGAAAAACAGAGGATGTCAGCAGAGCTAGATAATATTGGATGCCGTGTAGTGGATTTGGGTAGAGTATTAAAATGTATTGCAAGGAATGTCAGCCCATATTAGTACCTGAAGGAGTGAAATCACTTATGTAACTTTAATAAGTGGCTTTTATTGTGACAGGCACTTTGTGTGCACACAATGTGATATGTGTTGTAAGCAACACCATCTATGCATATTAACATAACTGTGCAAGTGAAATAACAAAAAAACCAATTGCTTGGTGCTCTATTTGTGTAGTCTGAACTTGGACCCTTTTACAGAGGAGGTTAGATTTCAACAGAATGTTTTATTTGGGCTCTAGGCTGAGTGTCTCAGCATTTAGAGAACAATGGTTTATTTTAATTAATCTAAAGGAAACTCTAGTGGCACACATGTATTTTCTATTGTCAGCAAAATATGTACAGAAAATGTGTAAAGCATTTGTGTGGCAGAATAGGAGAGGGCAGATACATTTGGGGAAAAGGCAACTCTTTAATAATGAAAAGTGAGTTTCTTCAATGTTAAACGTTAGTCCACATTGACTTTTTGGGGGAATGACTACCTGTAAAATGCTCTGAGGCATAATGATCGGATTAGATTCACGAATGGTGGAAGAATGTGTCCTCCAAAATTCATCTTTCTTTAACAGTGATTCTTGTTCTTCTGAACATAGTTCAAATGATTAATAAACTGGAGTTGAGGAATGAACTTTGTGCCATTGCATACTGACAGGAGCTTTCACCTTCCTCTGGAACAGAGAGCTGGGATCTGTTAAGATCAGGGTATGTCCCACATGATCGGTTTCCTGTGAGTTAGGCATTGGTGCCCTACAAACTGGCAAACATTTTGACTTTCAGCAAGATGCTAACTTTGATTTCGTTTGTTTTGCAGTGATCCTATTCTGCATGGCAGCCCTAATATTTCCAATAGGATTTTACATCAATGAAGTTGGAGGTCAACCATATAAATTGCCCAACAACACAGTGGTTGGGTCCTCGTATGTACTGTTTGTCTTATCCATTTTCTTTACAATAGTGGGACTTCTATTTGCCGGCAAAGTTTGTTTACCTGGCTGATGAATATCTGAACTTCATGAGTTTGTTTCAGAGGAGAGCAAGATATCAGAGTTGCATTCTCAGGAGAAAGCCTAGAGCAGACTATCAAATGCTTACTGAAAAGAGGAATGCTTTGACTTGTTCTCACTATGCACTTTGGATTAAAAAAAGAGAGAGAGAGAGAGAGAGCCTTTCCCATAACCAAATACAGACATCGTTGACTAATCTCCTGAGCATATTAATGCAGTCAGGTCTGCACTGTGATAGGGACTAGTGAAGAAGAATGCTTTACACTGAGAAGCATATTGCCCCATGTTACTGTATCTGTTTTTAACGTCTAACAATTTGAAAATCAAAATATTTATGAACCTTGTGGTAGACCAGAGGGTTTCAAAGGAGTTCAAGTGAGGCTGGCCTCACAATTTAGGAGATTAGCATTTTACATCTTCCTTCGGATGGGCAAAGTCTTTGGCACCAAAATGAATCCATCTTGCATTACTGCACCAAGAAGCCAATAGATCAAAATATATTCTTTACAATGTATGTAACAACAAAAATGACATACATCCCCCTTCAGCTGTAGAAAAACACTAAAACTTTTTTTTGGGGGGGGGGAGGGGCTTTATATTTATATACACACACACACACACACAATATATATGATGCAGTATACTGTGTGTGTGTGTGTGTATACACACACACACACAGTTCTCGCTTTGCTAGCAGAACACTGGTGTGCAAAACTAGAACTCAATAGAAAAAAGCCATTTATCTGAAGGCCACATAGCTGAGAGTCTTCAGTTTACCTCATTCTTTGTAGCAGCCCTTGATTTTAACAGGTTTTTGTAATAGGTACAAACAATCCCATGCCTTTCTAGGTGCAATTTTAAGTTAAGCTAAAATTCTTTGTATGGTAATTTATTTGTATATGAGGGTAGAAGGTGAGATCACGTCAGACCTTAAAGTTAAAATCCTAATTTTGGGAAACTGACACTATTTAAATTATTAGCAACTGTTGTACAGGGAGTCTCTTTTCTACTGCTTTGTTTGTTACATTAACAATGAATTTATTTATACACGTTCAAGCGCAGCAATTTACCATAGGTAAATTTCTCTAATGCATAAAACATTCAGTGTTTAGGTCAACCGGTTAAAAACACTATTCTGTAGTAAAGTTGGATGAATTTATTTTCACTTGTGAGTATTAAGTTAATTCATCTTCTTTACCAAAAAAGAGCAATATAACTGTTTTTAATGTCCATATGCCTTGTTTACTAAAGCTGAAGATAAAAGTGTGGGCATAAGGACCATCTGAATTCAGAGTGTAAGTTTTCCCCTGAAATCAACACTCTTTAAATACAAGAGCTGTATAAACCTTGGATAGTGCTGTATAGTTCAATATTCACTTAAAATCTGACCTTTATTAGCACAAAACTTTGATTGATGTGCCAGGAAGCTTGCTTGCAGGTCATGCCCTTATTCTCCAGTTAATATTTAATCTTTTTGTGGGGAAGTATTGACAAACGTATCTCGACAACAAAGTGTCTGTCCAAATGTACTTATGAAAAGAGCTGCATTACTTAAACTTATGCTTTTATAAGGCATAAGTGAAACTGAGTGCATTTTTCTGTAAGAATGATGATTATATTGCTTCTGAAATGTATTTATAGTTATTTTGGAAGAAACAGCTATTATGGCAGAAACAAGTGTTAGAAATGAGATACCTTATACAATTATATTGAACTGTGTGCCATTAGAAGTATATTAGTGAGGAAAAATTACCTGATTGATGTATTGGATCATTTTCTCTTGGTTGTAGAAAAATCTCTTATCAGTTCACTCACAGGCTGAAGTAAGCTTTCACATCAAAGTCTCTCTAAATTTTTCTGAAGTATAAGAATATACAGCCAGATTCTCATCTGGAACAGCTAATTCAGATTTGATTGGTTTTTAATTCAGATTCTGATCTTGCAGTCATAGCTGCACAGGCAATCCAGAGCTTCACTGATATCAATGGAGCTCTGTATATGGATGCAATCTGGGTAGATCCAATTGCAGGACAGGGGTCTAAATGTTTTTTCAGTAGTGTTATAAGACTGGTGGTATAGCCTGATATAAAGTGTTAACAATGAATCATAGCTCACTACTTAATTTGATAAGCTAATAGCTTTTTTTTCCTCTCAGAAATGTCAGTCTTTTTGTAAATAGTTCCATACAATATTTTAACTGGATCACTGACATGGGGGCGGGGGAAGAGTTTCTCAGCTGCTAAGCATTTTCCCCCATGTTTACTTATTTCAGTTAGTGACATCCTGTATAATAATAATCATCATTTAAGCTTATATTTAAAATGTATTAATTAAAAAAAAAACACTTATCATGAAGCATATCCAGTCCATGAATGACTGGCTAGAACCTTAGTGGGTTAGCCAATGCTATGAATCATTGAAAGACAGCATCGCTTCAGCTAGCAGGCTGTTTTAGTTAATATTTGGGCATTTAAGTCTACAACTAGATGGATCCATTTGTATTAAAAATGTCCCTGTAAGTGAAAAGAGACAGCTGTCAATAGTTGCTTTTTAATAAGGTCACTAAGTACTATATAGTACAGTATTAATTTATAGCAGAAAATCATATCTTGTAAACTGTATATAAAACACTGTTCTATGGTGCAATCATTTGTCAAATTTATGTCTGTTACTTTTGTTTTAAAGTTGTGTGCATTCTTTTCATACCTAAGAGCATCACTGTAAAATCTGCTGAATACTATTTATAGGTTTTATTTGCACAAGGATTAGTTTTTAAACTACAGGAAGTTCCTGTTGAACATGCCTAAACATCTGTAGACTTTCAACTCATTAAAGCAAATGTTTCAGTATGAATCTTCTCCAAAGGTAATAATCCATGTTACATGTTGTTGTTGTTGTTGACGTAAACTTTTCAGACTCTGCCAGCCATTTTATATATTTTGAAGGACGGTTTATTCTATTATAGGTCACAGCACACTCTTGTGTAGTCTTCATTTCATTATCACCTGAAAGGTTTAATGTCACAGCATAATGCAATTTATGTATGCATTTTGTAGTCTTATCTGTTAACCTCAAGTCCTAATCAGAAACTTAAAATACTTTAAAAAGGAAAATTGTAAATGTGTCTGTATAACGCTTTTTGGAAACAGAAGGAATAACTCACAAGAAGCTTTTTTAGTTTCTCTGTTGGGCAGTGCGATTCTCTGAAACCATTTACAAACCCATTCACCATTTGACTTCCATTGCTGAGCCTCTAGGCATTTAACAACTGGTCCTAAATGCTGGTATTGTGTAACAACTCTAGACTTAATCCTGCTCCTGCCTTTACTCAAGCAGAACTCTCTTTGGGTTAGTTTCAATGGGCGTTTCTCTTGAGGGACACGCTCAGCTGCAGGATTAGGCCCACCAACTCCATGGACCGATCCTGCTGTTTCAGAGCCTCTGTGTAAGCATTGCAGCCCATCCCTGGACATGCCCATTCACCAGGAAGCCTGGCTGCCCTCTGCATACAGTGCGAAGGATGGAAAAGATGAAGGCAAGAGGTGTCTGCCACTCGCTCGTCCGGCCTCGGCATTAGCGGGCACCTTGCTCCTGGGCGGCGGGAAAAGCTGTGTTGCAGCGCTCTCCTCCCCCAGCCTAGGACGCTGCAGGCGCTGATGGCCAGGCACCTGCTACTACGGACTGTGCAAACGAACAGACTTTTCTTCACTTGTATTTTTGTTATCGAGCAAGTTTATCAAAATAAATTGTCTACGACAGGCCTGGCCCCGTCTGCACTGATTGCGAGCCGCGCCTGCTGCAGCCCCCTCCGGAGGCGGCCATGGAGAGCCGCCACCTACCCGCCCCGGCTGGGCTGGGAAGCGGCATATCGGGCCCCTACGGGCCCACCCCGGCCGGCTTGCAGCGCCGCAGCCCTGCCCCCCTCGGACCGTACCACTCCCTGGCATGGGGGGTGGACACCGAGCCCCTGCCGGGCGGGGAATAGTTCCTCCCGTTTCTGTTAGCGACGCGGTAACACACGGCTGGGCCGGAGGCCGCTGCTCTCGTGCCGAGGGCCGGCTGCCCTGCTGTGTCGGGCCCGCTCCGGCCGCGTGCAGGGCGGGGGCTCTTGCAGAAGCCAGGGCGAGCTGAACTCGAACGGGCTCGCGCCTGCCTGCCGAGGTTCAAAGGCTTCAGCCTCCTGTGGCTGCGCAGCTCCCGAGTCCCTTCAGAGGCGCCTGGGCTTCCCCGGGCCGGACCCGGCGCCTTTTGAGCGCCCTCCGCTCCCGCTGACTGCGCTGAGGGTGTCAGGCCCGTGGGGCTCGGGTCTTTGCTCAGAAGAAGGAAATGTCAGCTCAGATTTAATGCAGTCAGTGGCGTGCATGGCTGTAAAATAACGGACAGTCAAATTGTGTGAAGGGTGGTCGCTGTGTAGGTCCCAGGATAGGAGAGAGAGGGTGAGTAAGGGAATATATTGTATTGGACCAGCACCTGTTGGTGAGAGAGACACAAGCTTCCCATATCTTCTTCAGGGCTGGGAAATTTACTCACAGCTAAATACAAGGTGGAACAGAGAGTTTAGCATAAGTAGTTAACACATTTCAAAGGACCATTCCAGGTGAAGTGGCCCATTAGCACCTGTCCCCGATCATAGGGAAGAAAGGGACTTAGCTGGTGGGGGGTTCTTAGTAGGTTATTTTACCCACAAAAGCTTATGCCCAAATAAATCTGTGGTGCCACCGCATTCCTTGTTTTTATAGATTGTTATAATAAGCATAAGTAGCTACTGGATTTATGGTTTATCAATCTGTTCCATCTTTGTATTAAGTTATGACATTGGGAGTGAGTTTCCCAGACCTGAAGAAGAGCTCTTTGTAAGCTCGAGAGCTTGTCTCTCTCACCAACAGAAGTTGGTCAAATAAAAGATATTACCTCACCCAACTTGTCTCGAATAGTTAAATTGCCATTATTATTGAAGTACACGGGACAGTCCAACCAAAAGATAAACGCAAAGTACACATGGCTAGTGTGCTGCTCAGGGTGTCTGGTGACATACAATATGTTTTTAAAAATGCATTTGTGCTTCATACTGGCAGGGTACCCTTGGTGAATGACTTCTAGCAAAATGGTTTCCAAGTAAATTATGTAATAATAATAATCAAAGAATGACTTCCACTTTTTTTAATTTTCTTGGTCACAGGCGCTGCATGCAATGTAATTAAGTATATGGTTTCTCTTGATTTGTGTCTATGGGACTATAATTTAGGAAAGTGATATCTTGTATCAAGCATTTATATATAGCTTTTATTCTTGCTATTCTAAACTTCCACTCTTTAATGCTGTGTCTCTCTTTTTTAAAAGAAGGTTAAGTCTTTGGTCATAATACAATGGATGCACAAACCAGAAAAATGGCTCAGTTATTGGACAATGATCAGTTCTTGGAAAAAGTAGGGTAAGGATGTTTTTGCAAAATCCTTAGGGGAAATGCTTAAATGGAAATGAAATATACACCTCTGGTGACGCAAACTACATTTTTCGATGCATATGTATATTGGGATACTTAAAATGGAGCATAAGAGTTCTTAGTTGTTCAACAGATACCAGAATGTTTAATTCTTATGGGTGATGATGAACAGTTTTATAAATGGACTATTTGACAGTGCAACAGCACTCTCAGTGATGCAAACAACTGCCCAGTTTTTGAAATGCCTTATTTTGTAGTGTAAGCGTGGGATCTGGCACAGTTCCGGTGAAAGGCCGACCATCCTGGCATGATATTACAATAACAGATTTGGAGCCCGATAATGGATTACTGGTTACACACATCAACCAGACACAAGACCTGCTGGTAAGCAAATATGCAGTAATTCCTCAGATGATGTATACTTGCATTAAATTTATAGAAGGGAGTGTATGAGGAGATAGAAAATTAATGTTCTATCACTATCACCTATGCAGTCACAAAAAAGAACACAGTAATTGTTATCACTAAAGCCACAATAAATATAGGCAACTTTTTTTGAGGAGATCTGTGTACCAGCAGGTATATCTCTTGAGGCTAAGTTGCCTGAGAGCCTGTAAGTAAGGTAAAATTAAAAATGTTTAGATCCGTGAACTTTTTGTTCATGTGAAATTTTCATTCCCCCCTACATCCCCCCGAATTCCCCAACTTTTAAACCAATGAATCAGGCTAAGGAAATTTAAGACTTCCTGTCCTTCTATAAAATACATAATGAACTTCTTCCATGTTGAGCTCTTTATTTTCTATCCCCTCTCTGCCCTCCTATCCATTCTCTATCACCAATGACAAAATCATTAACCATTCCATCGCTCAAGCCCACAATCTTGGTGTTTCCAAGACTCCTTCCTCTCACTTGCCCCTCATGTCCAAGCTATGTCTGATTTCTTCTGCCTTTTTTCTCCACAACATCTCTAAAATCTGGCCTTCTCTTTCCATCCCTTATTAAAGCTCTCATTGTATCTAATCTTGGTTACTGCAGCATCCTCTTCTCTAACATCCACATCACTCTTCTCAAATCTGTTCAAAGAGCTGCTGTTAAAATTATTTTCTTTGTCCGTTGTTCTGATCATGTTATGTCCTCACCTCTAACTCCCTCCACTGGTGGTTCTCCCCCCACATGTAAAATTTAAGCTTCTTATCCAATGTTTCAAAGCCATGCATAACTAATTATGTACCTTTGTCTTGTTTTGAATTGTCCCCCTAGCCCTCTACTCCACCAGCAATGCCAGTTTCATCCACCCATTGTTTAGTTTCTTCAATAAACATCTCCATGCCTTCTTCCACAGTATACCCATGCATGGAATGCGCTTGCTCAGCTCATTGACAAGGGCTCTACCCTCTCTGCATTAAAATCCCTCCTAAAGACCCAATTCTACTGTGATGTTTATAGGGAAATTGGTAGACTTATAAGTATACATTCCAGAAGTAATTAAAATGATCTGCCTTTTTAATTTAAAATCCTGTTAACCTTATTGTGGTGACATGGCCAATCACCACCTTGACCACTCTACTAATTAATTGTACTCCTTACTCTTACACCCTCTGTTTAGATTGTGAGCTCCTTAAGGCAGGCACCATTACTACTTCTCTGACTGGAAAATGCCTAGCACATTGTGATACTACTGGAAGCAAACACGTTTTCTGTTTTCCTTATTGAGATTTGTACAGCTGTGATCATTACCAGCCCTTTGGACTGTCCAGTGTCTGAAATATAGTAGGTTCTTCAGTTAATGGCAGTCTCTGGACCAGCTAGATCAACCATTATAATAATTATTTTCATTTACATGCTTCTGTTTTTATCAGCTGTTCCTGTGTTGTCTTAAATTCACAAAATAAGATTATTCTGACTGCAATTTCCACTTACCTTTATGCTCCGTGATGTGCTTTTTCACATGTTGCTGGGTTTATATTGAGAAGGAAATGAGAGCAAATACTATTGAGTATCTAATTTTCTGTATTTTAGGTATCAACTTTCATGAGTATCAGTGCTTTACATCAGCAAATGTATATATTATACACAATAAAATCAGCTCCAGTGTCCTTAATGGTTATTCTCTTCTCCATGTAGCAATAGAACTCTTGCATTTTCCTACCTTTTTTGTTGGTTATTTCTTAAAAAATAATAAAGAAAAGAAAGAGAGGAATAGCTTATGGTTCTTTTTGATTCTATGGATAATTAAGCTATTATGAAACAGGAAAATGAAGAGGGACCATGACCTCTAGTGGCATCATGGTGATTTATTTGTTGAATTACATGTACAGTAGATGCTTGTTTGCAGCAGCACCTTGTAAGTGCAACTACTGCTTACCAGCAACATTTCCCTGGAGAACACTTTCCATACTCTGAATTGTTGACACTCCCAATAACAGCAACAGCTGTTTAGGAGCAACATAGCAACAGGGCACTAATGTGTTGCTACCAATAAGTGTCTAATGTATTATGTTCCAAGAGGAAATAACAGACTATAATGCCTGTTGAAACTATGTAGCAGGCACTTTCTTTGGTGTCTGCTATAATAGACTCCAGGCAGCGTTCCTTCTGTTCCAGATCCATACTTGCTGCAAGCAGATTTGTGTCAGTGGTTAAATTACTAAATAATACCTTTTTCCTGCCATCCCTCAGCACTGGCTACATTTGAACAAGATTTGCTGTTTTCTAGCATTATCTTTAACTTTTCTCCTGCTTCTGATCTACAGAGAGTGCAAAAGAGGAAAATGCGATCCAGTGAGGTGCAAACCACAGAAGAATGGCTAAGAAACCACAGTTTAGAATCCATGCAATTAACATTAGAAGATCTCCTAAAGAAGGGCAATGTTGTTTTGTGAGTACAATGCCATCCCTTCTTAATCAATCAGTTTGCTTATATTATTCATGTTAAATATATACTTCGTTCTAGGAATGCAAGAAACGCCACAGAACAGATAGAGTTTGATGCCAAGACAGTTGTTAATTTTGAATCCAAGCTGTCTGAGTAAGTATATAATATGTGCTACAGTTTCAAAGTACAAGAGTGATTTCCTTCCTCCAAACTTAGTTGTAAAATGAGTTTTTTTCATATCTGAGGCCATGGCTACACTGGCGCTTTACAGCGCTGCAACTTTCTTGCTCAGGGGTGTGAAAAAAACACACCCCTGAGCACTGCAAGATACAGCGCTGTAAAGTGTCAGTATAAACAGTACCACAGCGCTGGGAGCGCAGCTCCCAGCGCTGCAAGCTAAACCCCATGAGGATGTGGAGTACCTGCAGCGCTGGGACTACACTCACACTTCAGAGCGCTGCTGCGGCAGCACTCCCGCAGCAGCGCTTTGAAGTTTTGAGTGTAGCCATACCCTGATGTTGGGCTGGGTCAACCCTGGAGATGCAACAAATGAAACATAAACAGCAACTTGAAAGCTTCCCACATGCTGCCTTTCTAATGTACCTCAGTACTGAAAGGCAATCTCGGGGGAATACTGGTTCGCTCGGTGTCCATGAGAACCCCAGGTGGTGGTGGTTTTTGTGATGATACCTGTCAAATAGGATCTTAACCATCAACTCATCTCAGATAGTCTCTGAATATCCATCAGCTGAGTAATGACTTTTGTTTGCTATTGACCTGGATTTGTTTCAGACTGATGACCTAACAGTGAAAGGCTGTATAGCCCGGGCCTGGTATGCTAAAAAAGTGTGTGTGTTTTGTGGAGGGAGGAAGAAAACTTTTTTGAGGTTTGAGGTGTGACCTTTTTTTACATAAACCTCTGCTCTTTTACAGTTTATAATCAACAAGAACAGCAGTAAAGTCACTAAAATTGTGAGACAAACCCCCAAAATCAAGGACATTTACGTTTAAAGAACAGGTCTGATAAATATACTTAGTGTTCTGCAGAATAATATTATAATAATCCTCTCAGTCTTCCATAAATACATCTGTCTGCTAGTTCCTAGGTCTGCTGCCATGTATCAGATACAGAGACCCAGATTCTTCAGGATGACCCTTTTCAGGACTCACTATCTGTATATTGTGAATGAGCTGCCTGCAAAGTTCTGGTAAAAAATAATTAAAAATAGGCTTGCAGTCCAGAGAAGTAAAGAGCTTTTTCATAAAAATCCCTTCTTTTAACTTTTTCTCAGTTCTAAAACCATGAGCATGATGTTGAAATGCAAGTTATTTAAAAGTAATTCTGAAACAGTTTGTTCTAGGGCTGGGACAGCAAATGCTAAGTTTCACCCCAATTATAAATCCTTTAAATTCGGTTACATAATTAAAGAAGAGATTTGTAATAGTCACCAAAACATTTTTGAACACTGATAAATTTGCTCCTTTTGTCCCATAATCAAGAGACTTTATCATTTAAAAAAAAATAAGTTTGTACGGTTTGGATTAAATAAATCTCCGGCCAATAAGCTAAATAGATAGGATGAATTGACTTGACTTTTGGCTGAACTTTCCTTTATCCATACACACATATCACACACTTTGGCCAAACACAACTAATTAAAGAGCATTCTGCTGATCTTATTTTTTTCCAGACAATTAGATATTTAAACAATTAAACAAGTTCAGAGGAGGAAGTATTAAAATAATTAACACTGCAGCCACTAGTGCTGCATCACAATTGAGAACGTTGTAAATAGAATAATTGTAAAAGATGGTTGTGCACTTGATGGAAAACTTGGCCTATATTAAAAACAGATCTGAACTTAATTTGACGTACCATTCAAGAGAATACATTATTGAAATGTGTGCACTGTATTTTGTCAGAGCAATTGAACTTTATCACCAGCGAATTCAGTGGCTGTTGGAGGACAGCAGAAAGGTAATGTTAACTTTTTAATATGCTTTTAGAGGAGAACCTGCATACGGTGTTAAAGGATAAATTAACTCTTTAATAGTTGTCTAGAATCCCACCCAGAAAGCTTTTTTGTATTTTTCCCATATTGTGAGTAACTAGAGCACGATGGAGCAATATTTTGTCTTCTCGACTGATGTTTCATTCAAGATACGTTATGAGCCGTTATTCAGATGGCTGTTTTACTTTTTAAACATATTCCCTAACTTTCTGACTGTTAACTCCAAAAATTATATAAGCAGGGATTGCACACTGGCAGTATCCAAAAAGCTAGCACACTTGGCTGGCCTGATGAGTGGGTAGGGTGACCAGATCTCCCATTTTTAAAGGGACAGTCCTGTTTTGGGGGACTTTTTCTTATATAGGCACCTATTACCTCCCACCCCTTGTCCAGTTTTTTCATTGTTGCTATTTGGTCACCCTAATGGGATACTATGGAACTGAAAAAGCAGCAAAGAGTTCTGTGGCACCTTATAGACTAACAAACATATTGGAGCATGAGCTATCGTGGGTGAATACCCACTTTGTCAGATGCATCTAGTGGAAATTTCCAGAGGCAGGTATAAATATGCAAGCAAGAATCAGGCTAGAGATAACAAGGTTAGTTCAATCAGGGAGGATGAGGCCCTCTTCTAGCAGTTGAGGTGTGAACACCAAGGGAGGAGAAACTGCTTTGTCGTTGGCTAGCCATTCACAGTCTCTGTTTAATCCTGAGCTGATGGTGTCACATTTGCAGAGGAACTGAAGCTCAGCAGTTTCTCTTTGAAATCTGGTCCTGAAGTTTTTTTGCTGCAGGATGGCTACCTTTAAATTTGCTATTGTGTGTCCAGGGAGACTGAAGTGTTCTCTCACAGGTCTTTGTATATTGCCATTCCTAATATCTGATTTGTGTCCATTTAAAATGAGTATCCCTTCATTTTCTCAAGTAACAAACATATCATCTTGGGGTAGAGGTAGTATTGCCCAGTCAGAACAGAAGCTAGAATTCAAAACTCCTATCTCTTTCTCTTTGCTCTGTCCTTGTCTCTTTTTTTTTATGCTTAAAAAGTAACAGTGACAACAAATATGTAATATTTTAAATGAAAATGGCAGCATAAAGAGGTACATACTGAAATTTAAAGTTAGATCAGCACAAAATATTTAAATGAACATTTCATATGTTTAGGTGTTTGGCCTTATAAAAGGGAACAAAGTTGGACTCCTGGTTGATGTATCTGATATAAGTTGCGGACCTCGACTATTTGAGTTCCAGAAAGACCTTTTGGTAAATAATTCTGAAAGAGACTCTGACTCTTAAAGTAAGTTAAATGAGAATCTCTGAGTGCAGGGGAGAAAGTAAGTGTAATAATCTCTTGTTTACATATTACTCTAAGTGTGAACCGTTAATTTTCTGGAGATGTATAGATTTACCTTAATCACTTTTAAAGTGTAAATTATTTGTTTAATATCCAGATTCAAAAATTTTAAGCATCTGCCACAATAATAAAAATTGAAGACCTGACTTCAAATATTAATCAGCCTCAGACATATGTGCTTCCAAAGCATCTCCTACAGCAGCGGTTCTCAACCAGAGGTCCGGGGGCCCCTAGGGGGCTGCCAAGCAGGGCTAGTGTTAGACTTCCTGGGGCCAAGGTCAGAAAGCTGAATCCTTGCAGTGTAGGACTGAAGCCCAAGGCTCCTAGACCTGCCATCTGGAGCTGAAGCTGAAGCCTGAGCAACTTAGCTTTGTGGGGACCCCTGTGGCATGCGGATCTGGGGCAGTTGCCCTGCTTGCTACCACCTAATCCTGGCCCTGGCTTTAATATGTAGAAAAACAGTTGTTGTGACACTGGTGGACTGTGGAGTTTTTATACATGTTGGGGGGAGGCCTCAGAAGGAAAAAGGTTGAGAACTCCTGTGCTAGAGTAATATACATAATACAAATAAAGTTCATAGTACCTGAGAGCCAAGTTGTACATTCAGTACTATGGCTATAAAGAATAAGATGCAGTTGTGCTTATGCACTTCAATGCAGCAAAGTGTGCTTTTTGTTGGGTCAGGACCTCGCTGACTTACAGTCTCTTCTCCAACTTCCAAAAGAAACAAAATTGTGTTTTTCTGCTGTTCTTTATTTTTACAAAGTGTTTCTAGTGGGAATTATTAAAGGTAAACACTATAATGTCACAATAACAATTCTATTTTCTGTTTTTGAAGTTTTCTCTGTACAATCTTTCTTCATATACCAGTGAAGGTTACTTAAAATTGATTGGCACCTACTTCTTTGTTAATTCATGCAGCATAATTAAAGGTACTTCAAGAAAATTGTTACACTCTCCAGTTGCCAGGCCTAGAATGCCCTAACTAAGGGATAGCCCTAGAAGTGAAAGCTACTTTTATCTGGCAACCTATTATAGCTGCTTCATTCTTTTTCAGTTGCTCATATGATCACAGCTCAATAGGTGCTTTCTGAATCAATAGCATTTCTCTCTCATTTTCCTTGCCTATTAAAGGGTGTTGATGAAATTAACACAGTATGTATTTTCCTCATTTAACTGACTGAATGGGTCTACTATGTCAACATGGTGCACAAGGACTAGGTTAAGTTGCTGTATCTCAGTATGCCAGACTAAAACTAAATATGTGTCACTTCAGTTCTGAGCCTAGTTTTCCTCTATTATAGCTCACAATACTACAGTCTGAACTGACATTAGCAAATCGCAATTTTTTTTCTTGTACGTGATAACTCCAGTGATAGCAGGGATATTAACTCATTAACATTTTTTATTAAGTGTCTAATAGACGAACAGCTGTGTTATAAGAAGCAGTTATATTTCCTCTCCTTTGGTACTGAGATTTCATCTCTGTGGGAGAATCCAACAAACATCAACGTGCGCGTGTAAGTATGTTTCCTAGTTTATAACAATGGGTTTTCAAACACTGCCTCCTTTTAATTAGGAGCAGTTTTGTTCTTTTAATGAATTGTAGCTGTAGTTTTGTGCCTTCAGTGATTTTCCAGAAAAAATACAGAAATGAATTGTGCGTGCAATGCAAGTGAGTCTGCTCATTCATACAGGTAAATCACACAGGAAATCTTAGCCATCAACCAGGGGTATGTGATCTTGATGCTGGATAAAAAAGGCCATATACTGTTTAAGTGTACAGTAACTTTTTTTAATTTTCTGTCTTCCTAGCCTAGATGAAGCAAGACAGTGGGTGCAGGAGCTGCAACCCAGTGGAGGCTGCAATTTGCTGAAAGCTTTAAAGAAGGTCCTTACAATGAGGGAACTGAATTCATTGGTTCTTATTGTAGGAAGCTGGTAGGTCCATTATCTAAACTGGCAATAACCATTAACCTGCATACAGAATTAAATGCTTCAGACTTATACTTTCCACCTAATTGTAAATTAGGCTAGATTTTTATCTTTTAAAGAGATATTATTGACATCTCCCTTTCTTCAGTTCTTCCCTTATTTACGTGTGCTATTTTTTCTATTTTAACCCTTATTACTTGCTAATCCTCTCCATAACAATATGAAAATAGATTTCCCTTCCAAATTTGTCCTCTTGTTGATGAACAGAATGTCTAACACTAGTATTATGTCAATAAAAATCCATCAGCATCACTGAGGATTTCAGTGGGAATGTGCATGGCTCTGGAATTACTCATTGACTTCTGTAAAGTAGCATTGTGTGTTCACACTAATCTGCTTTCTGTGATCATGAGCAGTGGAGCTGATGGAATGGTTTAAAAATAGAATCCATAATGCTTTGGCCAGCAGCCAGTGTTGAGCTGACACAAATTTTGGACTTAAATTTCGCAGACCGTGGTGTCTGTTTTAAAGTTTGCACAATTTAAATGAATGAATACAAGAAAAGGATAATATATAAAGGACTCTGAGTGGATAGGTAACCAATGTGGACTAATTCCATTATATTTACTTATTAAATTTATTTTAAAGGTTCATTGAGACTGTTGGCTTTGCTAAAGTGACATTTGGGTTAGTCAGGATCCAAATTCCATTTTGACTGAACCTCCAACACTTAGGAGATTCAAAGAAAGGTCTCCAGATTTGGCTAAGGTCTGATTTATTTTGGTTTTGCAGTAGTCTCACAACAGCAGAGAAGGGGTTAAGGAGAACTTGTGGGCCCAGCTAGCCCCATCCTGCTATGCCTGCAGCCAGTGCCAAGCCTGGAGGGGAGTTAAAAGGAGGGAGCCTGGCACAGTTCAGGCCTGACTGGCAAGGAAAGAAGATGGAGCTCTCTGCCTGAAGGGAGATTAGCCTGCAGAGTTGCATAGAGCGGGGCCTGCCAATTGGAACAGCAGCTGGGAGGAGAAGTTAGACTCTAGGGAGTGAACCACACACGAGTAAGAGACTGTTTGGCAACCAAACCCAAAGGAAAGGGCCTGGACACCCCATGGAAAGAATGGCGGATGGCCCAATGTTGAGTTGGATTTGCTTTTTGTTTAAGAACATTTTGGAGCTATACCTCTCCCACCCCCGACCCTCCCCCTCAGATAGGACTGAAGGGATAGTTAGCCAGTGGGCCAAAGCCTGCCTCGGCGTGCCTGGAAGTTCCACAGCGGGGTGCTCCCCCAACCACACCAGTACACACACAGTTATGGTTGCGGTGTAATTTTCTGTTTTACAGGGTGTGCATCTCAGTGTCTTGCCATTTTTAAAACTCTTTTTCTAAACATGTTATGGAGAATTTGAACCAACGGTCAGCCACTAATTCATATGTGTATGGAATGATGATGATTTTTAGGAAATTCGAGGAAACTGGAGTACTGGAAAAGTCTGATTCCTTCCCTCTCCCCCATCCCCAACACACACAGAGTACATACACGTTTTTCCCTGCTGGTGCTTGAGCAGGAACATTATGACATCAGCCATGCATCACTCTCTCACTCCAGTTTAATGGGTTGTCATGACAATGACTGTCTTGGATAACTGGTTTACCTTAGACTCCCATAATATTCTTACAAAGAAGAGTCCCAGGAGGAGTTGTAAGGAAAGCAGACTGAGTTTGGATACACTTCTGGTGTTCCCCTTTCTGGGGAAAGTTGTACTATTTCTTCTCTTACTGCTTGTTCCATTCCTCAGAAAGGGTTATATGAAAACAAGATGCAAAATTCAGCTCTTTTTCATGTAGATTATTTATCTGCTTCTTATAAATTGGGAAGTGGGGGGTGGCTTTCTGAATGTTTACCTTTAAAAAAGGGAGAAATTTTAGCTGAGAGTCCCTAATCAGTTTTCTGGTACAATTTAGAAGTTTTAGTAAAATTGAAGTTGCATTTAAAAAAAGTTAAGTTTGAATACAGTTTAATTAAACTACTTTCAGTGTCAACATGCTATTGAGTGGTGAAATATGGAGCTTCACAATGATTGTTAGCAGTAAAAATGGTAGTCTGAGGTAAACTCACTGAAGGCAACCTATGTGTAAGCGCTTTATTAATTAAATAGCACAGATATAAAATATTTTATTTATATTAAAGAACTAAGGAAATTCAAAGACAAAAAAATCAGTTAAAGTTGCTTTAATAAATTAAACTACAAAAAATTAGGAAATACAAAGTTAAGGCTTAAGAACATTAAAAGTTTGCAAAGTCAGGCACTCTCAAATTAGGAAATGCCAGAATGAACATTGCCCAGGCATGCCCAATTTGGACCCTTTGTGTATATGCATTATGATACAGCCTTTAATTACGTGCGGAAGTGAATACATGTGAAAAGTTTGTTGTTTGTGGCTTGCCCAGCATCACACAGGAACTTGTAAACCAAGCATATTTGATCCAGAAGTCATTACAGACAAATATGGAATCCTATGAAACTATTTTAGAACTTGCTTTTCAGAGTAGAACCACACTAGAGGAACTGTTGAAAAAGGAGCAGATACACAAATGTATGAAAAGTTACAAAATGGCAGGTACCCCTTTTTGGCTAATGCTTAAACTATATTCCTGCAGTTTGATATTTCTCCTCCACCCCTACCATATGCACATCAGTTTTATCAGCATGACCTTTTCTACTCTTTGGTTGATGGAATTGTGGGTGTCATTTTTCATCAGCCCTGATCAGTCTTCGGAAATATTGTGTGACTATATTCAGCAATGTACCTTGGGGAGAAAGCTGCTGATACACACCATTACATATGAGTGTAGCAGTCATGTTCCTCCTGTAAGTAATCATTCTTTGTATGTGTCCTAAAAATGATGTGTCATTTGTTTCCTTTTAAGCTGTAGTTAAGATATTTTGTACATTAACAGATTTACAGAAGTGTTAAATTAAATATTTGAAAACATATTGTGGGACCTCAATCTCTAGTAGTGAGTTCTGTGAAATATTCCTCTTTAGAAGGAAGAAGTTTAACTATGGCATTTTAATACAGAGGTGAAGCCTGTCTGTGACCAATCTTGTCACCTGTTATCTATCTCTTCAAACTATGTTAGTTGTTTTCCTATTCCTCAGTATAACAGCCTAGAAAAGATTACAGTCTTAAAATTGTTTGCAGCCCTTGCTACACACAGCTAAGGGTGCTACTCTGTTCATTTTAGAGAACCAATTAGCACAAGAAATCCTATACATTGGGATGCCCAACTCTTAAGTAACTTTTCTTCTCTTCATATATGTAGGCTGTTTTAAAGAACCTTGCGAAAGTTGTTGGAGGCCGTTATCACTGCTATTCTTCAAAGAGTGAGGTAGGTTTAGGCTAGCAGTACACAGAAAAAAATTTCCGTTTGTTTGTTTGTTTTGTTTGTTTTCATGCAGTCACTCTTGGTGAAATAGGTTCTCATCTTTGTAGCAATTTATAGTAAAAAGAATTGGTAACTAAGGTCTTTGTTCAGGAAAGCACTTAAGAGTGTGCTTAAAATTAAATATATTCCTAAATGCTTTCAAGAATCAGGAATGCTCTCCTAAGGGTGCAGGAGACTTCTGCAGATATAGTGGGACCAGGAACAGGGCTGCGACTGCGGGGGGAATGACACCGACTGGGATAAGGGGGCCAAGGCTGGAGCTGCAGCTGGGGATGGGTCTGGGGCCGGACCGCAATGGGGCCTGGCAGTGGGGACTGAGGCTGGGGACAGGGCCAGAGCAGAGCTAAGAGCGAAGTGGGGCTGGGTGGCGCTCCCTCCCTGCCCCCTGGGGATTGTACTGACCCTGCTGTGCCCCATGAACATTCTTCTGTGCCACCCTACGAGGGCACACTCCACTCATTGAGGCTTACTGGTCTAACTTCTAAGCAGCATGAAAACTATAGGCTTTATCATTGAAGACTGATTCAAATATTATGGGAGAAAGTTCTGTACACAATCTTAATAGATACAACTATATTTACTCTGTTCTGCAAGGTAATGCCATAAAATAACTGATAAACCAGTGTCAAAAGAGCTGGCATTTTGCTTGATGTTTTACCATGAAGCATAGAGAGACAAGGTGGATGAGGTAATATCTTTTATTGGACTAACTTCTGTTAGTGAGAGAGACAAGTTTTCAAGCCACACAGAGCTGAAGAAGAGCTCTGTGCATCTCAAAAGCTTGTCTCTCTCACCAACAGAAGTTGGTCCAATAAAAGATATTACCTCACCCATATTATCTCTCTAAAAACTTGGGACCGACACAGCTACAACTACACTGAATACAACATAGGAATTATAGACTCCTTTTGACCATTTTTCCCTCTTCTTGTTGCATAACAGAATTACGATAGTAGTGATATTTATCTGCTACTTTGTGAATCCCAGAAAGCCAAGAACGTTCTCAGCAGCATCAAAGAAACTTTCCAAGGAAGGATTGGTGATTCAGTTATTGGTAGAGTACAAGATGTAAGTACAGTATTTGT
This sequence comes from Gopherus flavomarginatus, assembly GCF_025201925.1. Taxonomy (NCBI): domain Eukaryota; kingdom Metazoa; phylum Chordata; order Testudines; family Testudinidae; genus Gopherus; species Gopherus flavomarginatus. Next base: position 16,531,562 of record NC_066625.1, on the reverse strand, counting down.
TTTGTTTTCAGGTAATCTTTGTATAGCACAGACATGCAGAACTCTGTATTAATTATCAGAACAGGGAAAACATACTAACAGAACACAATGATAAATTTAAATGCTATTTACTGGCTGTACTTCGTAAGATCAGATAAATACTAACAAATGATAAGAGAAAGCTTTGAATGGATCCTCAATGGATTCATTCTAGGTACAATTATTTTGGTAAACTGAAATACTTACCAAAAAAGAGAGCAGCAGGGAAAATATTTTTTTAAACATAGAGTGTGGCCATAATGGACACCAAAACAAATGCTGGCCTACCTAAAAGCTCACCTCATTCATTAACTTTTATTTCCATTTCCAACCTCCCGATGCCCTTGGTGAAGTTGGGAAAGAGGAAAAGGATATTTTCCTGTTCCTCTCTCTCCTTCTGTAAAGCACCTGAAGAATTTTCTGCACTGCTTTATTCAGATGGAAATGCCGCTTTATCACATCTTTCTGTTGGCTTTGATTTGCGTAGAAGGAGCTATGTTGTCTTTTATTCCACATCTTTTTCTTTGCCACATACACCAGCCATCATGTACTTGCTGGGGGCCTGACAACCTAGAAACAGTTTAATAACTCATCTGTGCTTACCAACCTTAATGTAAACGAGCTTAACAGCTCTCTCTTTTTTTTTAAATTTAGATGCATAGAAGATTAAAAAAAAAAAAAAAGTAATCTTTTCTGTCTCGCAGATAAAAGGGGCAATGCTGTGCAGGTGATTGGGTCCTCTCCTCCAGGGGATTTGGAGGCAGTTAAAGAGGACTTCCACCAGGTGTCACTAGGACTTTCTCATGGATTCTAGAGATGCCTGTCTCTAAGGCAAGGGAAAACACCAGCAGATAGGAGCTTCTGCTTGCATTTCTTTCTCTAGATATGTTTAACGTCTCCCAGAATAGGATTTTTGACAAAATTTAACTCCCTCCTTTGTAAGGAGATAACACTTGAGCATTTTATAGGCATAATAAGAGTTATGACAGCACTAGGGCACAGCAACTGCGGTACATATTTCTGCCAGCTCTGTAATTACCAAGTGGAAACAAACCCACACTGTAGTATCTTTGAAGGCCATGCTTCTACAAACTAGTTCCAGTGTCAGTCCAGAAACTTGCTGGCCAGACAAGCTTCATCAGGGAACCATCTGCATGATCTATTCTCCATAAATTCTAGTGTGCTCTGTAAAATTAGGATATTGATCCCTTTTTGAAAATTTATTTATATGTAATCCTTCTGCCAGTCAAAACCAGAAGCAACCAAGGCCAGGTTCAATATCTAGGGGTTCCTTTCCATCAATACAAAACAGAACCAACTTGAGCTGCCACCCAGTAACCTGGTATCAGAGGGGTAGCCGTGTTAGTCTGGATCTGTAAAAGCAGCAAAGAGTCCTGTGGCACCTTATAGACTAACAGACGTTTTGGAGCATGAGCTTTCGTGGGTGAATACCCACTTCGTCAGATGCATGTAGTGGAAATTTCCAGGGGCAATGTAAGGAGGCGCCCTGGCTTCCCGCCGCGCCTGAGAGGGATGAGCCAGAGCAGGTGCCTCAGTGGGCGGAGCCACCGCCGCCTGTCCCCACCCCCCACCCTCCCCCGGAAATCACGGAGCGGGACAGGAAGTACAAAAGCCCGGCCCAAGCACTCAGTTGGCGGCCAGCTGCCGTAGAGGACATACGCTGGAGCCCGAGCTCCCGCCGGGCCCAGCCTACCCTGTGCTCACTACCCGGAGGAACGCTGGCCTGACCTGCCTCGCGCTCGGTATCCGGAGGAGCGCTGGCCTGACCTGCCCCGCGCTCACTACCCAGAGGAACGCTGGCCGGACTTGCCTCATACCTGGTACCCGGAGGAACGTCGGCCTGACCTGTCTTGTGCCCGGTATCCCAAGGAGCGGCCTGAGCTTCCCTACGACCGGTATCCTGAGGAGCGGCCTGAGCTTCCCTACGACCGGTATCCCAAGGAGCAGCCTGAGCCTTGCTACGACTGGTACCCGGAGGAGCCCATGGTCTGGGACCCCCCAGCCGAAGCTGGCGAGAGACAGGTACCCAGAGAGGGGGAGGTCGGAAGTGGCCCGGGGGTAGCCGACCCTGGTTTGGCTCCTGAAGAGCCTGAACCCATATCTGTGTGTTTCGGCCCGGATCCCCACTGACAGCAACGTGCCTTTGCCGCTGCTAGGGCCCCGGGTTGGAACGCAGTGGAGTGGGAGGGCCTGCGTTCCCCCTGCTACCCTCCCAAGGGTGGCAGACTCCCTCTCTCCCTGGCCTGAGGAGGCCTTCTGTGTGGACGTATGATATACTGTGTTTGCTCAGCCTGCTGAAGGCCTGAGCCTGAACTGCTACTGCCCCGCCCTGTCCAAGGGCCTGGGCTGATATACTTTGTTTCCAGACCCTTTATTCCCTCAACGCCTGCTGAGGGGTTAGGCCTACCCAGACTGCTGTGTGTAAGGAGGCGCCCTGGCTCCCCGCCGCGCCTGAGAGGGATGAGCCCCGACACCGCCGGCTTACACGTGGAACCAGATGTGAGGAGTTCCGCCCAGGATGTGGGCGTGGACTCTTAACGCTGGTGAACGAGGGGCTGCGGGAGAGGGAGCCCCCTCCCCCGAGATGGACATGTCTCAACTCGTCGCTCTTCTGACCGAAACGGCTCAGTCACGGCGGCAAGAGGAGCAGCAGGCCCCCCAGCTCCAGCAGCAGCAGCAGCTCGTCGAGCAGCTGGTGACTCAGCAGCGCCAGCTGATCCAGGATCTGGTTAAGCAGCAGCAGGAGTTCCAGCTGAAATGCCTCCAGCACCTTGCCATGGAGCGGGCCCCCCGAGAGGGGGCCCGAGCCCCCGCCCACCAATCCGACTGACCAAGTTGGGCCCCGGCGATGACCCCGAGGCCTTCCTGGTCACCTTCGAGCGGGTGGCGACCATCGCGGGCTGGAACCCTGACCAATGGGCCTCCATCCTGGCCCCATTCCTAACAGGAACAGGTCAGGCAGTCTATCGAGGCCTGTCTGCCGAGGTCGCCCAGGACTATAGTCAGGTGAAATCCACTATCCTGGACTCCCGCGACGTAAGCCCGGAGACTTTCCAACAGCGGTTCAGGGGCCTGACGTACCCCGCCGGGTACCAGCCTCGTATGGTGGCCCAGGAGCTCCGGGAGACCTGCCAGCGGTGGTTGCAGCCCGAACATCGGAAGAGCTGGCAGAGCAGGTGATCCTCGAACAGTTCACTCACATCCTTCCATCGCGAGGAAGCGCCTGCGTCCTCCGTCATTGACCGGCAACACTGGCTGCCGCTGTCACCCTGATGGAGGACTTCCTAGCGGCAGAAGCCCCGGTGGGCCCAACTGGCCGAACAACCCCATCGGGTCCGGAACACCCCAACCCCGAGAAGAAGGCGACGTCCACTCGGGCTGCAGCCCCACCTGCGAGGCCGGCCCAAGCCCCAACTCCCGCTCCCCGGAAGATTCCCTGGAACCCTTCTAGGGACTCCCTAAGGATTTGGCCCTGATCGGGACAAACCGACCTGGGTCCTTGTTTCTCTTGCGGCAAGTCAGGACATCTCCAGAGAGACTGCCCCCAGATGGAGTGCACCTTTGGCCAAGTCTGCTCCGGGGAGGCTCGGGCCCGTCTCCGACAGCCTGCCAGGATTACGGCGCCCGTGGTGGTTGAGGGGTACCCAGCCGTGGCCCTCCTCGACTCCGGCTGCGGACAGACATTAATCCGCGACCACTTAGGTCCCCAGGCGGATGGACGCCTGGGGGAAATTCGCCTGCAGTGCATCCACGGCGACATACGGCCTTACCCCAGCGCCTGGGCCCAACTGACAATAGACGGGGTGACCCGACGGCTGGTGGTAGGTCTCGCACCCAGGCTGGCATATCCAGTGATCCTGGGCCGGGACTGGCCTGAGTTTCTGGCCGTCCTGCGCCAACATACCGGAGGCGGCATGGGTCCCGTACCAGCCTTAGGAGGAGAGACCCCAGAAGGGAAGGAAGATGAGTGGGTGGCCCCAGAAACAGAGGAGGATGACCAGGACCCCCCCAAGCACCCCGTCGAGACAAAGGATGGGGACGATGCTTCCCCGGGGGAGGCAGGGGATCCCTCGGCCCCCGCAGACTTCTGCCAGGACCAAAGAGCTGACCCCACCCTCAACGGGGCGTATGAGCAGCTCGCCGCCGTGGATGGGGCTATCCTCAATCCAGGTTGAGCAGCCCGGTGGCCACACTTTGAATTGCGACAGGACCACTTGTATCGGGTCGAGAGGGACCCGCACACCAGGGAGCCCCGAACTCAACTCCTCGTGCCCCGATGTCATCGGGCTGTCATGAAACTGGCCCATGATGTCCCAGCTGCCGGACATCTGGGTACCAAAAAGACCCTAGCCTGAATATTGGGACGATTCTGTTGGCCAGGGATACACCGCAAGGTGAAGGACTATTGTACTCGTGCCCGGATTGCCAGTTGACCGCTCCGGCAAGGACGCCCAAGACACCGCTGGTCCTAATGCCACTAATCGAGACCCCTTTCGAGCGTGTGGCCATGGATCTGGGGGGCCCCTCCCTAAGAGTGTTGCGGGGTTCCAGTACATCCTGGTGATGCTGGACTATGCCACCCAGTTCCCCGAAGCGATCGCGCACCGTAACATCACCGCCTGCACCATCGCGGGCGAACTGGTCAAGGTCTTCGCCCGCCTCGGCTTGCCCCGGGAGATCCTCACGGATCAGGGGACCAACTTCACCTCGCGGCTGTTGGAGCAGGTGTGCAGGCTCCTAGGGATCAAGCAACTGCGGACATCAGTGTATCATTCCCAAACCGACGGGTTGGTAGAGAGGTTCAATCGAACCCTAAAGGACATGTTATGAAAATTTGCCCCGGAGGACCTCCGCTGGTGGGACCAGCTACTCCCGCCCTTGCTCTTGGCGGTGCGAGAGGTCCCCCAGTCCTCAACCAAGTTCTCGCCTTTCGAACTATTGTATGGCCGCCGACCCCGGGGCCTCTTGGACTTGATGAGGGAAACCTGGGAGCAAACCCCATCACCCGCCTAGGGTCTCCTACAATATGTGATCCAGCTCCAGGAGCGTCTCAAACAGGCTGGGACCCTGGCCCAAGCAAACTCGAAAGCCGCCCAAGAAATGCAGGCCCAGACGTACAACCGGGATGCGCGCATCTGTGACTTCCAACCTGGAGACTGGGTCTTACTCCTCCTCCCCTCCAGTGAGTCCAAGATCCTGTCTCGATGGCAGGACCCTTATGAGGTGGTTCGAAAGGTGGGCCCCATTACTTATGAAATTCGTCAACCTGACCGGCAGAGCTCCAACTGTACCACGTCAACCTCCTCAAGCCCTGGCAGGAACGAGAAGGGTTATTGATCAATCCCTATCCACCGGAACCCGAGATAGGGCCCCAGGTACACCCCAATGAAGACCCCGAGGGACCCCAGCTTGGGGAAACGCTGACGAAAGAACAGCTCGAGCAAACCCGCTGCCTCCTTCAAGCGTTCCCCCGTACTTTTATGGCCCAGTCGGGACACACCTCCATGGTCTATCAATCGGATTCAGACTGAGCCGGGAGTGGTGATCTGGGCCGCGACCAGACCCCTGCTGTATCACCGAAGGCGGATCATTGACAACGAGGTGCGGGCGATGCTAGACCTAGGAGTAATCGAACCTTCGCAAAGTGAGTGGCGTAGTCCAGTCGTCCTGGTGCCAAAGCCCGATGGCTCCCAGCAATTCTGTATTGACTTTAGGTGCATTAACACCGTCTCTAAGTTTGACGCCTACCCCATGCCCCGAATAGATGAGCTGATGGCCCGGTTGGGAGAGGCCCGCTATATCACTACCCTGGACTTAAGCAAGGGATACTGGCAGATCCCCCTGGAACCGGCCTCCAGGGAGAAGACCACATTCGCCTCTCCAACCAGCCTGTATCACTTCACGCGGATGCCCTTCGGCCTTCATGGGGCACCCGCCATGTTCCAGCGCTTGATGGACCGCCTCCTCCAACCACATCACGACTACGCCGCAGCCTATCTAGATGACGTAGTCGTCTACAGTCGGCAGTGGGAAACCCACCTAGAAAAGGTCACCGCTGTCCTAAGGTCCTTGCGGGCGGCCGGGTTAACAGCCAACCCTAAGAAGTGCCGCATCGGCTGGCATGAGACCACCTACTTGGGATATACCGTCAGAAATGGGCAAGTGAAACCTCTTGTGAACAAGGTTCAGGCCATCGCAGCCTGTCCTCTGCCGACCACGAAGTGCCAAGTCCGCCAGTTCTTGGGGCTGCCGGGATATTATCGACGGTTCATTCCCCAATTTGCAGCAGTGGCCGCCCCCTTGACCGGGCTCCTCACTAAGGACAGCCCGTGACAAGTACACTGGACCTCCAAGTGTGACGAGGCTTTCCAGTCGCTTAAGGCAAGCCTCTGTAGCAAGCCGGTCTTGTTTAGCCCTGACTTCCATCAACCCTTCGTCCTGCAGACAGATGCGTCAGCAGTGGGGCTCGGGGCTGTCCTCTCACAGGAGGTGGATGAGGAGGAGCATCCGGTCCTCTACATTAGCCGGAAACTGTTCCCCAGGGAGCAAAACTATGCAGTATTCGAAAAGGAAGCCCTCACGTCAAAATGGGCCTGCGATGCCCTGCGTTACTACCTCCTTGGGGCCCCGTTCACTTTGGTCACTGACCACTCCGCCTTCCAATGGTTGTGCCGTATGAAAGACCACAACATGCGACTTCAACGGTGGTACTTGGCTATGCAGCCCTACGCCTTCACCGTCCGCCACAGGGCTGGAAAGGACCACGCCAATGCTGACTTCCTTTCCCGCTTGGGAGGTATGGACGAGCCTGGCCCCGTGGCCCGGGAGCCAGCCTTGGGGGGGGGAGGGGCGGGGGTGTAAGGAGGCGCCCTGGCTCCCCGCCACGCCTGAGAGGGACGAGCCAGAGCAGGTGCCTCAGTGGGCGGAGCCACCGCCACCTGTCCCCGCCCCCCGGAAGTCACAGGGCGGGACAGGAAGTATAAAAGCCCGGCCCAAGCGCTCAGTTGGCGGCCGGCTGCCGGAGAGGACAGACGCTGGAGCCCGAGCTCCCGCCGGGGTCAGCCTACCCTGTGCTCACTACCCGGAGGAACGTTGGCCTGACCTGCCTTGTGCCCGGTACCCCAAGGAGCGGCCTGAGTTTCCATACGACCAGTATCCCAAGGAGCGGCCTGAGCTTACCTACGACCGGTATCCCAAGGAGCAGCCTGAGCCTCCCTACGATCAGTACCCGGAGGAGCCCATGGTCTGGGACCCCCCAGCCGAAGCTGGCAAGAGACAGGTACCCAGAGAGGGGGAGGTCGGAAGTGGCCTGGGGGTAGCTGACCTGGTTTGGCTCCTGAAGAGCCTGAACCCATGTCAGTGTGTTTTGGCTAGGATCCCCACTGAAAGCAGCGTGCCTTTGCCGCTGCTAGGGCCCCGGGCTGGAACGTAATGGAGTGGGAGGGCCTGCGTTCCCCCTGCCACCCTCCCACGGGTGGCAGACTCTCCCTCTCCCTGGCCTGAGGAGGCCTTCTGTGTGGACGTATGATATACTGTGTTTGCTCAGCCTGCTGAAGGCCTGAGCCTGAACTGCTGCTGCCCTGCCCTGCCCAAGGGCCTGGGCTGATATACTTTGTTTGCTCAGCCTGCTGGAGGCCTGAGCTTGAGCTGCTTACTGCCCTGCCCAAGAGCCTGGGCTGATATACTTTGTTTCCAGACCCTTTATTCCCTCAAAGCCTGCTGAGGGGTCAGGCCTACCCAGACTGCTGTGTGTAAGGAGGCGTCCTGGCTCCCCGCCATGCCTGAGAGGAACGAGCCCCGACACCGCCGGCTTACAGGCAGGTATATATATGCAGGCAAGCTAGAGATAATGAGGTTAGTTCAATCAGGGAGGATGAGGCCCTGTTCGAGCAGTTGAGGTGTGAAAACCAAGGGAGGAGAAGCTGGTTTTGTAGTTGGCAAGCCATTCTGTGAATGAATACACAGAATGGCTTGCCAACTGCAAAACCAGTTTCTCCTCCCTTGGTTTTCACACCTCAGCTGCCGGAACAGGGCCTCATCCTCCCTGATTGAACTAACCTCATTATCTCTAGCTTGCCTGCATATATATACCTGCCCCTGGAAATTTCCACTACATGCATCTGGCGAAGTGGGTATTCACCCACGAAAGCTCATGCTCCAAAACGTCTGTTAGTCTATAAGGTGCCACAGGATTCTCCAGTAACCTGGGAAAACTACACACCACTGAGAGGCAATACTTCACCACTCACAAACACAGAATCTGAGTGTAGAAAAGAAACTTCTAATAAAGGAGGAAAGTAACTTGGCGTTAATTTGGTAAAACACTGCAAACAGAGTTGACAAATGTACACCATGTGCAAAAGACCCACCCCAAGTAAGTTGGGCAATGTCCTTTACCCCTCAGGTTCTTAAGTCCAGCAACCCAAAAGTCCCTTTAATGTGTCCGTGCCTTCTCTGCATCCCTCTCACAGTTGCTGTCCTTGGTCAGTGCAGATCCAGAGTTCAGAGGTGCATCTGCACAGTTTACGTCCCACCTCGGGTGAAGGTAAGGAGGCACCTTACTTGCTCAACTGCCTGAGCATTCACCCACTGCCCCTCTCCGCCAGCCACCCTGCTGGCCACTTGCTCTGCTCACCACCTCACCAACCACTTGTTCATCTGCCGACTGTCAAGTCACCTTCTGCTATCACCTGCCTCTCTGCTGTTACCTCTGCAAATCAGTTTCTTAGTGTTTTTCAGCTCTATGCAGGCTGGGCAGAAACACTGCCCCATTTCAAGTGATTTCAACTCTGGGAAAAAACACATTCCCAGCACAACTGATTTCAGCTCTGATTGAGCATTTAAAATAAGAAAAGAAGCTCCTAATGAAGCCTATTTAGCTTTCTTTAAACAGCGGGGAGGAACAGGTCAAACCATTCTGGGGACTCCTAGGGAGAGTCTACACACCACCTGGCTGGGACATCTGTCCCCACCCCTCTTACTTTCACAGGGTTCCAGCATTCGAGCCCCTGGCCTAACGAGGTCCTTTCAGCTGAGGGTGACCCCTCTCATTTAGGACTGTTTAAGCATTGTGTAATTCCTACAATAATTACGTTGGTAACAGCATTTCACTACCTCTGCATTCAGTACTAATGTGATTTGTAACCCCACACCAGCCAAAGTTGATTACTTTGAGCAAAACACCACTCTAATTGCTGGATATCTCAGCAGAGCAGGAAAAACTGTGTTTACATAAACACACACAGTCTCTCCCCCTCCCAGCTAGCTGACAGGGAAGCACTCGTTCAGACTCTACTTTTTATATTTCTGTGTGTGTGTGTATTTCAGATAACACCTAGGAGCCCCTATTCTGGATCAGGGCGCCACTGAGGCTGTTGAGCTTAAACTGACAGCTGAATATTCACAAAGGAAATGTTAGAAAGGCTGAGATTTTAACTTGGATAGAAGAAAACAGTAGAAAGGTAGATCTGTGTTTGTTCAGCACTGAGATGATAGTTGCAGAGGTGTTTTTTTAATATGATTATCCAGAGATAAATTGGAGAGGGAGATGAGAAAGGGGACCCAGGACAGAGCCCTTTAGGACCCCACAGAAAGTTGAAGGGGAAGGATGAGGAGGATTCTCCAGATGAGACACTGGAAAAGTAATTGGAGAGGTAGGAGGAGAACCAGGAGAGGACAGAGTCAAAAAAGCTGAAGGAGGATAAAACTTAGAGAAAAAAGCATGGGTTAAAGTAAGCTGACAGATTGAGGAGGATGAGTATGAAGTATTGGTCTTGAGCTTTGGCCTGGAAGAAGTCACTAGAGACTTGGTTGAGAGACTGATCAGAAGAGTGAAAGGGGCAGTAGCCAGACTGGAGAGGGTCCAGGATGGAGTTCGAGGAGAGGAACTCTAGAAAGAAGTTGCAGACAATGCATTCAGTGAGCTTAGAGATGGAAAAGAGAAGGAAGGCTAGTTGGAGAGGCAAGTAGGGGTCAAGGGAGGTTGATGAGAGAAAATACATATTTCTGTTGCAAAGGGAATAAACTTAACCTAAATTAAACCAAAAGCCTACTTCTTTTCTGTAGTAGAAATAAATGCATGGAGACGGGGTTTAAGTGAAATCATGTACTTTGTTTGCAAGAAAGTATTATCTGGGTGTGTTTTTTAACCACAACCATTTCTATTTGACCAAAGAGTGTCAGATGTAGCAGTAGTGGAAACACATCTCAACATAGTTGAGAGGAAATCACTGGTCAGCAGCCAGAGGAGAAAATAATGTTGAGAAATTTAATTGTAATTTTGTTTCAATTTTTATAGAACAGTAACATTTTAATAAGCATACGGGGACAAAACTCTCTCCCACAGAGAACAAATCCAAATGGCTCTCTATTGTTGTAGAATTGGCCAGCAGGCACACTGGTCCTTGGACTGACATCTGGTCTGTTTTGAAGAAGCATGACTTTCTATACTACTGCACAGTGAGGGGCACTACTTCTGCTCCTTTTATATATTTTGTACAACTCTTGATAGTTATAGAGTTGTTAGAACATGTAGAACAGTTTTTGAGCCTTAGTGCTGCAGTAATAATGTGCAATCCCACTGAAATCCACAGGTTTGCAAAGTGCCTAACACAATGTATGCAGTGGAATGCTGTACTCCAAAAGCTATTTTAAAAGGGATTATTGGAAACATTATCTATGTTCAAAATATTTTACAGCATTCTGCCAGTTTTTAGTTAGCTGTGCAACTAAACATTTTAGCATATGTAAAACTGCTATGGCAAAATTCTCTTGATACATTGAAGAATTGATCTCAAATCAACATGATTAAATTCAATAGGAAGGAAAAGTTGATACACAAATACAAACTGGGGAAAAAACTGGCTTGGCAGTAGTAATGCTGAAAAGGATCTGGGAGTTGTAGTGGATCACAAATTGAACATGAGACGGCAATGTGATACAGTTGTGAAAAAAGCTGTTATTATTCTAGAGTCTATTAACAGGAGCATTGTGTGTAAGACACAAGAGGTAAATGCACCACTTGTACTCCGCACTGGTGAGGCCTTAGCTGGAATATTGTGTCCAGTTTTGAGCACCACACTTTAAGAAAGATGTGGACAAATTGAAGAGTCCAGAGAAGGGCAACAAAATTAATAAAAGGTTTAGAAAACCTAACCTATGAGGAAAGGTTTAAAAAACTGTCCATATGTTCAGTCTCAAGGAAAGAAGGCTGAAAAGATCTGAGGAGTCTTAGAGGACAGTGGTCAATTGTTCTTCATGTCCACTGGAGATAGGACAAGAAGTAGTTAGTTTAAACTGCAGCAAGGGAGATTTAGGGTTAGATGTTAGGAAAAACTTTCTCACTATAAGCATAATTAAGTATTGGAACTGGTTATCAACAGAGGTTGTGGAATCTTCATCACTGGAGGTTTTTAAGAACAAGTTAGACAAACATCTGTCAGGGATGGTTTAAGTATATTTGGTCCTGCCTCGGTGCAGGGGACTTGGACTACATGACCTCGCAAGGTCCCTTCCACCCCTACGTTTCTATGCTTCTATGTTTTAAAATTGAGAAAACTAATATTGATATTTACATAAAGCATTTTTTAAATATTTAGATTTCCACAGTATTTACCAAATTAACGCCTGCTAGTTTGCTACCCAAGCCTCCAAAGCATGAAGGACCTCTTGTTGTACAAATGCCGAGCTTCCTGGCCAAAACCTCTGCAGGCTGGTTAAAGACAAATGGATTGAAAGGTATTGCATATAAAAGAGCTTAATGTGGTATGAAGCATGGATTACAAAATCAGTGTATATTTCATTTAACATTTTCCTTGCTTGCTATAGCCAAGAAGTTAAGCCTTTATCAAGTTTTGGCTCCTAATGCTTTTTCACCTGTGGAAGAATTTGTGCCTATTCTTCAGAAAACAGTGTCATCAACTCTGCATGAGGTAAATAATTGATCTGTTCCTCCTCTTCCATATTCCTGTATCTGTTACACAAGATAGTGATGACTCATTTTAATGTGGGTTTGCTTTCACAAAGCTGCAGCTCTTTCCTCTCTGGAGCCCACTTTATTACTCAAGTGCTTTTTGCTTTTCAAATGTCCTTAGATAAAACCATTGACTGAAAAGTCAGCCTGATGTCTGAGCTATGTTTATAATTCTTCAAAGAAATATTTAAAATGTTTCTACAGTATTGCTGTGCTGATGAACTAAACTGTTTCACAGCCAATTTAGATAAGTAACCACAGTATGCTGATGGAAATTTTCAAGGCAGCACAGATGGATTAGCCAAATATTATTCACAAATGTGTGGTAATTGTCTAAACCTCAGGCATTGCTTTGTGGGAAGAGTTAAGGCAACTGGCTGAACTAGTGCAATTGCAAGGTTTGTAGCTTCCTGTGTAGACTAGGAGTAAATAATTGTAGACTGCACTGGTTCACCTGGATCTGAGCTAAAGACCTCATCCAGGTTTTTGCAAACAACATCTTTCCAAGATGGCCTCTACATATATTCCCATTGTTGGGAAACATGCCCTTAGCACTATCTACCTTTTCCAGCATTGTGACTATACAGAGCCAGTGCCCCTCAATTGCATTTAATAATACCAGGAAGCTCTCTTTGCAATATGGGTCAGTCAGTCAGTTGCTCCAGTTATATGTGGGAGAGAAGAGCAGACATCTAAGACCATGACTCCAAACCTATCACCATCCCCAGTATAGTCTAAGAGGAAGTCAAAGAGTAATCATACATCTGACCTGCACCTCAGTTCTACTCTATCAAAAGAGGTGCGCTTTTCAGCCCCACACTACCATTTGAGTTCAGTTGCCAACCCTCCTATATCAATTCTGACTACAGTGGTTCTGTCAGTTCCAGAAACCTTGGTACCACATAGAGAAACGAGATCTGCATCGATCCCCATAGAATTAGAGCCTTCAATACCACCTCCTTTAGACCAATCAACCTCTGCTCTGGCTACATTGCAACATCTGGATTTAACTGTTGCACTGGAACTGGAACCTAACCTTCCAAACACGACACCATTACCAACATCTACAAAGCTTCTGTCAGTACCTAGGGTACTGATAAGGAAGATTTAACTTTGTCCAGCCTCATCAGCATCCAATATCTATATCTCAGGGAGAATTGTCTAGAACCCCAAAGTTCTTCAGAGATCAGGTTTTCTCTAGAGGAAGTTTATTCTTTAGCTTATAGCAGAAGTTCTTCTTTCGTAGCAGATACTCACTGCCTGAGTAAATCTACGAGCAGGAATCAAAGGAGGTCACATCATCTAGCTGTGAGAGACATGGATTGGGCAAAGTGCAGATTCCCTGGATTCCTCCACCATGATCTCATAGGCCATATCCTTATAGTATGCCGTCTTGCTCTTATGAAATCCTCAACCTCATTATTTAGGACCATATTTTTTGAGCATGCCTCCACCTCATCCAGGAATAGATGGTCTCCTACAGTTGAGCCTCCCAAATCAATGCAACATCCTCAACAGCATGGCCTTTGTGATCCCAAACAAGATGTACAGAGTACTGATCTTGATCATCTGGAGGAACGTGTGACCCCTTCTGCATCTTTGGCACTTATTTCATCCTCCCCAGAGGAAGCAGTTAATCCTTCATTACCAGCTAAAGCTGACAATTTCATGACACGCCTGTTAATACACCCTAGTATGATACTATCCTCTTTCACAACTGCATCATATTGTTGACTCTCAGCTTGTGAATCCATTTTAACCCAAAGAACCTTTTCAGCAGTACTACCACCAAGTCAGTTACTCTCCATTTTATAGTTACGCATTTGATTTTTTTTCTTCCTATGTGAAGTATTTTTTCACTTGTCATTATTGAATTTTATCTTGTTGAATTCAGACCAATTCTCCAATTTGTCACGGTCATTTTGGATTCTAATCCTGTCCTCCTAAATTCTTGCAACCCCTCCCAGCTTTCAATGTTTCTACTAGGCCATCTGAGTGCCAAAGGCAGTTTACCAGCATATTAGAAGGGCACACTAATTTATTTATAGTTCTCCTGTATTCTGTAAGCTTCCTTGTCAGTGTCTGTTAGCCTCCTGGTTACAGCAGGGGACTGAGGGTAGAGGTAGGACATTTTCAGTGAGGGGACATCAGCTCTGAAACTCCTGTTGGGCTGCCAGAAACCAATTTTTTAAATTGTGTTTTATGCTGTGATGACATTGTAAAGTTTATTCTCAAAAGTGGGATCTTGGTGGAGGTGGTTCTTTTTTTCAGGGGGAAAGGTTTGTTGATTGGTTTGATATGGGTGTTTTTGGGGGGTGGAGGAAGGGGTTGTCTCCTTAGGTGAATATAATCAGAATATGTATCCAAATCTTTGTTGTTTTCATATTACCTGAAGTCATCGTACACTGATGGAAAAATGAGGTAAAGTATTTGTTTTCAATTGTGTAGCATTGCTGCCACAGAGAGCAGTATTCCTAGTTGTATGACCCTAAATAACTTCTCTGGACTGGCCTTGTGAGATTCTAAATACTCTCAGCTTCCTTAAACTTCACTGGAGTTGTGAATACTCTTGCAGGAGTACCTTGCAGCACTGGCTCCAAATAAAAAACTTTTTTTTTAAAAAGTATAATGCCTCATTGTATGGCCTGCTCAGAAAGCTTTCATCCTGTATAGAATATCCAGCCCAAAGAGGTTGTCTGATAGATTTTTATCTGAAAAAGTAGTATTTATTTGAAAGTGTGATGCCTAATCAGTGTAGGTTTAAATATCCTTCTGTGTTCTGCCTCTTAGGCTCTTAGAATCAAATTCAGCCCTGATGTAAGCAGATGAAACTCCATAGACTCTGAGTTTTCTTACATTTTATGGATTTATATCAGACATATAATGTCATTAACTATAGTCTATGTATTTCTTCATTAATAAACTCAATGGAAAGAATGTTATGTTTATGTAACTTACAACATACATGTTGCTTTAAACAGCTGAGTGTTTTCTCATCCTTTCAGAAAGCAATGATGCAGTTTGAATGGCATGATGGGACTGTGAAAAATGTTCACGTGGACCCACCAATATTATATGACTATCAGGTGAGTTATTAATATTTGTCTAGTTGGTCCTGCCATCCAGTACTATCCATGCACACCTAGTTATTCCATCTCAGTCATCATCCTGCTCTGAGAAAAGGCCAGCAACAGAGAGGGTTCACAGGCACAGTTGGTTACAAGACGAGATGCTTACAGCTGTCATTGAGTGTATCTGCAGCATACAGGAGCCAGTAACTTGGATGGATATATGAACGGATTCATCTAACAATGAAAAATCCTAAACAAGAGGAACAGGTCTGTCAGGAGCGCTGCTGGACTAGTGCCAAACATGCTTTGTTGTGTAGCAGCTAGTAATTCTGCTGTTACAGTATTAAAAGCAGTAACTCCCAAACCCACCCTAATACAATCCTCTCCTATAATTTCATACCTTAATTACGACTATGTCCCCATTGTATTCCGTCTGAGAAGCAAACAAGTCCAATAAAGGAGACTGCCTAGCAGTCATTGGTCAAACAAAAAAAGTAAAACTAGGGCATACATTGGGCATTTTAGCAAGCAAAGCACTCACAAGCTCCAACAACTGCTGTGTGATATGGCAGGTCTATATGCTGGAATATTTTTGTTTCAGGTGTACTGCTGTTACAGCTAAAAAGAAGCAGTATTGTCAGGTGATAGGAGAGTAGACAGACAGGAGTCAGGAGACATAGGCAAAATTCAAAATATAGTCTGATTTCCCGTGTGACTTGAAAATTACCCTTTCTGTGCCTCAGTTTCTCTTCCATCAATGAATCATGGTAATTCTTACCCACCATTGTAAAGCGATGTGAGATTAATGGATGAAAAGTTCTGTATAAGTACTAAGTGTTAATAATCATCAAAGGGCCATCATGGAAATCTTCACTTTATAGTCCTTAGTAGCTCTGCATATCATATTTGTGAGTCGCATTTTAACTCAGATTTGGATGATCATTCCCACAATAACCTTTCCATGTGTTTGGATGAAATGTAATTTATGTAACCATAAATGCTAGGGCTCACCTTTGTTAAAGAATAAGAAACAGGGAACTCTCGTCTCCTGACTATACATCTCTTCCCCCTTCCCCCCCAACATAGATGCACTGGTTTGCCTTATATGTGCAATTCAGGGTACTGTGTAATTCAGGTTTTAGAATGCTCTAAGGTCTTATCTACTCTAGACATTTTGAACAGGAAAAGTGTTGCCAGCATAGTGCAATTATTCCAGCAGGGTTCATTCATGCTTCATTGTTTGTGCTGGTCCATCATGTCCATACAGCATCAGGTTAAACCAGCAAAAGGTATGTTGTATTGTGGATAAGCATTTCAGTGTCCTCCATGCTGCCTTCAGGAACACTGCCTCATGGGAAATTGTCACTGCATTATGAGGCAGCTGCTGTATGTTGTGGGATACCTCATTCCACTCAGGAAATTTTGGGAATTTGGGTTAAATGCACACAATTCGTTCTGTTCCACCACATAATCTACTGCTCTCATGCACCATTTTCAAACTCATAACAACATGGATGTGGCACAGAGAAGAAACTTTGTTGTATTTTCAAGGCTGCACCAGTCAGGCTCAGCTGAAGATGAATGAACAGTGAATGTAGTGGCTAGGTTATTACAGCCATTCATACAACTGCCTGGGGTGCTCCAGTTCAGTGAATACCAAGTGGCACAATTGGAATGTCATGCAAACCTACGTCAACCAGCACTGGCGTCAAGAACTTTCAGATGCAGAACTCCACATCCATGCAGTTATGTGATGAACTCACTTGAGTCCTACAGCACAGAAACACCAAGACGAGAATTGCCCTTACAAGACAGAAATTAATGGCAATCACCAAATGGAAACTTACAGCCCTGGAATGCTGTCAAGTAGTGAGGAATCAGTTTGGCATTGGAAAATCAACAATGAAGGCAGTCGTTATTGACGTATGCAAGGCAATAAAGCATGTCCTGCTATACAGGACAATAAGGCAGGGCAACATGCAGGAAATAATAGATGGATTCAACAACGTGGCCTTCCTTAACTGCTGAGACAGTAGACTACGCATGTCCCCATTCTGTGCCCTCTTGACCACCAGCCTCCAGGTAAATAAAATGGGTGTTTCTTGATCGTTATGTAGTTTGGTGGATCACTAAGAATTGATGTACTAACAACACAAAGTTGGCTGGTCTGGAAAAATCCATGACACATGGATTTTTAGAAATACACAACTTTTTGACCAGCTGAAAGCTGGGACACTTTCCAGACATCCAGTTGACATTAACAGAGTTTCTATGCCAATTGTGATTCTTAGTGACTCTGCCTTCCCTTTGCTTCCCTGGTTTATGAAGCCAAACACCAGTAACTTAGACAGAAGTAAGGGAAGGTTTAATTATCCCCTGTGCAGCTACAGAATGAACGTGTGTGTGTCTTTGGAAGACTGAAGGGCAGGTATTTCATGGCATGATTCAAATTCAGCAAGGAAATTTTTCCTGCAGGTATTGCTGCATGCAGCAGATTGCATAACATCTGTGAGACCGAGGGTGAAACCCTAATGCCAGAGTAGATAAAGTGACGTGGACAAACAGACTGTTGGCTAAATTCAAACAGCCTGAAAGTAAGCCAGTTAATAGTGCCACCATTAGCCCTGTGTGGGTGAAGGAAGCTTAAGAGTGTCCTCTGACAGTGAGTAGTAGCCTGACGTCTCATGGAATATACACACTGACTGAGCCGTTCTTCGGATAATATGCATGAATGTGATTTGTATTAGAAATTTTAATGAGGATTGCAAAAAGACAATTTTTTTTGTAGTGCACATGGATTATTAGCTTTAATATCTTATTGAAATTTTTTATTGTGGTATAGAAGCCTTTCTGGTTATATGAAGTACTTTCTACCACCTCAGACAGCTCTGTAATGCCAAAAAAACACAATAAATATGTGCAGTAACTTTCAACAACTTTGAACTCTTTTTAAAACACAGTAAGACGTGCCTCACAAACAACTTTGGATTTATTAACCACACACCATAAACTATATACAACGAAATTTAACATGCAGACTGGATGTCATGCGTCTTGCAGTGTCTAGTTAAAACATTTCTCTTTATTCCCTATGCTGTTTGTCTATTGGAGATGAGTGTAATGGGAACTACTGCAAGAAAGGTGTGTGATTCAGGGGTGGAGAGGTGTACTATCCTTGCCAGCAGCCAGTATTACTCATGCTTTAGAGTGGGTGGAACTGCTGCAATGTTATCTTTGATATATTCACTGTTCAACAATGGTGTCTGCTGCTGGGCGGTGGGCGGGGGGGTAGGAGAGGGATGCTTTGATTGTTACCAGGTGTTCTGTAGATGTTGGTGAAGTTCTCCCCACAAAGGTCACTGATAAACAGATTAAACAAATAGCAGTTGTTAGGTTTGAGGATTTAGCATTCTATGGTAGATAGCTACGCCAGCTACTCAGATGCTCTTATCTCGGGCAGTCTACATTTGGGGTTAGCTTCAGAATTATATGGAGATTGTAAGCATTTTAGACCATACAGGATGGTGAGTATGTGGGAGGTACTTAACCAGGTCACTTACATAGGGATGGGGTGGGACATGAGGTACATATAAGAATAGTATAGTAAAGACTGCTGAATTAATTTCGGCAGTTGTGAATCCTTGAGGATTTATCCATCAGACGGATAGTAAAGTGGCAGAGAAGGGAGGTGTGTAAGAGACCCAGAGGCTGCCTGAGAGTCTATGTAGCCAAGTTGTTTTTCCCATTGATCCACTCACAGAAGTAGTGCTGAAGCAGCAAGGGAATATGCCATACAATGGTGGTCCAACCAAGGCAACTCGGCCTGACAATAACAAGGAAAAGATTAAATACCACCTGCTAATACAATGTTCCGTAAAATTGTGGCTGCATCCCAAATCTGTGTGGGTAAAGGTTAACCAGCTATTCTGCCAGCAGCCCAAAGAACTGTAATGTCAGTTGAGGGTGTGCAAGTTCTGGCATGTCAAGTGTAAAAGCATAATAAGACAAGCCAAAAAACAATTTGAAGAGCATCTAGCAAAAGACTCAAAAGCTAAATAGCAAAAAAAATAAAGTAAGTGTATCAGAAGTATTGTGTCCAGTTCTGGGCACCGCATTTCAAGAAAGATGTGGAGAAATTGGAGAGGGTCCAGAGAAGAGCAACAAGAATGATTAAAGGTCTTGAGAACATGACCTATGAAGGAAGGCTGAAGGAATTGGGTTTGTTTAGTTTGGAAAAGAGAAGACTGAGAGGGGACATGATAGCAGTTTTCAGGTATCTAAAAGGGTGTCATCAGGAGGAAGGAGAAAACTTGTTCACCTTAGCCTCCAATGATAGAACAAGAAACAATGGGCTTAAACTGCAGCAAGGGAGATTTAGATTGGACATTAGGAAAAAGTTCCTAACTGTCAGGGTAGTTAAACACTGGAATAGATTGCCTAGGGAAGTTGTGGAATCTCCATCTCTGGAGATATTTAAGAGTAGGTTAGATAAATGTCTATTAGAGATGGTCTAGACAGTATTTGGTCCTGCCATGAGGGCAGGGGACTGGACTCGATGACCTCTCGAGGTCCCTTCCAGTCCTAGAGTCTATGAGAAGCAGAAAGTACCAAAAAATCAGTGGGGCCACTAGATGATCAAGATGATAAAGGTGCACTCGAGAAAGACAAGGCTGTTGTGGAGAAGCTAAATGAATTCTTTGCATCAGTCTTCACTACAGAGGATGTCAGTGAGACTCCCACACCTGAGCCATTCTTTTTAGAACACAAATCTGAGGAACTGTCTGAGATTGAGATGTCAGTAGAGGAAGATTTGGAACAAATGGATAAACTAAATAGTAATAAGTCACCAGGACCAGCTGGTAATCGCCCAAGAGTTGTGAAATGAGCTCAGATATGAAATTGCATAACTGCTGTATGTGGTATGTAACCTATCACTTCAATCATCTCTGTTCCAGATGACTGGAAGATAGCTAAAGTAACGCCAATATTTTTAAAATGCTCCAGAGGCAGTCTTGGCAATTACTGGCTCATAAGCCTGACTTCGGTACCAGGCAAATAGGTAGAAACAATAGTAAAGAGCAGAATCATCAGACACACAGATGAACAGGATATGTTGGAGAAGATTCAACAGCTTTTGAAAAGGGAAATCGTGCATTACCAATCTATTAGAATTCTTTCAGAGGGTCAGCAAACGTGGGTCAAGTGGATATAGTGTACTTGGACTTTCAGAAAGTCCTCACTAAATGTTCGTAAGCAAAGTAAGCAGTCATGTGATGAGGGAAGGTCCTCTCATGGATCAGTAACTGGTTAAAAGGTAGGAAACAAAGGGAGGAATAAATGGTCAGTTTTCACAGTGTAGCGAGATAAATAGTGGGGTTCCCCAACGATCTGTACTGAGACCAGGGCTGTTCAACATATTCATAAATGATCTGGAAAAGGACGTAAACAGTGAGGTGGCAAAGTTTGCAGATGATCCAAAATTACTCAAGATAGTTAAGTCCAAAGCAGATTGCAGAGAATTACAAAGGGATCTCACAAAACTGAGTGACTAGGCAAGAAAATGGCAGATGAAATTCAGTGTGGATAAATGCAAAGTAATCATAGAATGTTAGAACTGGAAGGGACCTCGAGAGGTCATTTAGTCCAGTCCCCTGCAGGACCAAGTATTTTCTAGACCAGTGGTTCTCAAAGCTGGTCCACCACTTGTTCAGGGAAAGCCCCTGGCGGGCCAGGACAGTCAGCTTATCTGCAGCGTCCGCAGGTTCGGCCAATCACGGCTCCCACTGGTCGCAGTTCGCTGCTCCAGGCTAGTGGGAGCTGCAGGAAGGCAGCCAGCACATCTCTCGGCCCACGCCGCTTCCCGCAGCCCCCATTGTCCTGGAGCGGCGAACCGTGGCCAGTAGGAGCCACAATTGACTGAACCTGCGGACGCAGCAAGTAAACAAACCGGCCCGGCCGGCCAGGGGCTTTCTCTGAACAAGCAGCAGACCAGCTTTGAGAACCACCGATCTAGACCATCCCTGACAGATGTTTCTCTAACCTGTTCTTAAAAATCCCCAATGATCCCCAATCCCCAACCTCCCTAAGCAATTTATTCCAGTGCTTAACCACTCTGACAGGAAGTTTTTCCTAATGTCCAGTCTAAACTGCCCTTGCTGCAATTTAAGTTAATTGATTCTTGTCCTATCCACAGAGGTTAAGGACAACAATTTTTCTCCCTCTTCCTTGTAACAGCCTTTTAGATACTTGAAAACTGTTATCATGTCCCCTCTCAGTCTTCTCTTCTCCAGATTAAACAAACCCAATTTTTTCAATCTTCCCTCATAGGTCATGTTTTCTAGACCTTTAATCATTTTTCTTGCTCTTCTCTGAACTTTCTCCAATTTGTCCACATCTTTCCTGAAATGTGGCACCCAGAACTGGACACAATACTCCAGTTGAGGCCTAATTAGCACAGAGTAGAGCAGAAGAATTAATTCTTGTGTCTTGCTTACAATACTCCTGCTAATACGTCCCAGAATGATGTTTGCTTTTTTTGCAACAGTGTTACACTGTTGACTTATATTTAGCTTGTGATCCCCTGTGACCCTTAGATTCCTTTTCGCAGTACTCCTTCCTCTAGGCAGTCATTTCTCATTTTGTCTGTGTGCAGCTGTTTGTTCCTTCCTAAATGGAAGCATTTATCCTCATTGAATTTCATCCTACTAATGCATGTTGGAAAACATCTTCTCAACTCTACATACAGAATGATGGGGTCTAATTAGCTGTTACTGCTCAAGAAAGAGATCATAGAGTAATCATGGCTAGTTCTCTGAAAACATCCACTCAATGTGTAACAGCAGTCAAAAAAGCTAATAGAATGTTAGGAACCATTAGGAAAAGGATAGATAATAAGGCAGAAAATATCATGCCTCTATGTAAATCGACAGTATACCCACACCTTGAATACTGTGAATAGTTCTGGTTGCCCCATCTCAAAAAAGAGAGATTATAATTGGAAAAAGTATAGAGAAGGGCAACAAAAATTATTAAGGTTATGGAACAGCTTCCTTATAAGGAGAGACTTATAAAAACTAGAACTAGTCAGGAAAAGAGACAAATGGTGGGGGGAGATATGATAGAGGTCTATGAAATCATGAATGGCGTGGAGAAAGTGAATAAGAAAATGTGAAGCAATTAATAGGCAGCAGGTTTAAAACAAATATAAGGAAGTACTTCACACAATGCAGTAAATCTGTGGAACTTGTTGCCAGGGGCTCCTGTGAAGGCCAAAATTATAACTGGGTTCAAAGTGAATTAGATAAGTTCCTGGACGATAGGTCCATCAATGGCTATTAGCCAACATGGTCAGAGATTCAACCCCATGCTCTGAGTGTCCCTTAACCTGTGACTGTTAAAATCTGGGACTGGAGGACAGGGGATGGATCACTCAATAAGTTGCCCTGTTCTGTTCACTCCTGAAGCATCTGGCACCAGAAGAATCTGGGACTGGAGGACAGGATACTGGGTTAGATGGGCAAGTGGTCTGATCCAATGTGGCATTTCTTATGTTCACTTCTGTGCTTTGTCCCTACCCTGCTATGCCTTGAATTTTTTGGAAGTTCAGTGTCTCCTTTGTGTCAGCTGTACCCCATAGATGTGCTATGAATGTGTTTGTGGATGTGGTTCTTGGTTTATGGTGCCTTGCTGAGTTGCAAGGAATAGCTTAAAAGCAATGCTGTATTACAGAAAGGCATATGTATGCAAGGCATTGTACACATTCATTTTACATGTTGTGCTAGGTTTTGCTCTGAACATTGCCTAGTGCTGCTGTTGATGCAGTTCTGACCTTTATAGTAAAACTGCTGCTTAGAAACAGAAGTGTTTTACATGTATATGCTTGTCTGCCATTTTTATAGGGACAGAATCAAAGGGGAGGTTTAATTATAACTTGGGCATTAGATCTGGATTTGTCTTGGGCCCCCGATGGAGGGTTTGTAGCAGGGGTGGGCAAAATTTTTGGCCCGAAGGCCACATCTGGGAATATAAATTGTATGGCAAACCATGAATGCTCATAAAATTGGAGTTGGGATGTGGGAGGGGGTGAGGGCTCTGGGATGGGGCCAGAAATGAGGAGTTCAGGATGCAGGAGGGGGCTCCAGGCTGAGGCAGGGGAGTAGGGTGTGTGGGGCAGGTGAGGGTTCCAGCTGGGAGGGGCGGGCTCTGGGGGTGGGGCTGGGGATGAGGAGTTTGGGGTATAGGAGAGGGCTCTGGACTGGGACCAAGGGGTTTGGAGGGCAGGAGGAGACTCAGGATAGGGCACGGGGTTAGGGTATGCGGAAAGGCTCAGAGATGCAGGCTCCAGGTGGCACTTACCTCAACTGGCTCCCGGAATTAACAACATGTCCCTTATCCAGCTCCTATGCGGAGGTATGGTCAGGCGGTTCTGTGCACTACTCCATCTGCAGGCACCGCCCCTGCAGTTCCCATTGGCTGTGGTTCTCGGTCAATGGGAGCTCCAGGGGCAACGCTTGGGGCCGGAGCAGTGTGCAAAGCAGAGCCCCTTGGCTGCCCCTACACATAGGAACTGTAGGAGGGCCATGTACTGTAGGAGGGAGCCCTGTGGAGCAGCCTCTGACCCTGCTCCCATGCTGGAGTGGGGCAAGCCCCAAATCCCGCTCCCCAGCGGAAGCTCAAGGGCCAGATTGAAACGACTGGCGGGCTGAATGCAGCCCGCAGGAGTAGTTTGCCTACCCCTGGTTTGTAGTAGTAGCAGACAAAGTTTGCAGATGTATGTTGGGGGCAGGGCTGTGGTAAGGATCTATGGCGGGACATACTCTCTCTGGCTAATATAAACATACAGGCTTGCGATTATCAGACCCAATTGTAGTTTATTAAATATACTAGTATTGATAAATTGCAACTACCAGTTTCTCCCTCTTACAAGGATGGCACATGCGTTGCCACAGGGCACTTGCACATTTGTCTGGGATTTTGGTTGTATATCAAACAGCTCCTGGCTATTGCTCAGCTCACTGTAATCATCATCATCACCATGCAATGCCAAGCACCTTTTCCTCATCCTGCTATGCAGGGAGGGGTTCCTGGGCTCTGTGGGATGCTGAAGTGTCCGCAGTACATTTTAGAGGTGGAGATAGGAAACCCTGCTTGATATTGCATCAAGCTATGCATAAACGGGCAGGGCTTGCGGGAAGTTCCAGACCTCCTCTTGTGCTCCTTGACCTTTTGGTAGACTTGTCTCCCTTCCTTTTCCTTTGACTAGCATTGGGTCTCATCTCTGGTGTTCTCCCTGGATTTGAATCACTTTTGAAAGATTGGCATATATATCTTTCTTATTATAATAATGCCATAGTTGTGCCAGAACATGCTCCTTTCCCCAGAGCCCTAGAAATTCAAAGACCTAAATGCCAGTGTCCCTCCCTATGACTAAAATCAAGCACACCACTACCTCCGTATGACGCCACCCAATATAACACAAATTTGGATATAACGCAGTGAAGCAGTGCTCCGGTAGGGCGGTGCTGCACACTCCAGTGGATCAAAGCAAGTTCAATATAACATGGTTTCACCTATAACGCGGTAAAAATTTTTGGCTCCCAAGGACAGCGTTATATTGAGGTAGAGGTGTATTTTATATGCTGTGGAGCAGCTTTGCCTCTAATGAGGAAGTTTTAAAGACTGGAGTTATAGCCAAAATGATTGAAAATTAATTGCATCAAGTGATGTTAACAGATGATGAAGTAAAATGCACAGAGGCCAATTATGAGCAAGCTAAACTATCATCTGACATTCCTATGGTCAGTGCAAATTGTGAGGGTCAGAGAACCACAGAGCCCTTTTAGTTTCTTCTTCATTTTCTGTGTGTCTTATCTGCAGATGTTTTAACAGAATGCATGAACTGTAAAGGTACTGGAAACTTTATCTACTTTACCATAACTGATCATTTCCCTCAGTTTAAATACTTGGATTTTATTCACTAAAATGTGTATAGTTTGTAATAGTCATTTATCCTTTTTTTAGGTCAACAAATATTTGGAAATACAGATTTAGTCTGAAATAGAAACATGTTAATGTAGATTATTTTTAAAATCACCATTCATCAGTTGTTTATATTTTGTTCACAGAAACAGCTTGATAGAATGGTGAGAACGTATGAGAGGCGAATAGACTGGCTTTCTATGGCTAGTAGAAGAATATGGGGAACTGTTTGTGAACTGAGGTATTAATATTGGGCATTGTGGGTCCCTGTTGCAGAAGTGGCATCCTAATTTGGCAGTGTTAACTTTGTGCCTGTAAATGAGCATAGAGACACAGTACAGAAAATGTACACTCCTAAATGCATCATTTGCAGATAAGTGATGTGTGCATGAAAATTGATATTGTACTGTTCAGCATGTAGGTGTATATTTTTATTATTGATGATGGGGTGTTCACTGGACCATAAAGACACTAAAGTTCAAATATACTAGAAAAGAAGCCATAGCTTCAGTGAGACCAGTTAAAATCCACATTTAAATGTGAGGTATCTAGGAAATGACCCTTTGGGAAATGTTCTGTCTTAAATCCTATGTAAACAGAGCCTGATGTGTATAGCCATAAAGGCTGAAACATTAAGACCCTTCCTGCAAAGCATGTTGGGCCATCTGTACACCTCTACCCCGATATAATGCGACCCAATATAACACGAATTTGGATATAACACAGTAAAGCAGCTGTAGGGGACCCCGGAAGACTGTGTCACGGCCTAGTTAGGGCTTTTCGCTTTCTCGGTGGTAGGTTATTATAGGACACAGTATGCCAGCAGATGCTGCTTCTAGCTGGTTAGAACTGCCTTTGCAGAAACCCCCTGGCCATAGGCCAAGGGAGGCGGCCATTGTTGATGGAAAGCCTCGAATTGCATATGTATGTGCTGCTTTGCATAGTATTACCATGATATAATTGCTGCAGGCTATTGATTGCACATTCAGACTCCGTACCAGGCCGAGCTTTTTCGTGCGCTGGGTTCCCCATCCCAGTGACAGCAACACTTGAAGTCCCCGTTGCGGGTGTGTCACATTACCTTCATTAAAGCCAATTAATTCACCATGTGTGTGAGCCTCGTCCTTGCAGAGCATCCAGGCACGTAACAGCAGCGCTCCGGGGAGACTGGGCTGCGCACTCCCGGCGGATCAAAGCAAGTTTGATATAACGCAGTTTCACCTATAATGCAGTAAGAATTTTTTGGCTCCCAAGGACAGCTTTATATCGGGGTAGAGGTGTACTTAGTGTTAAAGCTTCCTACTGTGAAGTCTCAGACAACAAATCTTCCATCCAGCCCCACTCAAAGACTGAGTCCTTTCTTCCACAAAAACTGTATATGGAGTTATGACCCACAGTTAAAATGATGGGAGACCTTTCTTCTCACCTTGGAGCTGTATTGCATGGGTCCAGGTCCAGCATTAGGATAAAACAAAACACGCTCAGTGTGGATTAAGTAAGGGCCAATCCTGGAAACACTTACCGGGACTATTCATGTGTTTAAAGTTAGGCATGTGCATTATTGTTTGCTGGATTGGGACCATAATACAGCTCAATCCCATTATGTTAGATAGTGATTATTTAAAATCAAACAGTCACTGACTAACTATGCTATAGATCAGTGATACTCAGACTGAGATTTCCAAGCCGCAAATGACTCTTCAATATGTCTCTTGTGGCTATTTGCAGCACATGATATTAAAACACTGTGATTTAATTATTAACCAATCGGAATGTTTTTACTATGTTATTAACCAATTGTAGTTGATACAATGATAATACTTGGTCAGTCATTTTGGTGTGTGTGTGTGTAAGGGCTGCTGATTAATCGCAGTTAACTTGCAATTAACTCAAAAAAATTAATTGTGATTAATCACACTGTTAAACAATAGAATACCAATTGAAATTTATTAAATATTTTGGATGTTTTTCTACATTTTCAAATATATTGATTTCTATTAAAACACAGAATACAACTCATACAGTGCTCACTTGATATTTATATTTTTTATTACAAATATTTGCACTGTAAAAAAGATAGATAAAAGTATATTTCAGTTCACCTCATACAAGTACTGTAGTGCGATCTCTTTATTGGGAAAGTGCAACTTACAAATGTATATTTTTTTAATTATTTTATTTTTGAGTGCAATATGTAACAATTAAAACTTTAGGCCCTATAAGTCCACTCAGTCTTACTTCTTGTTCAGCTAATTGCTCAGACAAACAAGTTTGTTTACATTTACAGGAGATAATGCTGCCCGCTTGCTTATAATGGCACTTGAAAGTGAGAAAAGGCATTCTCATGGCACTTTTGTAGCCGGCATTACAAGTTATACTAGCGCTGTCAATTAATCGCGGTTAACTCAAAAAAAAATTAATCATAATTAATTGCACTGTTAAACAATAAAATACCAATTGAAATTTATTAAATATTTTGGATGTTTTTCTACGTTTTCAAATATATTGATTTCTATTACAACATAGAATACAAAGTGTACACGTGCATCCGACGAAGTGGATATTCGCCCACGAAAGCTCATGCTCCAATACGTCTGTTAGGCCAGGTCCACACTACAGCGTTACATCAATTAAACAGCGTTAAATCGATTTAACGCTGTACCCGTCCACACTACAGGGCACTTAAAATTGATTTTAAGGGGTCTTAAAATCGATTTCTATACTCCAGCTAAACGAAAGGAGTAACCCTAAAATCGATATTACTAAATCGATTTAGGGTTAGTGTGGACGGAAATCGAAGTTAATGGCCTTCGGGAGGTATCCCACAGTGCACCAGTGGCCGCTCTGGACAGGTAAGGGAACTCTACTGCACTGGCCAGGTATACAGGAAAAGCCCCTGGAACTTTTGAATTGCATTTCCTGTTTGGCCAGCGTGAAGCTCTCAGCAGCACAGGTAACAATGCAGTCTCCTGAGAATAGGAAAAGAGCTCCAGCGTGGAACACACAGGAGTTATTGGATCTGATCGCAGTATGGGGAGAAGATTCTGTGCTATCAGAACTGCGTTCCAGTAGACGAAATGAAAAAACTTTTGAAAAAATTTCTAATGCCATGAGGCAGAGAGGCCATAGCAGGGACTCGGTGCAGTGCAGAGTTAAAGTGAAGGAGCTCAGACAAGCGTACCAGAAAGCCAAAGCAGCAAATGGCAGATCCGGATCTGGGCCAAAAACATGCCGCTTCTACGCGGAGCTGCATGCAATTTTAGGGGGCTGCGCCACGACAAGCCCCCCCTTGTTTGTGGATTCCGAGGTGGGGGTAATAATCTCAGCATTGCTGACGATTCTGCAGAGGGTGAAGATGAGGAGGAGGAAAAGGAGGACGAGATTACAGAGAGCACACAGCAGTCCATTCTCCCCAACAGCCAGGAGCTTTTTCTCACCCAGACAGAATTACCCTCCCAGCCCTCCCAAGCCACTAGCCCAGACAATGAAGCCATGGAAGCGACCTCTGGTGAGTGTACTTTTTTAAATATAAAACATAGTTTAAAAGCAAGCATTTTTTAATGATTGATTTGCCATGAGGGCTCGCATGCATTAGCTGGCATTAAAGTTACTGGAAAAGTCTGTTAACATGTCTGGGGATGGAGCGGAAATCCTCCAGGGACATCTCTATGAAGCACTCCTGTAGGTACCCCAAAAGCCTTTTCAGAAGGTTTCTGGGCAGGGCAGCCTTATTCCGTCCACCATGGTACGAAACTTTACCACGCCATGCCTGGAGCACGTAATCGGGTATCATTGCATGACAAAGCCTAGCTGCATATGGTCCCGGGGATTGCTGGCATTCAAGAAGCATAATTTCTTTTTCTCTGTCTGTAATCCTCAGGAGAGTGATATCGTTCATGGTCACCTGGTAAAAGTTAATATATTTTATTAAGGGGACAGAGATGACCATTCCTACGGTGATGCTTTCCTGCAGCTTAAAAGAAATCCTTCCCTTGCAGTTAGCCATGCGGGGGGAAGGGAAAAAGCTGCCCATTACTACGGGGAGGTGTCTCTAATGGCGCTGACCTTTTTAGCATTTGGGCAGCAGGAATTTTCGCTGCTAATTGCCAGGGGAGGAGGGGGAAGGGGGAGGGGGTAAGGTTTCAGTGACCTGCCATTACAGCAAACATGCAGAGTGGGGAGGGGGAAATTCACAATTTCCTCTACTGCTTAACCTTTCTGATGGCATAAGAAAAGAAGCAAAAGATGTGCTTTTTAGCAGTTTGGCTGCCCAGCATGAATTTTACCTGCTAATAGCCAGGGGTGGGGGGAAAGGAGGAGGTTGTACGGTTAACTGCCATTAGATGTATGCCTTATCATGTCCGCCTGCAAGCTGATTTGTAATCCCCGGACCTGCGTCTGTGTTGATCTGTTACACCACAGCCGCAAGCACTAAATACTAAAAGAATCCAAAGGCGACCTTGTAGTGAAGTGACATATGCTACGTATGGTGAATAGTGTAGTTCACTGTGAAAGAGTATAACCATTGTTCTGTGAAATGTATCTCTTATGATCCTTCTATCACTCTTTTCCCCCACTTATGCAGCTGCACATTTTTCAAGCCTCCCTACTCCAGTCCGAAGGATAGGTCAGATAAGGAGGCTGAGGAAGAAGAGGACACGGGAGGAGATGTTCACAGAAATCATGGCAGTAACCCGCAGTGAAAGAGCTCATCTGGGGGAGTGGAAAGACGTGGTAGCAAAGTACAGGAAAGCTGCCAATGAACGTGAGGACAGGAGGGACGCTCGAGATGAGATGTGGTGGCAGGAAGATCAGCGGTGGCGGGATGCAACGCTGGAGCTGCTGCGCGATCAAACTGACATCCTCCGAAGTCTGGTGGAAGAGCTGCGGGGTCACAGAGTGCCACTCCAGCCCATGTTTAACCTCCCTCAGTACTCACCATGTCCCATATCTTCCACGCCCAGACGTGTAAGAACGCGTGGGGGAAGGCTTTCTGCACCTGCCCACTCCACCCCCGTGGACAGTCCAACCAAAAGGCTGTCATTTACATTGAAATGTCTTAATGGCCTTTTTCTTCCCTCCTATACTCCTCCCAAACCACTCCCGGGGTACCTTTTTATTTCTCTTACTCTTCTTATAATGACATGCTATTCAAAGCAAGTGGGAGGGTGGGTTGGTTACAGGGAATGACTTTATTTCCATAAGCAAGCTGTTAGGGAAGGGTGGAGGGTAGGTTGCTTGCAGCAGGAGTCAATACGGGGGGTGGGGAGGTTCATGAAGGGGAAAGAAACACAGCAGTCACACCGTACCCTGGCCCATGAGGAAACTCGTTTTCAAGGCTTCTCTGATGCACACCGCTTCCTGGTGTGATCTTCTAATTGCCCTGGTGTCTGGCTGCGTGTAATCAGCGGCCAGATGATTTGCCTCAGCCTCCCACCCCTCCATAAAGGTCTCCCCTTTACTCTCACAGAGATTGTGGAGCACACAGCAAGCAGCAATAACAAAGGGGACATTGGTTTGGCTGAGGTCTGAGCGAGTAAGTAAAGTTCTCCAGTGACCTTTGAGACGCCCAAATGCACATTCTACCACCATTCTGCACTTGCTCAGCCTGTAGTTAAACAACTCCTGACCACTGTCCAGGCTGCCTGTGTATGGCTTCATGAGCCATGGCATCAAGGGGTAGGCTGGGTCCCCCAGGATAACTACAGGCATTTCAACATCCCCAACTGTAATTTTCTGGTCTGGGAAGTAAGTCCCTTGCTGCAGCCATTTAAACAGAGTAGTGCTTCTGAAGACACGAGCGTCATGAACCCTTCCTGGCCATCCCACGTGGATGTTGGTGAAACGTCCCTTGTGATCCACCAGTGCTTGCAGCACCATTGAAAAGTACCCCTTCCGGTTTATGTACTGGGTGCCCTGGTGCTCCGGTGCCACGATAGGGATATGGGTTCCATCTATGGCCCCCACACAGTTAGGGAATCCCATTGCAGCAAAGCCATCCACTATGACCTGCACGTTTCCCAGAGTCACAGCCTTTCGTAGCAGCAGCTTAATGATTGCTTTGGCTACTTGCAACACAGCAGCCCCCACAGTAGATTTTCCCACTCCAAATTGATTCCCGACTGATCGGTAGCTGTCTGGCGTTGCAAGCTTCCAGAGGGCTATTGCCACTCACTTCTCCAGTGTGAGGGCTGCTCTCATCCTGGTATTATGGCGTTTCAGGACAGGGGAAAGCAAGTCACAAAGTTCAAAGAAAGTGCTCTTATGCATGCGAAAGTTCCGCAGCCACTGCAAATCGTCCCACACCTGCAAAACTATGCGGTCCCACCAGTCTGTGCTTGTTTCCCGGGCCCAAAATCGGTGAGCAATGGGTAGAATCTCCCCCATTACCATCAGGAGCTCCAAAGCGCAGGGGCCTGCAGTTTCAGAGAAATCAGTCTCCAGATCCTCATCACTCTCGTCGCCGCGCTGCCGTAGCTGCAGCCTCCTCTCCTGCGTTTGCTGTTCATGGTTCAGCATAGACAGCACGAGAATGTGTGAACTGTTTACAATGTCCACGATCAGGGTACTGATCAGACCAGGGTCTATGCTTGCTGTAAAATGGCGTTTGCTCACGTCACCCAGTAAAAAACGCGCGAAATGGCTGTCTGCTGCTTTCAGGAAGGGAGGGGGTGAGGCTGTACCCAGAACCACCCACGACAGTGATTTTTGACCCATCAGGCACTGAGGTAGTAACCCATAATTCCAAGGGTCAGGGAACACTGCAGGAACTATGGGATAGATACCCACAGTGCAACGCTCCGGAAATCGATGGACCATGGACGCACATCACCGACGTAATGTGCCCTAGTGTGGACGCGTAAAATCGATTTTATAAACCCTGTTTTATAAAATCAATTTTACTAATTTCGATTTTAGTCTGTAGTGTGGACGTGGCCTTAGTCTATAAGGTGCCACAGGACTCTGCTGCTTTTAAAGTGTACAGTGCTCACTTTATATTTTTTATTATAAATATTTGCACTGTAAAAATGATAAAATAAATAGTATTTTTCAATTCACCTCATACAAGTTTTGTAGTTCAATCTCTTTATCATGAAAGGGTAACTTACAAATGTAGATTTTTTTTTCTTTTTTGTTACATAACTGCACTCAAAAACAAAACAATGTAAAACTTTGGAACCTACAAGTCAACTTAGTCCTACACAGCCAATCGCTAAGACAGACAAGTTTGTTTATATTTACATACTTCTGCCTCCTTCTTATTCACCCGAAAGTGAGAACAGGCATTCGCATGGCACTTTTGTAGTCGGCATGTCAAACCATTAAAAAAATTAATCATGGTTAATCGCAGTTTTAATTGCACTGTTGAACAATAATAGAATATCAATTGAAATTTATTATCAATATATTTTGATGTTTTTCTACATTTTCAAATATATTGATTTTAGTTACAACACAGAATACAAAGTGTACAGGGCTCATTTTATATTATTTTTGGTTACAAATATCTGCACTGTAAAAAAGATAAATAAAGTATTTTTCAATTCACCTCATACAAGTACTGTGGTGTGATCTCTTTATCATGATAGTGCAACTTACAGATGTAGATTTTTTTTGTTAAATAACTCAAAAACAAAACATGCGAATGCCTGTTCTCACTTTCGGGTGACTGTAAATAAGAAGCGGGCAACATTATCTTGTTTATTCCATACTAAGCGTGTTTTGTTTTACCCTAATACTGCGGGGGTGGGGATGGAAGAGATCTATTACTTCATAGATTTTAAGGCCAAAACTTGAGCACTAATTAATTCAGTAGTGATTAAAATATCTAAACAGAGAGACAGACATATTGTCTTTGATTTGGGTCTTTTTTAATTAAGGCATGTGTTCCTTGTTTAGGGTTGTTATACTTGTTGATATCTCTGTAACAAATTCCTTGTACATCATTCATATCCAACATTCCTTGCGACTTTTACTTGAAGAACAAATGTCAAACAAGGATTTCTTCAATATTATAGCGTAAGTAACTGATAAAAAATATTTTTCTTTAAACAATTACCTATAACACATTGTGGGCAAGCAGTACACTGGTAGCTAAATAGAAAAATGACATGAAAGGTGACTAACTAGCTGTTGAAGATTGTCAATGTCTTATCTGATTTAGATGATATATTACATATTTTTGTGATAGCCTATGAAAGCCACCCTAATTTGCCTGTATCGCTATTTTAAATAGTTGAAAGTGGCCAGTCTGGTAATTAAGGATCATCATCTACTTTATGATATTTATGCTGCATGATTTGCACATTTCAAATAACAAATACTGTGCATATTATAGTATTGAGAACAGTTGCAAAATTCAGGTGTCAAAACATCACATTTTTAAAAATAATTGGGTTTCTCAGGTCCCTCCACTGCAAAATCCCTCTTGCAATTTACAAGAGTTATAAATACAATAGTGTGTGAACTTTGAATAGTATTTTTCCTAGTATACAACAATGCTAAAATTCCTTAATACACAGGTAGGTGTGAAATGTTCAGCGGTTTGAAACAGAAACTGATATCGGATGACAAACATCTGTAATGCTAGATTTTTTCTAGGAATTTACATTGTACCCTTTATCAGAGGGTAGCTGTGTTAATCTGCCTCTGTAAAAAGCAAGAGAGTCCTGTGGCACCTTTAAGACTAACAGATGTATTGGAGCATAAGCTTTCGTGGGTGAATACCCATTTCGTCAGACGCATGACGAATTGTACCCTTATGAGCTATAATTTGAAAATGTAACTGCTGTTTTTCTTCTCCAAAGATTTGGAAGTGACATCAAGTCTTGGAAACCAGAAATGGTTCCTTGTAATCCAGAAAATTTACAAAGTGCCTGGAGGTACAATCAAATTATAACTTGCTTATATTTATGAACAGAACCAAGTTTAACCAGAGAAGTTAACAATTTTGAAGATTTAAAGTTTAGTATGGTGTGCTGTACTATAGTTTGTGTAGTTCTACTCTGAAAAATGGCTTGTGAAAACATCATGATAGCATTTAATATTTAGTGTGTTGAAATTATTTCCATATCGTATGTGCTCCATTTAGAAGTATATATACTGGCACCACTCTGCAAGCCAAATTATGCCCTCATTGACCCTATGCAGTCCCATTGTCTTCAGAAAACCTGCACAGATGTAACTGAATGGAATTATGTGTAGAATTATGAGTTAACATGGAATCTCATATTACAGCGTTCCTTCATAATGTGCATTAATAATCCTTCTGCCTTAAAACTGTGCCTTGACCCTTTTCAGAGTGACTAGTTTGCTGCTGTGGCTGCAGTTCAAAAATTAGGCTAGTCCACTTGGGCCATTGTATCATTGGACTGTGCTGAGTGTCATAATTCAAAAGCCATTTCTATATTCCAGTGCATCACCATGAGATTTTAGTTTGAGATGGTGGGTTTAGTAACTTTTATTGCTTCTTTGCATTCTGATTATTAGTAAAACTCTCTTTCTAGGTGGGTGTTGAGCCTGCAGTGCAAAGGCAGTAGAAATTTCATGAGTGCTCTAAGAAGAGCAGTGGAAGTAGACCTCAAAGATAAAGACAAACATGTATCTCAAGGACTTTATCTGCTTACCACTGGAGTTCCTGACCAGGAGATGGTGGGTATCGATACAAAATTTTGCATATTCTTTGTAAATATTTATCGCTTATTCAGAATTAATCTCAAACTTTTTTCAGCTGCCTCCTGTAGTTTGGTGATAGAACACTTGTCTTTCATATAAGTAAGCCCATCAACCAAACCAGGATCTGTGACTTCACCTCCTGAAATTATTCATTCTTATATAATTCAAGGCAGGAAATATTGCTGGGTGAATCTCAAAAGGTTCTGTATGTTATTCTGTGACCCACCCCCAACACTCACTGACACCGTAAATTCCTTTTCTAGTGACAGCAGGATCTTCCTTGTCCACTCCTGCCTCTATTTGGCAAATTCTCATCAACACCCCCCCCCCCCCGCCCTGCCCCTTCTGCAGGAGAAGACAACAGTCCACTCCCTCTTCAGCCAAGCCACACATCCTTCTCCAGACAGAAGAGGATTTAAATTATAAGGAGATATCTCTCATCAGTTCTGTAACTAATTCTAGATTACATTTACTTAAAGTTAAGCTCTGAGGGTCAGATCCTCAGTGGGTATGAAGGGATACAGTGACTTCAGTGAAATGACATTGATTTACACCAGCTGGCCCTGCAGGTCAATAAAATAGTCACTCTTCTGAAGTTGATGGTGGTAGCCTTTCTTTTTGTCTTGTAGCATGCAGTTAGTACTTACGTGGCTGATGTCTGTGGCGGTTGTGATTTGCAGCTTCATGTCTGTGTGTTCAGTATAAATGGTTTTGACCCCAATGGCATTATTCCATCTCGTTATGCCAGTCCAAATGAAACCGCCAGCACGTTTAGAGAAATAGCACATGCTGCCAATGGAAGGTTTCATTGGTTTGGAGAAACAGGTGTGTTTTTTAACTTTCATCTTAATACATTCCTCCTCTGGGCAAGTCTGTAATGCACTATTACATGCAACTCTTTCCTAAGATAAATATCTTAACACAGTGTAAAGGAGAAGCTATTATACTGGCACTGAAATAGACAGAGTACTCATCCCAGTTAAGGCTTCTAGGCGCTACTGCAATATAAAAGTTTAATAATGATGTAGGATTTCTGTACTTTAGTATTTTAGAACCTACCATAAATACTCGTTCATAAGCAGAATTTTTTTTAGTAAAGAAGGGAAGTACCAGAGAAGGGGTGTTGACTTATGAATGAGTATAGAGAAGGAGAGGTGGGACACAGCCCCTCCCCCCAACAGAGGGAGCAAGGAGAGGCAGCAGAGTCAGAAGGGAAGAGGCAGGGCCAAAGTCTTTCCGCTTCTGGCCATGCTGCTCTCCCCCCAGCCTCCAAAGCAGCCGTAGCTCCAGGGCTGGCAGGCTGCAGCCGTGCCACCTGGCCCACCAGAGCACTCTGTGGCTGTGCCATCCGGGCCAGCCCGCTGGAACATGCTGCGGCCATGCCACCCAGTCTGGCCTGCCGAAGCAGGCTGCAGCCGCGCTGCCTAGCCTGCCGGAGCAGCTCCAGCCAGGCCAGACACATCCTACCCAGATAAGGTGGGAAGGGATGGGATGAGGAGAGTTTGGGGGTCCCTGGCTATGGGTAAGGGTCATGAAGGGGTGGTCATAGAGGTTACTCTTCTGACCCCCAGCTTCTCCCTCCAAAAAAATTTCCCCACCAGTTGCTGTCCTGGCCCGTCAGGGTAAGCAGCTTGCACACCTGGACACTTTGTTTACTTAGGTTTACTTCCGTGCCTGCAGACACTTGAGGTAAACAAACCATCTCCATCACCAGCAGCTTATCCTGATGGCCTGGGAGCCAGAGTTTGCTGATCCCTGAATTATAGGGTCAGCTTATGAACAGGTTATAAAAAATTTCTATTTTTACTTATCCATCGTGGGGGGGTCAGCTTATAAACGAACCGGCTTATGATCGAGTATATACTAATTAGAAACTAATATAATCATAAGTCAACTCCGGATAGGCATTTCTAAAGACAAACATTTTGAAGTTTTTAATTAATTATGAAGTGTGGGATAAATTATATCTAGCCCTTATGAAGTACACACTTTACTTTTTTGTTCTCTTTTTCTGTTGATTTCTTTGTATGCTCTGCCAGTTGCAATATACTTTCATTAAAATAGTTACCTATGGATAAACATATGTTTAATTACCAGGTATTTATGAAAGTGATGATATCAGTATTATTGTATCTGAAATGGAAAAAGCAGTCAACTACTCCCAAAAGGTATGCTTTAAAAAATACTATTTTACATTTTCTTTAGAAAATAGCTCTACAATATTTATTCAGTTGATGATGTTCTGGCATTAGCTACACAATCAAAATAGTGCATGATTTAGGATGATATAAAATAATGTTTAAAGTAAAAATAGCAGCAAAGGATCCTGTGGCACCTTATAGACGAACAGACGTTTTGGAGCATGAGCTTTCCTGGGTGAATACGCACTTCGTCAGACGCATGTAGTGGAAATGTCCAGGGGCAGGTATATATATATATGCAGGCAAGCTAGAGATAATGAGGTTAGTTCAATCAGGGAGGATGAGGCCCTGTTCTAGCAGTTGAAATGTGAAAACCAAGGGAGGAGAAACTGGTTTTGTAGTTGGCAAGCCATTCACAGTCTTTGTTTAATCCTGAGCTGATGGTGTCAAATTTGCAGATGAACTGAAGCTCAGCAGTTT
Source organism: Gopherus flavomarginatus (assembly GCF_025201925.1). NCBI lineage: Eukaryota > Metazoa > Chordata > Testudines > Testudinidae > Gopherus > Gopherus flavomarginatus. The sequence continues at coordinate 16,494,207 of NC_066625.1, read as the reverse complement.
CTCTTTGAAGTCTGGTCCTGAAGTTATTTTGCTGCAGGATGGCCACCTTAAGGTCTCCTATAGTGTGGCCAGGGAGGTTGAAGTGTTCTCCTACAGGTTTTTGTATATTGCCATTCCTAATATCTGATTTGTGTCCATTTATCCTTTTCTGTAGCGACTGTCCAGTTTGGCCGATGTACATAGCAGAGGGGCATTGCTGGCATATGATGGCATATATTACATTGGTGGACGTGCAGGTGAATGAACCGGTGATGGTATGGCTGATCTGGTTAGGGCCTGTGATGGTGTCGCTGGTGTAGATATGTGGACAGAGTTGGTATCGAGGTTTGTTGCATGGATTGGTTCCTGAGCTAGAATTACTATGGTGCGGTGTGCAGTTACTGGTGAGAAAATGTTTCAGGTTTGCAGGTTGCCTGTGGGCGAGGACTGGCCTGCCACCCAAGGCCTGTGAAAGTGTGGGATCGTTGTCCAGGATGGGTTGTAAATCCCTGATGATGCGTTGGAGGGGTTTTAGCTGGGGACTGTATGTGATGGCCAGTGGAGTCCTGTTGGTTTCTTTCTTGGGTTTGTCTTGCAGTAGGAGGCTTCTGGGTACACGTCTGGCTCTGTTGATCTGTTTTCTTATTTCCTAGTGCAGGTATTGTAGTTTTGAGAATGCTTGGTGGAGATTTTGTAGGTGTTGGTCTCTGTCTGAGGGGTTAGAGCAGATGCGATTGTACCTCAGTGCTTGGCTGTAGACAATGGATCGTATGATGTGCCCGGGATGGAAGCTGGAGGCATGAAGGTAGGCATAGCCATCGGTAGGTTTTCAGTATAGGGTGGAGTTAATGTGACCATCACTTATTTGCACTGTGGTGTCCAGGAAGTGGACCTCCCATGTAGATTGGTCCAGGCTGAGGTTGATGGTGGGGTGGAAGCTGTTGAAATCGTAGTGGAATTTTTCCAGAGTCTCCTTCCCATGGGTCCAGATGATGAAGATGTCCTCAATGTAGCGCAGGTAGCGAAGGGGCGTGAGTGGACGAGAGCTGAGGAAGCGTTGTTCCAGGTCGACCATAAAAATATTGGCATATTGTGGGGCCATGCGGGTGCCCATAGCGGTGCCACTGATCTGGAGATATATATTGTCATCAAATTTGAAATAGTTGTGTGTGAGGATAAAGGCACAGAGCTCAGCAGCCAGTTGTGCTGTGGCATCATCAGGGATACTGTTCCTGACAGCTTGTATTCCATCTGTGTGTGGGATGTTCGTGTAGAGAGCCTCTACGTCCATGGTGGCTAGGATGGTGTTTTCTGGAAGGTCACCAATGCATTGTAGTTTCCTCAGGAAATCAATGGTGTCACGGAGATAGCTGGGAGTGCTGATGGCATAGGGTCTGAGTAGGGAGTCCACATATCCAGACAGTCCTTCAGTGAGAGTGCCAATGCCCGAGATGATGGGGCGTCCAGGATTTCCGGGTTTGTGGGTCTTGGGTAGTAGATAGAATAACCCTGGTCGGGGCTCTAAGGATATGTTGATTTGTTCCGGTGTTAGTGTAGGGAATGCCCTGAGTAGATGTTGCAGTTTCTTAGTGTATTCCTCAGTGGGATCTGAGGGAAGTGGCCTGTAGAATTTGATGTTGGAAAGTTGTCTGGCGGCCTCCTTTTGGTAGTCAAACCTGTTCATGATGACAACAGCACCTCCTTTATCAGCCTCTTTGATGATAATGTCAGAGTGGTTTCTGAGGCTGTGGATGGCATTGCGTTCTGCATGACTTAGGTTATGAGGCAAGCGATGTTGTTTTTCCACAATTTCTGCCTGTGCACGTTGGCAGAAGCATTCAATGTATAGGTCCAGACTGTCATTTCGACCCTCAGGGGGAGTCCATGTGGAGTTCTTCTTCTTGTGCTGTTGGTGGGAGGGTACCTGTGTATCAGTGCACTGCTCAGTGTTGTCCTGAAAGTATTCTTTGAGTCGGAGACGGCGAAAGTAGGCTTCCAGATCACTGCAGAACTGTATCATGTTGGTGGGGGTGTCAGGGCAAAAGGAGGGTCCCCGAAATAGGACAGACTTTTTTCTTCTGGGTTGAATGTGTAGTTGGATAGATTGACGATGTTGCTGGGTGGGTTGGGGGTACCACGGTTGTGGCCCCATGAGGCAGCAATGCATATGCCAGCAATGCCCCTCTGCTATGTACATCGGCCAAACTGGACAGTCGCTACGGAAAAGGATAAACGGACACAAATCAGATATTAGGAATGGCAATATACAAAAACCTGTAGGGGAGCACTTCAACCTCCCTGGCCACACTATAGGAGACCTTAAGGTGGCCATCCTGCAGCAAAAAAAACTTCAGGACCAGACTTCAAAGAGAAACTGCTGAGCTTCAGTTCATCTGCAAATTTGACACCATCAGCTCAGGATTAAACAAAGACTGTGAATGGCTTGCCAACTACAAAACCAGTTTCTCCTCCCTTGGTTTTCACACCTCAACTGCTAGAACAGGGCCTCATCCTCCCTGATTGAACTAACCTCGTTATCTCTAGCTTGCCTGCATATATATATATATATATACCTGCCCCTGGACATTTCCACTACATGCGTCTGACGAAGTGGGTATTCACCCAGGAAAGCTCATGCTCCAAAACATCTGTTCGTCTATAAGGTGCCACAGGATTCTTTGCTGCTTTTACAGATCCAGACTAACACAGCTACCCCTCTGATACCTGAAAGTAAAAATAGAGTTCTGCTCTGGAAAGCAACTATAAAACTGGCCTTGTGGTGTTCCATGTTTGTGTTTCAATGATTCCATATCAAATATGATGAGTTTATAAGTAAAAGGATGCTCTTTTTATCTGCTAATTCTGTAAACTCAGCCTGAGCTTTGAGAGTCAGTAATAAAGATTCTGCAGCCAAATTATGCCCTTAATTATTTGTCAACAACCCAAATGGAAATAGTAAATATAACTGTGGACATAATTTGTCCTGCAGAATCTTTATTACTGGTGAAGATACACAAAATGGTCAGAACTCTGCTGTGTAGTCTAATCAAGTTGTAGTTCAGTCTAGTGGATAAGGCACTGGGATTGGGAATCAGGAGGCTTGGGTTTCATTCCCCTCTCTGCCTTTGTCCTACTGTGTGATCCATGGGCCAGTCACTCCATCTCTCTATGCCTCTGTTTCCACTCCCATCTTTGTCCGTATTGCACATGTAGATTGTAAACTCTTTGTGCCGGGGACTGGCTCATTCTTTGTACAGTACCTAGTGGAATGGGGCATCTAGGCATGGCTGTAATACAAATAATAAAAAATGTATTCTTCCTACCTGGGTTGATTTTGCATTGCCATCAGTTTTACTTGTAAACTAAGCTAATATAATATGGAATCATTTATATACAACAAAAATGGACATTTGATTTGTTCTCAAATTACATTCAACGTAGTGTCATGCATTTGATGTGCCTGTTTCTCTTGGAAATGGTTCTTCTGACTAATGCTAAAATTAGACACCTTGAGGTAAATGTTCAAAAATCTATCCCTCATCATCTGCCCCCCTTATTGAAAACCTACCTCATCAACTAAGGAAACATGGAACCTCTGTATGTAGGTTATTTGATTGTTTTTACTATGTTTTTTTCCTGTAATGCTCTCTCCTTAAGAATAAATGTGCTTGCTTAGAAAGGTCTGTGTAGCAACTTATAAATGTTCACAGCCTCTGAGGAGAAAACAAAATCTAGATGCATGCCTCTTTAGACCATCTGACTTGCCAGGGAACTCACACTATAGACAAGGAACTGTGCAGCCTGGAAAAAAAACAGTTAGGAGGGACAAAGACCTGGGTCTCCCCCCAAGAGATATGATGGCTGAGGAGCCAAGAAGCCTAGAGTAGGCTGTACTGTGGAGGAGGTTGCAGATGCAGTTGTCCCAAGCTGTCACACATGTAATATAGGTACAGTTTAAAAGCTGAGTTTTTAATATATGGAAGACCCTGAGGAAGGTATATTGTTTTCTGGTATCTTTGTTGCTCAGGCAAATGCAGAGGGAAGGAGATTCCACTGACAAAAACCAGGTAGATATTCAGGAGAGTCTTATGATATATGTCTTATTTATTGCTTGTATCATTTTAAATTAACCCCGTAGTGTTCACATAGCTAATCTCTGTAAAACATTTTGTTGTTGGCTTTGTCCTCTATCCCACTCAGTCCTGTTTGTTACACCCACTTGTCTGTGCCTCGTTTTAAATCAGATTGTGTACTCTTCAGGACAGGAATTTTCTTTGTGTGTTTGTGCAGTGCATAGCACAGTGGGGCTCCAATCCTAACTAGGACAGGTCGGTGATGCTGTATTACAAATAAGGAATAGTAAGGTGGCTGTTTAAAATGTATACTTAAATTGCCTGCAAAGGAACTGTTAACCTTAGCAACAATCTGAATTTTCATTTCAGTGTGCCTTGCTGGTGGAATCCTTAAAGCAACGTTCAGGAACTCAGTTGGTTAATCAGTTTATCCCAGAAGAAGACTTAAAGATGCTCTTAAAAAGGAAAAGAACTAGAGCACAGAAATTGCTGCCTCCTAAACCTACAGCTCTCACTCTGGCTAGAATGGTTTGATTTCATTTATTACCCGTATTTTAAAGGTATACAGTATATACTTGTTCATAAGCCAAATTTTTTTAGTAAAAAAGGGAAGCACCATAGAAAAGGGGTGTCAGCTTATGAACGGGTATAGAGAGGGAGAGGTGGGACACAGCCCCTCCCCCCAACAGAGAGAGCAAGGAGAAGCAGCAGAGCCAGAAGGGAAGAGGCGGGGACAGAGTCTCTCCGCTTCTGGCCACACTGCTCTGCCCTGAGCCTCCGAAGCAGCTGCACCTCCGGGGCTGGCAGGCTGCAGCTGTGCCGCTCAGCCCTGCCCTCCAGAGCAGGCTATGGCCATGCAGCCTGGCCCACCGGAGCATGGTGTGGCTGTGCCATCCGACCCAGCCCTCTGGAACGTGCTGCAGCCGCTCCGCCCAGTCTGGCCCACTGGACCAGCTCCAGCCAGGCCAGACACATCCTCTCGTGGCCCTCCCCAGATAAGGTGGAAAAGGATGGGATGGGAAGAGTGTAGGGGTCCCGGGCTAGGGGTAGGGTCATGTGGGAGGTGGTCACAGGGGTTACTCCCCTGAACTCGAGCTTCTCCCCCCAAAAAAAAAATTTCCCCACCAGTTGCTCTCCCGGCCAATCAGGGTAAGCAGCTGGTGTGCTGGGACACTTTGTTCACTTAGGTTTACCTCTGTGTCTGCGGACGCTCAAGGTAAACAAACCATCTTGGCCCGCCAGCAGCTTATCCTGATGGCCCAGGAGCCAAAGTTTACTGACCCCTGAATTATAGGGTTGGCTTATGAATGAGTCATAAAAATTTTCCATTTTTATTTATCCATCTTGCGGGGTGGGGGTTTGTCTTATAAACAAACTGGCTTATGATCAAATATATATGGTAATCGTTTTAGTGAGTGACAATACACGAGAGGTCAGATGCTGCCCTTTAGAAAAGAAAAGGGTTTAAGATGGAAACTTTAGGGAATATCTTTTTGGTAAAATACCATAATAATACTCAGCAATTATATAGCACTTTATGTTAAGAGCTACATAAACATTATTAGTAAGTAATCCTCTTACCAACCATGTGAGGTAGGCATAGTGATACCTGCAGGATGGTACAAGAGATCACGCTTGTAATGCAACCTCCTGGCCTAGGAAACTGCACCAAAGTATATACAAATATAGCAAGTACAATTTTGCATTGCCTCTGTTTTAAAAAAAAAAAAAAAAAATCTGAATAGTCAGTTTTGCCAGTCCCTTGAGTGGCAACTTATGAGAAATACTGCAATACATTCTCTCCATTTTATAGATGAGACTGAAGCAGAGAAGTGGCTTTCCCAAGGCCACACAGTGAGTTAGTATCAGAACCACGATTAGAATTCAGGACTTTTTGCCTCCTGACCCTTTGCTGGAATAGTCTTAGTGGATAATCTCGACAATTGTTCCATGATAAATTATCCAAGACAGTATTTACCAAATATCCCATAAAAAATACAGGACAAATGTATAATACAAGACATGATATGAAGCATTGTTGTATACTTAGAGATGTGAAAATCTTCACAGAATTTTCCATAGAAGTCTAGTGATCCTTTAATGTTCCCTTTATCCAGTAGTTAGGGTTTGTCAGCTAGAGTTGATCAGGTTTGTTATGCTGTTTGCTCCAGAATGTCCCTTGTATATTCAGTGGTATAACAAAGACTGACCCTGCTGTTGAAGCCAACAGGTGTTCAACGAGAAAATACAGCATAGTGAATTAGTTGGGGTGGGATGCTCCTGGAAATTAGCCTGTGCTAAAACTCATCTGCAAGTTTGTCCTTGGTACCAGAGTAAAAGGGAGATAGAAAATAGGGTGTAGTGTATTGAGTGTGAGAATTCTGTAACAAGATACAGTCAAAAGGAAATGTTTAGAGGATTCACTCATTATCTGTGCTTTTAGAATATCAAAGACAATCATGAGGGGGGAAAAAATGCTGCCTTAAAAGCTCTGACATGGCGTCCAACTAGTGCCAAAGCAGAAATCCCACCACGTACGTATAGATAAAGTTCATTATTTTATATTGAAAGCCACTGGAATAATTAGATTAGAACAAGTGTGTTTATCTTCACAAATACTTTCTAGAACCTGATTATACACTTCTTAACCAGACAGCTATGACAATTAGGAAACAGGACAATTGTTTTCAAAGTAAAGCTATTTTAGTTTAGAAAATCAGAATTGATTTGGTTCTAAATTCATATTCTGTCATCTCTTGAAGTTTCTGCCAGTGAGGAGTAAAATGTATTGTTACTTGCCTTCCCCCATGATTATGGTGTTAATCTCTCAACCTCAGACTCCTAAATCTGTTCATTTTACCTCTTTGTAAGTGTCTAAGCTTGATGATCCCCACTTGTATATGGAGAGCATGAGTGAATTAATAATAATTTACCATTTTTATCTATATGTAAAATCTTTTAGGTATTTCAATCTGTGACAATGTAAAATTCTGACATGAGTAATACAGTGGAGTAACATTGCAAAAGCAGGCATGATTGTCCTATCTGAAACAATACAATATTTACTTTTCTATTGTAGCTCAGCCGATAAAAGAATGGACTCAGACTTCTGTGAAAAAGAAATATAAATCAAGAAAACAGTCACAGATCTCCCTCTCAGTATTTTATATTGACAAAGGAAAAAATGTGGGTAAGTGCTTTCAGCATCTGACAGCTAAATATTTGTCCTTTTACTTACAAAACTATTTAGATATTAATTCACTGAAAACCAGCAAGCTTTTTACAATGATTTTTACACATAGGAGAAATGTATGGAAAATGGTTTGTCAAATGGTGAACGATACAACCAGTGATTTATTTTATGCTTTTATTGATTTCCTGCATGATCTTGGCCAAATCACTTCTCTCTACATCATTTCAGTATATGTACACTGAATGGAATGACATTTACCCACTTTTTGTAAAGTTCTTTGAAATCATCTGCTCAAAGATATTAAAAGTCAATAGTATTGTCTTTGTCGTATGAGCCCAGGGGGAAAAGTTCGGATCACGGTGCTCCACAGCAAATACAAGTTTAAACGGGAAGTGACATTTTTTTATATACGAAGTGTTTTAGAGAATCTTAGGCACATATATTATGCCAACTACAGAAAAGATCCCATTGACTTAAACATGGCCACGATTTCACCCAGAGTGTCTAATTTCACTTTTTTCTGATCTGGCTAGGTGCAGTTTACAGAAAGTATCCAAAGAAAAAAAGTATGAGGAGGTCTGTTCCTGTTGCTACACTGCCAAAGGAAGAGGAAATATGTTCAAGCAAAGAGGTATTCAGTTATTTATTAATGTAACCGCCATCTTTATTAGATCACTTAAGAGAAATGAACATTGAAAATGAATATTTGTGACTTAGACAAATATAGTTTTGCATGTGGTTTTAATATTTGCTGTCATATATCTAGTTAAGTTAACAGAGTGCTCTGTTTTTTCTCTTAAAAGTGGTTGAACAAGTACAGTATAAAAAAGTTGAAGTTAGAGTTGCCCAGAATTATGTTTGGTCCCAACTGTGTTCACCAGAAGAAAAAGGTGGAGTCTTTGCACAAGAAAGTGTCAGCAAAATACTGTACCATTTTTCCCAGTGTGGAAATCAATGTAAGTTGATGCAGCTATCATGAACCCTTGTATTTGAGGTGCATATCATAACATGGTTTTGTATCCATTTAACACAGTTCCAGTTGGTCTCTAATTGTACCAAACCAGTGTTAAACTTACACTATGGGTTAGGTTATTATCTTTCCCACAGTATACAAAAACATGGGTCTATCTGTTAATAAGAAGTTGTATATTATTTTAAAATTATTATGAGTAATATAGAGTACACCTGTGTGAATATATGTATGCACTTAATATCCCTAGACAAGTTCTAGATTAAGATCTCTTCTGCCCCTGCAATTTGAAAAGAAAAATAAATAATGAACTAAATCTATCTGTTCTGACTCGAATAAATTTCCCACTGAAATCAGTAAGAGTTGTGTGTGAGTAGAAGCTGATGGATTTGGTTTAGGCTGTAAACATTTCCATATAATTAAGTAAAGTACAGATAATTCAACCATCTGAGGGAATCAGCAATTTACCCTTAGGTATTGATCAATGGTCTGTCACCTAACAAAAGACACCATAAAAATACAAGAAATAAATGTATCCAGTCAAATTCTATCATATGCACCCTCGTTTGACCAGAACCAGGTTTTCCTAATGTGGTTAAACCTACAACAGCCACCAAAGGTGTAATATGGGAGCTCTCCTACATGACTGTCTTCAGCCACTATATCATGGGTGTTTTACATGGTAACATTCATGTCCCTGAGCAGCCATACAGACTGACACGGCAGCATAGTACATGTCTGCTGAAATAAGACATTCTTCTACCAATGGTGTAAATTGTTCTAGGGTATTGTGAAACACCTACAGTTTCAGCCTAAGGAACTAGAAGACTATGTTGAACAAATGGAGAGGGTGTTATGTTGCTATATACGAAGAATACAGTGGCTTCTTTCAGGTAGGCTTTACATTTGGGATAGGGATGAGGTTATAATCCATTGTGCAAGTGTAATCCAAGCATGATTAAAATATTTCCTCTTGCCTACGCCTACTGGCATAAAATTTGGACCGAATAGTAAACATTAGGTCTCAATAAGGAGCTAGTGTATCTATTATTCCATGATTATTTTGCTGCACAATTTGCTGAAAGATCCACTCCCTCCTTGCTCCAGAATCTAAACTTTCATTTTTTTAAATTAATGTTTATGATAAAATCCTCATGGTTGTAAAGAAAACCTTGAAAGATGAACTAAGGTATGTACACTGCAATGAAAAACAGCTGACCCATGCCCTCTGACTTGGGCTCACGCTGCAGGGCTGTTCCATTGCAGTGTAGGCTTTCTGGGCTCATGGTGGAACCTGAGCTTTGGGACCCTCCCACCTTGCAAGGTCCTCCAACCCAAACCCAGAAGTCTACACTGCAATGAAACAGCCCCACAGCCTGAGCCCCAGGAGCTTGAGTCAGCTGGCATGGGTCAGCTGCAGGTTTTTATTTGCAGTGTAGACATACCTTAAGTGCAAACTTGGCATGCAATATTCTCTTCCAGAGTCTGCGGAGAGCTTGAAACACTAGTGTTGAGTGGTGGGAACTGCCCCTGTTAATCTCAATAGGGTATTAACCCTAAAACCCAAAAATTTCAAGGAAATCCAAGTAACTGTGTGGAATTTAGAAGAGTCTATCTTTAAATAGAAAGCTGTTCTAAACCTTAATTGCAGCATAGTTGGTACTCCACTATAATCGCTTAAATATCAACACTAAATATTTCACTGTGGATCATTTTAATAAAAACATCTATTTAATGTGTTTATCCCACAAATCCAAATGGTTTGTTGTGCCTCCTCAGTGCCAGAAGTCTTTATTGCCCTTATCTAGCTGCCAAAAGCTCCTGTTTTCCCACCTGACTTTTAGAATGCAGTTATCAGTTGCACAACCCAAAAAAGGCAATGTTGAAAATTGAAGATGTGGGGATAGTGTTAAATACATTAAATGTACTGTCAAAAAAATCACCCAAGGGCTACCATACTGCTTGTGGTATGATGTTTATTTTTAAAAACTCAAAAAAATTAAAAGAAGTTGCAGTGGAATTTCCAATCTGCCATCCCAGAGTGCAGCAGAATCCAGGGACCTTGCCGCTTAATTTAGACCTTGCTTGCTATGTAATACATGGTGCCTTGCTCATACATTTTTTAGTGTTTGTGAAGAGTACCAGGTTGATATTCCTGGAAACAGGACATGGCCATAGCAATGCAAGCTTCCCCACATCCACCACTGCTAATGTGCCTCAATCTTGACATGGAGGGCCCATTCTAAGGGTGAAAGAATGGTTCAATATCCAACCTGATTAAGTCTTGGGTTTCATGTACAGCTATATCGCAGCACAGCTACACCACTGTAGCACTTTAGTGAAGACATTCTTGTGCCTGCAGGAGAGCTTCTCCTATCAGCGTAGTTAATCTGCTTCCCCGAGAGGCAGTAGCTATGTCAGCAGGAAAAGCTCTCCCATTGACATAGTGCTGTCTCTTGGGGGGTTAGGTCAGTATAATTTAGGGCTCTCAAGTGATTAAAAAAATTAATTGCAATTATTTGTGCTGTTAAACAATAATAGAATACCATTTATTTAAATATTTTTGGATGTTTTCTACATTTTCAAATATATTGATTTCAATTACAACACAGAATACAAAGTGTACAGTGCTCACTAGATATTTTATCACAAATATTTGCACTGTAATAAACACAATAGTATTTTTCAGTTCACCTAATACAAGTACTGTAGTGCAATCTCTTTATAATGAAAGTTGAACTAACAAATGTAGAATTGTATACCAAAAATAACTGCATTCAAAAATGAAACAATGTAAAACTTTAGAGCCTGCAAGTCCACTCAGTCCTACTTCAGCCAATCACTCTGACAAAGTTTGTTTATGTTTGCAGGAGATAATGCTCCCTGCTGCTTGTTTTCAGTGTCACCTGAAAGTGAGAATGGGTGTTTGCATCGCATTGTTGTAGCCAGTGTTGCAAGATATTTATGTGCCAGATGTGCTAAAGATTCATATGTCCCTTTGTGCTTCAGCCACTAGTCCAGAGGACCTGCGTCCATGCTTCTGACAGGTTCTGCTTGATAACCATCCAAAGCAGTGCAGACCGACACATGTTCATTTTCATCATCTGAGTCAGATGCCACCAGCACAAGGTTGATTTTCTTTTTTGATGGTTCAGGTTCTGTAGTTTCTTCCACATCAGAGTGTTGCTCTTTTAAGACTTCTGAAAGCATGCTTCACACCTCATCGCTCTCAAATTTTGGATGGGACTTCGGATACTTAAACCTCGGGTCGAATACTCTAGCTATTTTTAGAAATTTCACATTGATTCCTTTTTTGCGTTTTGTCAAATCTGCTGTGAAAGTGTTCTTAAAACGAATATGTGCTGGGTCATCATCCAAGACTGCTATAACATGAAATATATGGCAGAATGTGGATAAAACAGACAAGGAGATATACAATTCTCCCCCAAAGAGTTCAGTCACAAATTTAATTAACACACTATTTTTGTAAACGAGCATCATCAGCATGGAAGCATGTTCTCTGGGATGGTGGCCAAAGTACGAAGGGGCATACGAATGTTTAGCAAATCTGGCACGTAAAGACTTTGCAATGCCTGCTACAAAAGTGCCATGCGAACGCCTGTTCTCACTTTCAGGTGACATTGTAAATAAGAAGGTGGCAGCAGTATGTAAATGTAAACAAACTTGTTTTTCTTAGTGATTGGCTGAACAAGTAAGTTCTGAAGTTTTACATTCTTTTGTTTTTGAGTGCAGTTATGTAACAAAAAAATCTACATTTGTAAGTTACACTTTCATGATGAAGAGATTGCACTACAAAACTTGTATGGGGTGAATTGAAAAATACTATTTCTTTTGTTTATCATTTTTACAGTGCAAATATTTGTAATAAAAAGTAATATAAAGTGAGCACTTTACACTTTGTATTCTATGTTATAATAGAAATCAATATATTTGAAAATGTAGAAAAACATCCAAAATATTTAATAAATTTCAATTGGTATTCCATTGTTTAATAGTGCAATTAATCGTGATTCATTTTTTGAATTAACTGCAATTAATTGACAGCTCTAGTATAACTACATTGCTTAGACATGTGGACAAAGTTTTATACTGATATAGGTATTGTGACAAAGTTCCTCCTCTACCTTGGTGGTCCTGTGCTTATTGGCAGATTTGCTCACCTCACAGATTCACCTGTGGGTCAGGAAAAAGCCCAGAGACCTTCCCCTCTGGTAGAAGCCACAGTCCAGGTCACTTCCTCCTGTGTTTGATCAGGAGTTGGGAGTTCTGGGGGGAACCCAGGCACATGCTCTACTCCAGGTTTCAGCTCAGGGCCCTGTGGACTGCAGCTTTCTAGAGTGCATCCCTGGTAGAGTTGCACAACAGCTACGACTCCCTGGACTACTTCCCCATGGCCTCCTCCCAGCACCTTCTTTGTCCTCACCACTGGACCTTCCTCCTAATGTGTGATGATGCTTGTACTTCTCAGTCCTCCAGCAGTATGCCTACTCACTCTCAGCTTCTTGCACACCTCTTGCTCCCAGTTCCTCGCGCACACACTTCCTCTCCCTGGCTTCTCCTGGGCCTGACTGGAGTGAGCCCTTTTATAGCCTCAGAGGGATCTTTATTAGAGTTAGGTGCTTAACAGCCTCATCTGACTCTTGGCAGGTTAATTCGAGTCAGCTGTTTTCATTGACCAGAGCAGGGGCTGCACCAGGCTACTCAGGGAACAGAAAACTACTTATCCAGTGGCCAGTATATCTCCCTTCTAGTACTATGCTGTTCCCAAATGGCCTGGATCTATCACAGTATATAATGTAGACCTGGCCTTTGACCTGTACAGCATCTTCAAAAGACAAGCCTGGGTGCTTAAATTCACAACTTTGCTAGAAACTGAAAAACCTGGTCTTAAAGACACTGGACGTATGGGCTTATTACAACAATCTGTAACCCACTAACACCCATTTTTTGTCCAATGACAGAAGAGGTGCCAATGGGCCACTTCACCTTGAATGGTCCCTTAGAAGCTGTCTTAACTATGTATTGTAAACAATCTGTTCCACCTTGTATGTAGCTGTGACACTCTGAGAGATGTCTACACTGCAATTAGAAATCCGCAGCTGGCCTGTGCTAGCTGACTTGGGCTTGTGGGCTCAGGCTAAAGGCTGTTTAACTGAGTTAGAATGTTCTGACTCAGGCTGCAGCCCAAGCTCTGGGACCCTCCCATCTTGCAGTGTCCCAGAGCCCAGGCTTTAGCCTGACTGTCTACACTGCAATTAAATAGCCCCTAACCCTGAGCCCCACAAGCCAGAGTCAGTTGGCATGGGTCAGCTGCAGGTTTATAATTGCAGTGTAGATATACCATAAATGCCTTTCCCAGACCTGAAGAAGAGCTCTGTATAGCTCAAAAGTTTGTCTCTTTCACCAACAGAAGTTGGTCCAATAAAAGATGTACCTCGTCCACCTTCTCTTTCTAATATCCTGGGCCCAACACAACTACAACAATGCTGCAAACAAGTGATAATCTCAGTTGAAATGGTATATTTATAAAATGAGTCTATGAACCAATACTATGCTCTAAATTTCGTGTTCTGGACTAGGAAGCCGGCGATTATTTGGCACCATTTTGGAGACAAAAGTATGCATCTTGATTGATACATCTGGTTCCATGGACCCTTATTTGCAACAGGTCACAAAAGAGCTTACCTCCCTCATCTGGGAACAGCTAAGAAAGAATAATGCTAGGTATGTGTGAAAAGCTGGTGACTGAAAGCTGTACATTGCTAAATAGCTAATTAAATGGTATTGAAACACAATAGGAGCAGTTATTAGGAACAGTACGGAATACATGTTTATTTTTTAAACCAGTAAGTATCTATTAAATCTTACATCTTTTCAAAGGATGTAAAGTAAAGTTCAAAGGATGAAATAACCTCTTATCCAAAATAGTTTTGTCCCCCAGCAGCTATTGTTTACAAAGATAATTTGATCAAAAGCCTTGATTAGCCAAACTTTTTTTAAAAAATCACCCATTCAGATAATAGAGGCTGAACGGGTTTCAGTATACAGAACATACACGGGCATTGCTTTTTAAAGCAGTGCTAGCATGACAGGAGCCTGTGCCTCAGAATAGACTTGGACAGTCCAGTTAGTTTACAATCTTTCAGATGGCACCATTTGAATAAGTATTGTGAGCTGTTCTCTGATAGAAGGAAAAACACAACTCAGGACTCAGAAGAGAGAGAGAAGGGAGTACCCACCAAGAAACTCAGTGGAAAACATGCACATGGGAAGCCCAACTCAATAAAGTGCAGTCCAGATGCTAGCTGTCATCAGCTGGGAAACAATGAAAATCTGTAGGCCAGCAAGATGGCAGCCATTGGGGACTGAAAGTAACAGTAACGTATAAAAACCACTCAAGTGGAATGAGCTTCCAATTTATTTTTAAATTTTTTTTTTTGTATTACAGTAGCAGCTAGCGGCCCCAAGTGAGTTCAGGGCCCCACTGCGCTAGGTACTTTGCAAACACACTGTAAGAGATGATACCTGCTCTAATATGCTGACAATCTAATTAGATTCTGAGAAAGGAAATATTGTAACACAGTTTGCAGAGATACATTTTGTAGGTGGGGAGAACTAAGGGATAAAGAGATTAAGTAATTTACCCATAGTCACATAGTGGCAGAGGTAGGAATTGAACTCAGGTCTCCTCAGTCCCAGTCCTGTGCCTTTCTCACAAGAATATTATTCCTTCGAAACTTAACCTAACTATAGAAAATAGAACACCTAGGTGCTGACATTTGACACTAAAATATAATTGTGTGTTAGGATGCTGATATTGGCATTGTCAATAACAGAATTACATCTTTCTTGCCAGGTTTAACCTGCTGAGATTTGCAGAAGATATAGACACTTGGCAGGAGTTTCTTGTAGAGGCTACAGATGAAACATGTCATGATGCTGTACAATGGGTGTCAAAATTCCAAGCTCATGGCAATACATGTGTCCTTAAGGCTTTGCAGGTTAGTTAACTGTATATCATATTGTGGCAAAATCATGTGTATTATGATAATAAAAACATTGCTCTACATAACCAAATTATTTTCCAGTGTTAATGTCAGTTAAGTGTGGGATCAAGCCACATTTGGATCCAGTCCTTATCCCGAAATTCAGAGGTTTTTGGAACCATCATTAGTATTGGAGTCAGTAAAAACCTAAAATGTTTCATTCTTTTAGATTAATGCAGCTATCCACTAACCCTCTGCACATTCAACCAAAGTTTAGAAAAAAGAGATAACATGCCCGTAATTAGTTCTTCAAGATGAGAGCCCTTGTAACGCCACTTGTTTGGGATATTACATGTGCTTGGGGACAAGTCGGGGGGGATGAAAAGCTCAGTAGTTTGAGCATTGGCCTGCTAAATCCAGGGCTGTGAGCTCAATCCTTGAGGAGGCCATTTAGGAATCTAGGGCAAAAATCTGTCTGGGAACTGGGCCTGCTTTGAGCAGGGGTTTGGACTAGATCTCCTGAGGTCCCTTCCAACCCTGATATTCTATGATTCTATGATTGGAGCCCCCTAGAAAAGCAGGATCATTGAGGCCATGTACATGCTCCTTTGTGGTTTCAAACTGACACACCTGACAATATATAAAGTGCTATATCCCGTCTGCTTCCTTTTTCCGCATAATCAAATATTCACCTAAAGGCTTCAAAGAAGTGGAAAAAGTAGATGAGAAGTGTGAATCTATATGGGCAGTCACTTGAAGTACGGTAACTAATAAGTATCCCTTCTTTCTCTTGTGAGAATTGCCAGAATATTATGGAAGATTAACTTTTAAGAGGTGAATATGTAGAGGGCTAATTAGGGATCCTACAATCTCTAAATCTAACTCCAGATAGCCTTATAAAACTCCCAGTTGGAGGCAATTCTTAGGTGAGGCCGCACTGGATCTAGTGGAATGTGATCTCAGTCTTGTCATCCCAGTACAAGTTTTCTTAGTGTACACAAATCTTTAGATAGTGAAATACCTGCCAAGTCATAATACTCTGATTTTCAGAGGTTCAGTCCCTACAAGTTCAACTGGTGTCAGTGAAGTCTTACTAGCCCAGCTCAAGTCAGCAACTTTCAGAATCAGGACCAAGTAGTCTGCCTACCTAGTCTAATCCACTGAGACAGTCTCAGAAAATTATCTTTCCCTGGGTTTATTGTCGTATGAACATTCTATCAATTTAGAAAAAAGATGTATCCTTTCTAAACAGTAGCTAAGATCCTTTTCATATTCAATATAGTCATTGTCTGTTCTGCGAATCTTGATACGATTTGCGTGTAGTTACTGAAGTAAACAGGATTTCGAAAACTTTACAATAAAGTGAAAATGCTGTTTATGTGGTACCCCAATGTTTAAATTCATTTTCTGCTTTTTCAGAAAGCTTTCTGTTTTCAAGATCTAGAGGCACTGTATGTTCTGACTGATGGAAAGCCAGATACCAGCTGTAGTCTCATTCTAAAAGAAGTTGAAAAGATTAGAAAGAAAGAAACTATTAAAATCCACACCATTTCTTTTAACTGTTCAGACAGGTATGTATTACTTTACAGAAGAGTATGAAATTCATTAAAACACTAGTTTAGGTATTGTCATTGTAATGCTCCCAATGGTAACACAAAAGCATGAGTACCAACATCAGGGTAGCCCGTTAAAAACCAGGGAACAAACTCCTAATTGGTTGAGTTCTAAACTTAGATTTCATCAGCCAACTGCAAATTCCTCAGGCACTTTCACAGTCTTAAATGGAGTCACAGGCAGAGACTCCTTGCATACTCAGGTCTGTCTTGCCACACAGGCGAGCATAGCTCTGTGATAGCTGGCGCTATACGCTAAGCACAGTAATATTCAGGTAACTCCTGATCCCAAAGGAATAGTCACCACAGGTCAATTGTGCTTTAGGTCTGACACCTACAGTGCTTGTAACTAATCCTAAAGTAAACTATGTGAAGATTTATTAGATAGGAAAAGGAAATTGGAGAGCTATTTATAAGCAAGCAAACAGATGCACAAGTGAGTTACAGTCTTAGGTTTCAAAAAGTAATAAAGGCTTCTGTAATAAGCAAGCTCTATTTGTCCCTTAGGGCTAACCTAGGCTAAACAGCTAAGGATCTCTTGCTTATGCCTAGAAACACCTTGCACCCCCAGAATCTAAGTAACATAGAGATACCTAGTTCCTTTTATTTGGGATTTTTATCCCCCTCCTGCCATGTGCTCTGAGCTGCCAACTCAGCTAATGGGAGTAGAGCAGAACAGTAATAAGTCTGTAGACACTACCTATGCTGATGGGAGGGCTTCTCTTATTGGTATACGTAATACACCTCCCCAAGAGGCGGTAGCTAGGTCTATGGAAGAATTTTTCTATTGACTTAGTGCTATCTACTCTGGTGGTTAGGTCGGTTTAAGTATGCACTTAGGTGTGTGGATTTTTCACATTCCGGAGCAACATAGTTAAGCCAACTTAGTTTTCTAGTGTAGAACAGACTATAATTAATGTGTAATGATTCACAGTCATAGAGGCTCACAATGGAGTGTCAGATATTGCATTACACTATGGAACACATATTAACAAGCAAGTTTAATGGATGCAGCAACTCAAGCATTCAATCAAGTCCAAACACTAAACTCTCTTATAATTCTAATAACCTTTTTTATCCATATTAACTCTCAAGTGAGGCAGACAGATTCCAGTTATGTATCTGTTAGTTTCCAGTTGAGAATGGATACTGTAGCATTAACTAGCGTCGGGCCTGCCAGCATCACAGTCATGTTTTGCAATCCTTGTTTTCCTGACATTCTGGATATGGAACACTGTGTTGTGGTGACTTAACACATACCTTGATTTACAGATTCAGATAATAGGTTGAGCCAGCAATTATGGCTGTTTAAAAACAAACCTTGTATTGTAAACTGAGCAAGTCTCTTAATGTGTAACATATACTGTTAATAAAGGACACATCATATTTAATATCACTTTTGTGACCTTAATTTGCACTGAAATTAAATCTCAGTGTTTTCCTTTTTGGTGTAGCTGTAGACTTCAGGGGCCAGCTCCTCAATTTGTGTAAATTGTCATAGCTCCATTGACTTCAATGTGAGTTATGACAATTTACACTCATAGAGGATCTGGCCCTAGAGATAGAGATCTATTACTTTATTGCCATTGTAAGTCATTTAAGTTACTTATCATACCCATGATTATTTTCTCCAGTATGTAAATCCACACATTTCTGCCTAGAAGTCTGGGTTCCAGTGCTTATTGCTATGCTGTCCCTATAACTATTGGTTAAAATTAACCAGCCTTTGGCGTTTATGATCACTAAGTATTATTATATAATTTATATATCCCCCCCCACAGCTGGAAAAGACTCTAGAAATGATCTAGATATTTGTAAGCTTACTCACCAACTGCATGCTTAGAAGTATAAGAGCAATCATTACTGGTAATTTACTGCTTCATTGTCAACAGAAGAGCTAATGAATTTCTGAAGAAGCTGGCCTCTCAAACAGGAGGACGCTACCATCGCTGTATTGGAGATATGGATGGACAGTTAGCAGCACACAGAATGTTGACAGAAGGGTTTGATGATGATGATGTATGTTCAACAGTTATTTGGATTGTGTTTCTTTATGGAATGTATATTTTCCTCCATATCTAAAGTACATTTAAAAAAAATTAAATATAAGACTCCCAATGTATCTTGCACTGAGATGTTTGGGATCTGAACAACAAAATTTAATGTCTGGCTATACCTATTGCCCAGCCACACTGACGAGGTGAATGAAGCCAGGAAAGGAATGTAAGATGCAGAAGAATTTGGAAATGAGAGCAAACCAAAACCCTGGATATGAATACCCCTGAGTTTTATCAAAGTTTGGCTGTCCTCACTACCCTCTATTTATGTTTTAGCCATCTGTTATGTCTTGGTTTTAGATCATAAAATATTTGGGACAGGGACTGTCATTTACTGTGTTTTTACTGTGCTTAGTATACTGGGGCTTCAACCTGATTGAGGCCTCCAGGCACTATTGCAATAGAAATGCTTAATAAAAATAAAGACCAGATCCATCTCAAGTAGAATTTGGAGTTAAACACTCTGTTCTATCTCTTCATAAATAGAAGATCTTGTCTGGCCCTGGTGAATGTCAAGTTCAGAAGTTTGGGTTCAATTATTTACATTTGTTTGCTGCCCTAAGGTTTGTAAGCAATTGCTGTAGATTGTAGTAACTACATTTTAATTTTATATTTTAGGATCCAGTTTTTCCTTTCTTCGAAGGAGATGATTTAAAGAAACTTGCTCAAGAAGTAGCAAAAGCCAGAAGCTTTTTAATGCAAGCAAAATCCTTTAGGTGAGTATCTATCCAGGATCTTTCAATAAATACTGCTTTTTTTCCCATAGAGGGAGCAAAGGAGGAAGTTACATGGTTAAAGAATATCTGGCTACCAATTTCTGCTTCTTACAAAAGAATCATTTTATCTCCCCTATATTTGTTTCTTGTATTCATGGCATTATTGTTAAATGTGAGGAAGAAACATCCATGCAGACTGCCTCCTTTAGAGTTTCTGTTCATGTTCTTATGCCACAGCCAATCACCAGTATCTGAGCATCTTCTAGAAGTGCCCTGAGCTGCATGACTAACATCTCTGTCTCTTGTGGGTGTCTCTCTCCCCCTTTTCCTAAGTGAAAAATTCTATAAGATTGATCTTTTTTTCAGCTCTCCCCTACCAAACCAACATAGTGCTTGGTTCCTGTCTTCTTCAAAGAGAAAAGTGACTCTATCTGATGTGAGCTTCCTCCTCCCTTTCGCTCTCCACTCTCCGTCAGCCTGATTTCAGAATCTGAAGTATCAGTCCTACTCTCTCTCTGCCAACACCAGTACCTGCTCCCTCGATCTCATCCTCTTGTGACTTCTGTGACCCTCTACCATCTTCTGCATAGTATCTCATTCTACTTGCAACTTTTCTTTCAGCATCTCCTATGGCTGCTCCACATTCTTTGCTTCCACATTCTGTCAAGGTCCCACAGGATTCAGTGCTGGCCCCTCATCACTTCTATCTGTGTGCTTTAGTTCAAGGCAGCCTAATCTATCCTCATGGTTTAAGTTATCATCACTGTGCCAATGACTCCCAGATAGTTTCTCTCTCCTCCCTGACCTCTTCCCCTTCTGGATTTCCTGCCACCATTACAAGCTCTTATCACAGAAAGATATGGCACACAGGGAGAAGGGCATTACTTATACATAAATGATTTAAAAATTTAAACCTAACAAACTTGCATAATTTTACAAACAACCTTGTAGTGCTGTGAAAAACATCATCTGTTCTTGTACCCAACAAATCCACAACAAATCAATTTCAGCAAGTACAGCTGAACTACAATTGATCCTTATGTTCCTACAATGTCATTCTGATGTCACCCAGGGCCAGTGCTTAAATTGTGCCAGGGCTTATCAGGGCTGAGCCCTGGCACCTCTAGGGTTGGCAATCCATAGCCCCAGCACCTCTGATCTTGCTGCATAAAGTTAGGTTAAAAAAAAAATTGTTTAAAGTCCAGCACCTCTTTCATTACAAATTAAGCAATGCCAGAGCTAATAAGTAATAACTATATAACTAGATACGTTCCTTTAGGAAAAAATGCTGTCATAATCTTACATTCCTTATTTTTCCTTTTGAATAGGTTGCTATTAGAAAAATGGAATTTGGACCAAAAGGACAATTCTTTTTTAAAAAAAAATCCTCAGGTAACCAGTCAGTACAAAACAAGTCATTGATTGTATATTTTTATAAGGATGTTATTTCAAATTAGAATCCCGTATTTTCCAACTTTGAAGAGAGTCATTGCTTAATGTAAATAGCTATTCATTCCAGCCGTTTTAGTGTTTAGCTCAGTTAGCTTAGCAGCATGTAACAAATACATGCACAAGGAAGTTCACAGGTTGTAATGTGTTTTGGGAGGATGAAAAGTGCTATACAGACACATGTTTTTATTAATTAAGGGCTCCATGCTTCAGAAAGAATTAATAGCAAAGCTCTTTTGGAGGCGTAGTAACCAATATTACGTGTTTTTGCTTTAATAAAA
This sequence comes from Gopherus flavomarginatus, assembly GCF_025201925.1. Lineage (NCBI taxonomy): Eukaryota > Metazoa > Chordata > Testudines > Testudinidae > Gopherus > Gopherus flavomarginatus. Next base: position 16,472,869 of record NC_066625.1, on the reverse strand, counting down.
AGAGATTCTAGTACATGTCTCTTGGTAACGTGACTATCAGGTTATAAAAACTTTGAATAGTCAAGTACAGTGTACATGGGTATCATCAGCATCCAGGTATAGTGGGGTTCAGACAAATGGATTCCAAGATAAAAATGAGAGCACTGTTTACCAAAATTTTAAATGAACCAAAGATGCACTGTTCAAGCATGTATTAACTTAGCTGCTTCAATGCAGCTCTTCCCTGCTTCATTTAATATGCTATTTTAATAGGCATGCATTGAGTAAGGAAACCCTTCTTCACTTGATGTGACTTCAGTGGGACTACTCATATGTTAAAAGTTATGTACTATCTCTGTACTTAATTTGTGCATATGTTTAGGTGCTTTGCTAGGTCAGGGCTGTGACAGAGGTGAAGACTTTCTGCCAGTTGAAGCCTGCAGCCTGGACAGTAAATCAGGCCCAGAATGCACATACAGTTCAACTTTTGTAAGCATGGGGAAATAATAAGTTTGGATAATAAGGGTTTTGAAAAATTAAGCAAATTTGCAATGTAAATAATTGATAAAATGGGGATACAACTGTTTATCCTAACTGAGGTCCAGAACATTTTTTTAAACTGTATTATTGTAATAAGAATTGCTTCAATTAATTGGCATTGTATGTTGAGCCTCTTATTTGGTTTTGTTTTTTTACGGTTATTTTAACAGACTCCAGATATTATCCTTGATGGGTAAAAGAGATGGTCTATCATCCTAAAAAGAAAATTATTACCAACATCTTTATATAGTGATGTCAAGAAACAACTGTTTGCACAGAAAAAAAAAATAAAGCCTAAAGTTGAAGAGAATGCATTTGCCAAAAATTTTGCAAATAACCATTTTCACTTCTTGCTTTAAATTTTCTCTTTGCTGCCATCACAAGTAGGGAGGAAAGATTATTCTAGAAATCAGCAGATCCACAAGTAAGCAATACCCTTTCATGCTGATAAAATCCAGCTGAATTCACTATGGGTCCAATTCAGCTGTCAACTAAAACCAGGGAGAGACTATCACTGACATCAGTGGTAGTTTGTTCAGAATTCTTTGGTAACAGAGAGAGACTGAACATGTGTTCACAGGAGTCTTGTGAGAATATGCAATTCAAACTATCTGCACGGTTCTGAGAGATGCAGAATTTTCCAGCAATTACATAAAACATGCACATCTAGCTACCAAACCCAGGCACCAAGGATGGAATCCTGGCCTAACTGAAGTCAGTGAGAGTTATGCCATTGCCTTTGGGGCCAAGATTTCACCCCAAACATTTAACAGATGTAATATTCAGTAGAAATGGGCCAGAAATGTAAAGTCCAGATAGTGATCTGAGATTCCCAAAGTCCAGGTGTCTATAGATCCAAATGTTTTGTTTGGGCCCACCTCAAATACTAACTGTAAATGTATACATCTGGGAACAATGAATGTAGGACATATTTACAAGATGAAGGACTCTATCTTTGGAAGCAGTGACTGCTCTTTGATTTGGGGGTTCTGGTGGTTGATCCGCTGATAATGAGCGCTCAGTGACAGTGTGATCCTGTGGCCAAAAGAGCTAGTGTGATCCTGGGATGCATGAACAGGAGATTTCCAGTAGGAGTAAAGAGGTTATTTTACCTCTGTATTGGGCACTGGTGTGACCATTGCTGGAATACTGTATCCAGTTCTGGTTTCCACAGTTCAAGAATTATGTTGATAAATTGGAGAGGGTTCAGAGAAGAGCCACAAGAATTAGTAAAAAATTAGAAGATATACCTTATAGTGATAGACTCAAGGAGCTCAATCTATTTAGCTTAACGAAGAGAAGGTAAGGGATGACTTGATTGCAGTCTATTCATTCCTACATGGGGAACAAGAATTTAATAATGGGCTCAAAGATATAATATGATCCAATAGCTGGAAGCTGAAGCTAGACAAATTCAGACTGGAAATAAGATGTAAAGTTTTTTACAGTGAGAGTAATCATTGGAACAACTTACCAAGGTCATGGTTTATTCTCTATCATTAACAAGATTGAATGTTTTTCTCAAGGATCTGCTCTAGGAATTATTTTGGGGACGTTCTATGGCCTCGGTTTTCTGGCCTTTGAATCTATGAACTTCACTTTTATACTAGCAAAAGACTGTGGAAAGGAACCAAAGTTTTTTAAATAGTACCCACTGAAATAAATTAGGGAGGTTACCTGTAACATGTGGGGTACTCTTGCCTCCCTTCACCCTTTATTCCTCTTTCCCAGAGAACTAATGAGAGATCTTATAATACACAGAAAAATAAACGGAAAACTGTCTCCCATTGTCCAAGTGGTGAAAAACTTCAGTTTGATGCCTCTTCTGAAATAAAACAAGAAGTGTTTAATATTTTTATTCTGAGTTTTACGTTAATGCTCACGTAACTGGTACTGTAATTTAAATCTGGTTACGTTTTTGCAATAGACAAAACTAAGCAACTCTTCCCGTTGATAGTATAAAAATGATTGGTCCATGTCTGTTTGAAATAATCAGAACTCTATGTATGCTTTTTCTTACATTGCCATGTAGTCTGACATTGAATCAGTCACTACCCCACAATCACTATTTTTCAGATTGTAAGCTTCCTTTAAAATTCATTTAGTTATACAGAGCCTTACAAACATGACCTAAGACTAGTATAGTACAGTTTTGTCTTCCTGAGTCTGCAGGCAGTCTGAAACAATAACTCTGAGAAGTTTGAACTTGTCTCTGTTCAGCTCAGTGGGGTCTGAACTCTGATACCAATCACAGTTGACAGCACTGACATTTATTTCATGGCTTATTATTTTATTATAAATCTACCCAGGAGCTTAGAAGTATGAGGTGTCCCCTGTGCAGCTGGCAAAAGTTCTAGCTTCTCTCTGATGCAAATGGACTTATTGCATTTTCAGCACAAAATTCTGTGACTGGCCACTCAACCTCGTCCATGATTATAGGGGCCTTAAAACTACTGTGACAATGCTGGGCAGTGCCTTCATTTTCAGAGAGCTGCCATTGGTCATCTCTGACTCCCCAGCTGTTAGATGACAAAGTATAAAAAAGGAGGGGTATCTTTGGGCATCGTTTCTTGTGATTTCACTCATGCTATATGTATATAATTTCTAAAGAACTTTGGGATGACAGGTGCTATATAACAAATGTATATTGTTGTTATGAATGACTAGGACTAGCTCTGTTAAAATGACAGACTATTTAAATGTTAGATATAATAATTGAAAGGTGGAAACATTGATTTTTGTAGTAATAAATGGTGAACTGGGAAGACCACAGTGGGGAGTGGGTTTTTTATTGGTTATGTTTTTCTTGGGGGGCAAGGAGTGGCTGGCTTTTAAAGAGAAAAAAATCTGTTGCCAAAAAGAGGATGTCATTCCTCCTTCACTGGTTTTAAAACAATGGATTTAAATTATGGGCTAGATTTTGACACCCTTACTAAGGGAGAGTGGAAATTTCCTTAGCAAATGGTCCCATTGAAATCAGTAGGGCTACTCTCAAAGTAAGATATTACGCAGTATGAATAAGAGTGTTTGAATTTGGATCTGTATGACGTTGCAAATCCAGACTTCAGCGAGTTCTTTGTTAGATGGTGATTGACTCTTATTTAAAGATTTAGAAGCGTTTTCTCTCCCTTTTAAATGTTTCCTGTGTCATTTTTCAGCAAGACATTTCTTGCATGTTGTTTTTTGTAAGTTTAACTGATTCAAAATGTCATTTGAGTGACAGCTCTGTCTGTACAGAGTAATCTTTACATTTTTTCTGTAAAATTATGATTATTAATAGTTTATATAATAGTACATTAAAGCTACTTGTAACTTGGCTCAGTACTCCTTTGTATGGACACCAGTACTAAAGATTGCTACTTGGAACATCAGACTATGATAGACAAAGACAATACGTCTTGATTTGAAAGAACAGCAGCTCTCCTTTCAAAAGAACTTGCCCAGTATGACATTGACATTGCAGCACTCAGTGAAACTAGATTGGCAGATAAGGCCATTATTACAGTATCAGCTGGGAGTTTGGAAGGGGAAAGAACCACACAAGGATAGAATCCATAGAGTGGGAATTGCCATCAAAACCAAACTCTGCAATGTCTTGAAGACTTCCCAGTAGGCGCCAAGAAACTCTCGTTACTGTTAAATAAATCATGATTTACTACCATCATGAGTGCATATGTCCCACCTTCACAAGCCCCGACGATGCTAAGGAATGATTCTATCCCAGAGGTTGGCAAACTACAGCCCATGGGACCGTCCTGCCCGGCCCCTGAGCTCCTGGCCCGGGAGGATTGCCACCAGCCCCTCCACTGCTGTTCCCCCCACAGCTTCAGCTTGTCCCGCTGCCAGCGCAATGCTCTGGGGGGTGGTGTTATAAGTTCCTGAGGAAGCGCAGTTGCAGAGCCTGGCCTGACCCAGTCTCTGTGCTGTGTGGTGGTGGTGTGGCCCGGCTCCAACCAGGCAGCACAGCTGTAGGCCACCAGCCACTTTTTTTAAACAAGAGACTTTCCTGTGTGTTTTTCAAGGGAGAATTTAAAATTCCCTATATTTTATTGTTCATAATTCTGCCTCATTCAAAATACACCCACATGAGACATCGCTTTGCTTGTACCATTTATATGTAGAATTGCAATATAAATAATAAATGTTATATTCATGCTGCCTTTGGATCTCAACAGTGCATAAGCTAAGACCTTGATTCAGTGAGACCGGTCTGACAGAAGGAAGGCTGACACAGGCTGCTTCCAGGGAGGGGAGTAAAATGAGCCCTGCCCTAGCTTCCAGCCAGATTCCAACTATAGATTAAAAGCCTCTCTCTCTTTCGAAATTATGGGGCAATATAAAGAACCTGAGCACACTTGGGAACATCAGCATGCTGTTCCAAGGCTTCCTGCTATCCTGGTGCTAGCTGATAGACATCCACAGAACAGAGTTTTCACCCTCACATTTACAAGGAAGAGCCAGGACAATTACTAACTGTAAGTAGTAAGGTACTTTATAGCTTTTCTGCATCTTTTGTGATCAGGATTGCAGTGGGGAAGCTAAAGATGAACCCACCATATTTGGACTTAGTTAAATATAACCCTGAGCATATTTACATTGATTATATACAAGTCTTGAGGGAATCACTCAAAATAGCCTCTACAAATTGAAAGAAACAGAAAGAGTGATGTAATAGATAATGGAAACACATTTCTGACTGGGAATTCCATACAGCACTTAAAATGCAATGAGCATTTTCTAACACTGGCTGATGGTGAAGAATGCACTGGTGCCAAAAGTAGTTTTAAAAACAGATTTTGTGTAATATCCTGCTTGTGAAAGAAAGTTTCTTGGGGAACTCTCCAGTTCCTTGGGGAACTATTGGCTCTTTTGATCCAAGTAGCTGGTCACAGGGGGAGGGATAGCTCAGTGGTTTGAGCACTGGCCTGCTAAAACCAGGGTTGTGAGTTCAATCCTTGAGGGGGGCCATTTGGGGATTTAGTTGGGGATTGGGCCTGCTTTGAGCAGGGGGTTAGACTTAGATGACCTCCTGAGGTCCTATCCAACCCTAGTATTCTATGAAAGTTTGGGGCCTTGAGGATGTTTCACCTGGGAATAGAAATTGGCAGCAATCAGGTATTTCTTTGGACCAATCTGATTTATTTACAAGGAATGTACAAAACCCTATGATTCTGAACACAGAAGGAACCAAGAATGAAAGGAGAAATTTCTTAGTTTACCAAATGTCTTTAGCCAACATCAAACCCAAAAACACTCTCAAACTTTTTCCAGGGTCACGCTGTTCTTACAGGCTCCTGCTTGGCTTTCTTGCCTCTCCCTGTTCTTAGTTTCTGTGTGTTCTCTTCTACCCACTGTGACACTACTCCATATTCTTCGCAGTATTATTATGATATGATTATGACATAATCAGTCGTGAGATATTGGAAAGGTTATAATTTACTGAATATGATTATCCTATTCTTATGCATGTATCATTTTTGTATCTGAAAGTAGGAATAGTGACTATGTATCTGTATCACAAATCTGTTTACACTTGGGGAAAACCCACTAGGCAAAAGATTGTCAGTCTAGATGGCTGGCTGAGAAGAGCCCATTCAGGCTACAGGGCCATTAGGAGAAAACAATAGGTCTTAGAAGAAGTTAATCTCCCACCAGGGAGTCTTCCTGAGGATGCTACAAACAGCCTCCGAGCAATGGCTGCTGCGGCACTGTAAAGGCAATGTGAACAGGTCACCTGGTACTGGACTCCATCGTGGAATACCAGTGATTTTCCACTAACTGGTGTGGGAACGAAGCTTGGAGTCAAAGGGTTCCCACCATATGCAAAAGCTATTGAAGGCAGGGGAGCGACATCATCGAGGTTCTTCAATGACTCCCCACTCAGAGACTCCTGAGAACACCTGAGGAACAAGGACTGACATGAGGGGAAGTGCTGGACTCAGTCTGAAAAGGAATTTTAGCCTGTGAAAGGAACACCTGGGGATTTTAAGCTGAAAGCAAGTGCAGCTTGTCCCTTAAGAGCCTGCAGCCTGGTTGAATCAACATTTAGGGTGAGAATTTGCTACTCATATCCAATCCCTTTAGTAGATTAAGCTTAGATTGTGTTTTTGTTTATTTGCTGGGTTGTCTGCTTTGATCTGGTTGTTATCCCTTATAATTGCTTAAAATCTGTCTCTTGCAGTTAATATACTTGTTTTGGCTTTATCACAAACCAGTGTGTGAGGGTCATAACTTGGAGCAAAAAGCTGTTGTATATTTTCTCTCCACATTGAGGGAGGGGGTGAATTTCATGAGCTTATGCTATATAGGTCTCTGTGCAGCCAGGGCCAGCTCCAGGCACCAGACGACCAAGCACCTGTTTGGGGCGGCACCTTGTCAGGGGCGGTCAATCTTTGGGTGGCAGGGCGGCACTCAGGTTTTTGTTTGGTTTTTTTTTTTTTGGTTCGGCGGGGTAGCGCTTGAATCTTTCTGTTTGTTTGTTTCGACCGGGCAGCACTTGGGGGTTGTTTCGTTTCAGTAGGGTGGTGCGGCACTCGGGAGTTTCGGCGGGGCAGGGCAGCACTGGGGGGGGGTTGTTTTGGAGGGGCAGAGCAGCGTGGGGGGGCTGTTTTGGCGGGGCGTGGCAGCGCTTGGGGGAGTTGTTAGGGCAGAGCAGCGCTTTTTTCTTGGGACAGCAAAACAGTTAGAGCCAGCCCTGTGTGCAGCGCAAGATGGGACAATTTTGCATTTACACTCCACAGGGGTGTGTGCACATGAACAGCTGGGCAGTTCCTTAGCTGTAGCCTTCCCATGCAGAGATGATCACAGCATGTGTATGTACTGCAGCTGGGTGTGCTGTATGTGTGCTGAAGCCTGAGAGAGGGCTTGGCCATGTGGTCACAGCAGAGCAGTATAAAGGGAGCCCAAGCTGGTGGCTCAGGGGAGCTCAGTGGTACCCCACTTCCAGGTGGCATCCCAGGGGGAACCCATCACACTCACACCCACAACCTGCTCACAATACCTAGTCAAATGCCCACCCACCTGGTGCTAGCTTCTGGGCTCACTCTGTTTAGACTTTGTTTGATGTGTGGCCCCTGAACTGTTTCTTAGAACTGACTTAAATGGAGGACTCATTCACCCATCAGTTTAAAGAGGTTTTAGCTCAACTCATAACACCACCTCAAACCTCAGCTTTGTCCATCATCTCAATGAGGCCTAAAATGGTGAAACATGATAACCCATCCCAAATAGAAAGAAAGAAAATAAATAACTTAACAAATTAAAGCTGGAACAAGCTTAACTATTTACATATCTACAGAGTATCAGGGTAAAAAGAACAGGAGTACTTGTGGCACCTTAGAGACTAACAAATTTGTTTCAGCATAAGCTTTCGTGGGCTACAGCTCACTTCTTCGGATGCACAGAATGGAACACACAGACAGGAGATATTTGTACATACAAGGAACATGAAAAGGTGGAAGTACAGATACCAACTGGAAGAGTCCAATCAATTGAGATGAGCTATCATCAGCAGTAGCCCAGGAAAACTCTTTTTGTTCTTTTTGAGGATACAGACTTAACATAACTGCTACTCTGAAATTTCTCAGGGTAGTTTCACATTATCAACATGAAAAAAAATGCTTTTGTGGCTTTTCTTTCCCTGGCTTTCCTTTCAGTGTTCTCCTAAGGCATATCTATTGTTTCTGTGGAACTTGTTGGCTGTGATAGTTCCTGCCCATTTTGTTCAAGTGAGGGATTGCTTACTGTTACAGTTTTCCTAGCATCAGTATCCACAGTTACATGCTCAGATCTGGAGGGCAGCCATGCTGAAATCTCTCCCCCACTCATACCACCTTGCTTGGTCCTTAGATAACTTTTGGTTTTATCCTGTGCACCTCTTTGTTTTCACTATTGTATAGGGTTCCTCCCAAGGTTTATCCAGCTGAGGGCTTCTACTCTTCCTCTATCTAGTATTGTGTCTCAGTTTCCCCCATATTTTGCATTGCTACCCAATGGGGAAGGGGAGAGAAGGATTAAGTTTGCTTTCAGGACAGATTTAGGGATGGTCTACAGTAGAGAATTAGATCAACCCAGTTATGTCAATTAGGGGTGTGAAAGACCTACCCACCTGAGCAAAATAGTTAAGCCAGACTAAGGGTTTGGCTACACTTGCAGGTGTGCAGTGCTGGGAGTTAAAGCTGTCTTCTTACAGCTGTGGAGAGAAAGTGCTGGAGTGTGGCCACACTTGACAGCTACCAGCACTGCAGTGTAGCCACATTTGCAGCGGTGTTGGGAGTGGTGCATTATGGGCAGCTATCCCACAGAGCACCTCGTCCCATTTTGGCGCCATTTTGGTGCTGTGGGTTGTGGGGAGGGGGCAGGTCATTCTGCTTCCTGTCCCAACGCCCTGTGATGCTCATAGACTTTAGGGTCAGAAGGGACCAATATGATCATCTAGTCTGACCTCCTGCACAAAGCAGGCCACAGAATCCTACCAATCCACTTCTATAACAACCCCCTAACCTATGTCTGAGTTATTGAAGTCTTCAAATTGTGGTTTGAAGACCTCAAGCTGCAGAGAATCCACCAGCAAGTGACCCATGCCCCACGCTGCAGAGTAAGGCGAAAAACCTCCAGGGCCTCAGCCAATCTGCCCCGGAGGAAAATTCCTTCCCGACCCCAAATATGGCGATCAGCTAAACCCTGAGCATGTGGGCAAGACTCACCAGCCAGCACTCAGGAAAGAATTCTCTGCAGTAACTCAGATCCCATCCCATCTAATATCCCATCACAGACCACTGGGCATACTTACCTGCTGATAATTAAAGATCAATTGCCAAAATTAAGATATCCCATCATACCATCCCTTCCATAAACGTATCAAGCTTAGTCTTAAAGCCAGATATGTCTTTTGCCCCCACTAATCCCCTTGGAAGGCTGTTCCAGAACTTCACTCCTCTAATGGTTAGAAACCTTCGTCTAATTTCAAGTCTAAACTTCCTAGTATCCAGTTTATACCCATTTGTTCTTGTGTCTACATTGGTACTAAGCTTAAATAATTCCTCTCCCTCCCTAATATTAATCCCTCTGATATATTTATAAAAAGCAAGCATATCCCCCCTCAACCTTCTTTTGGTTAGGCTAAACAAGCCAAGCTCTTTGAGTCTCCTTTCATAAGACAGGTTTTCCATTCCTCGGATCATTCTAGTAGCCCGTCTCCGAACCTGTTCCAGTTTGAATTCATCCTTCTTAAACATGGGAGACCAGAACTGCACACAGTATTCCAGGTGAGGTCTCACCAGTGCCTTATATAACGGTACTAACACCTCCTTATCTTTGCTGGAAATACCTTGCCTGATGCATCCTAAAACTGCATTAGCTTTTTTAACGACCATATCACATTGGCGGCTCATAGTCATCCTGTGATCAACCAATACTCCAAGGTCCTTCTCCTCCTCTGTTGCTTCCAACTGATGTATCCCCAATTTGTAACTAAAATTCTTATTATTAATCCCTAAATGCATGACCTTGCACTTTTCACTATTAAATTTCATCCTATTACTATTACTCCAGTTTACAAGGTCATCCAGATCTTCCTGTATGATATCCCGGTCCTTCTCTGTGTTAGCAATACCTCCCAGATTTGTGTCATCCACAGACTTTATTAGCACATTCCTGCTTTTTGTGGCAAGGTCAGTAATAAAAAGGTTAAATAAGATTGGTCCCAAAACTGATCCTTGAGGAACTCCACTAGTAACCTCCTTCCAGCCTGACAGTTCACCCTTCAGTACAACCCGTTGGAGTTTCCCCTTTAACCAGTTCCTTATCCACCTTTCAATTTTCATATTGATCCCCATCTTTTCCAATTTAACTAATAATTCCGCATGTGGAACCGTGTCAAATGCCTTACTGAAATCGAGGTAAATTAGATCTACTGCATTTCCTTTGTCTAAATAATCTGTCACCTTCTCAAAGAAGGAGATCAGGTTGGTTTGGCACGATCTACCTTTTGTAAAACCATGTTGTAATTTGTCCCAATTACCATTGACCTCAATGTCCTTAACTACTTTCTCTTTCAAAATTTTTTCCAAGACCTTACATACTACAGATGTCAAACTAACAGGCCTATAGTTACTCGGATCACTTTTTTCCCTTTCTTAAAGATAGGAACTATGTTAACAATTCTCCAGTTGTACGGTACAACCCCTGAGTTTACCGATGGATCGCTTCACATCCCAGCAATCTCTGTTTTTCCGTCCACGTTTGGCGCCATCTTGACTCTGTCAATGATTTCTGTGCAGTGCAATTTCTGTGGGAAATGGAGCCCGAACTGCTAAGGAGTATGCTGACAAGTCTCACCAGCACATCATGTTTGGCAGTTGAGCTATTCCTTAAGATATAAAGTGATGAGGAGTCTGATGATGATAGCGAGTCGCCTGACGCATATGACACTAAATTGCTTCTGGCATTCACAGAAATGCTCAGCACCTTGGAACGCCGCTTTTGGGCTCAGGAAACAAGCACTGAGTGTTGGGATCACATTGTCATGGAAGTCTGGGATGATGAGTAGTGGCTGCAGAACTTTCAGATGAGAAAAGCCACTTTCATGGGACTGGGTGCTGAGCTCGCCCCCACCCTGCGGCACAAGGACACGAGATTGAGAGCTGCCCTGACGGTGGAGAACCGGGTGGCTATTGCAATCTGGAAGCTGGCAACTCCAGACAGCTACCGATCAGTCGGGAACCAGTTTGGAGTGGGAAAGTCGACCGTTGGAATCATGTTGATGCAAGTTTGCAGGGCCATTAATCGCATCCTGCTAAGAAGAACCGTGACTCTGGGGAACGTGCAGGACATTGTGGATGGCTTTGCACAAATGGGTTTCCCTAACTGTGGAGGGGCGATAGATGGGATGCATATTCCTATTCTGGCACCACCTCACCTTGCATCCAAGTACATTAATCAGAAAGGGTATTTCCCTATGGTTCTCCAGGCACTTGTGGATCACTGTGGGCGTTTCATTGACATTAACACAGGCTAGCCTGGAAAGGTGCATGATGCACGCATCTTTCAGAACACTGGCCTGTTCCGGAAGCTGCAGGCAAGAACTTTTTTCCCAGACCAGAAGATCACAGTAGGGGACGTTGAAATGCCTGTTGTGATCCTTGGAGACCCTGCTTACCTGTTAATGCCTTGGCTCATGAAACTGTATACAGGGAAGCTTGACAGGAGGAAGGAACGGTTCAACTACAGGCTGAGCCGGTGCCAAATGACTGTGGAGTGTGCTTTTGGCTGTTTAAAGGGGCTCTGGCAATCTCTGTATGGGAAGCTAGACTTGGGGGAACAGCATCCCTGCGGTTATATCCGCATGCTGTACCCTCCATAATATTTGTGAAGGGAAGGGTGAAACATTGTCAGGCATGGACCTCCGAGGTTCAACACCTGGAGGCTGAATTTGCACAGCCAGAGAGCAGGGCTACTAGAGAGGCCCAACACAGGGCTTCAAGGATTAGGGATGCCTTGAGGGAGGAATTTGAGGCTGAAAACCAACAGTAAGGTTTGGTGCCTTGCACGGGAGTGAAGTGCAGTGGTTACAATGTTAGTAGGAATCTGTTTTTCCTAAGCTGATTTGCAGTGCCTGTTTCTTTCCTGGGCTAAGGTATCTTTGACTTTCTGCAGTAATAAAGACTGTTTTCAAAGCCAAGAATTCATTTATTGAAAAGAAAATAACTTTACTGACAGACAAACAACATTTTGGGAACCTAAAAGGGCAGGGGGTGGGGTGGGGAACTGTACAGTCACAGGTTTGAATATGTCCTGTCTGGAGTGCTGTGCAATGACTGCTGCACTTCAGGATGCCTATACTGCATGGTGATGGGGGTTGAGTGCAGAGGGTAAGGGTCGTATTTCTCAGGGCTGGTTGGTGAACGTACAGGTGTTGGAGGCAGCTGGTGGTGGTAAGAACCTGGATGCTGGGGAAGGGGGTTTGGAGCTGACATTGGGGCACAAGTGAAAGAGTTTTGGGATGGGGGGAGGGGCTGGCGCAGTAGTGCTCTGCCTGCATGGCTACGAGCACCTGGATAGAGTCCGCTTGGCGCGCCAGGATGCTTATCTGCTGCTTTATGCTTTTTTTCCTGACTGCTGCGTTTCTCTGGCAGATCCTGCTTTCCTTTTCCCTCCAGTCCTGCAGTTTTTGATTCTCTGTGTCAGAGTGATCCATAACTGCTTGAAGTAGTTCGTCTTTGCGTTTTTGCGGCTTCTTCCGGAGGGTTTGAAGTCTTTGAGCTGTTGATAACGTGGGCAGCCGAGAACTCAAGATTGCTTGTGGAAAGGCAAAAAAGGCAACAGTTAACAGAGGCAGCATTGTTTATATCTCAGACAGTTATTCCCATACAGTGAAGGAGTAACATTCTTCACAATCACATAATTTTCCCATACCAAAGACAGCGCACATAACCCACAGGAGCCCTGAAATGGTGAGTAAGGGGGACTGATTGCTTCAGGGTTGTACTGTCCTCGGGGTTTCTGTGCATTGGGGAAAGCAAACAGCTGCAGTGGGCACCTACACTGAACACTCTCCCAACATTTTTCACAGGAGTTAATCCTGGAAGATATCTCGCTGCTGCGGGACACCTGGGAAGAGCGTGAGGGTCTTCTACAGCAATGCGGATTCTGCCCTGGCCCCTATGCAGCTTGCCTGTGTGCAGCAGTGCTCCCCCCACCTCTCACTATTCCACATCTAGGCATGCATGCAGAACCCTCCCTCCTCTCCCGAAAAATGTCTATCCTGAAAATAAAAGCTGCTTACCGGGAACCAGCTCCTCTGTTTGTCCTCCACCGAGTACCAGCTGTTGCGACTGGCTACCTTCCTCATGGCTTGAGAAGAGCTCCTGGCTGCATGCCTCCAGGGACTCCAGGGTGTCTCCCCCCACCCCAGTACCCTCACTCTTGGTTTCCTCCTCCCCCCTTCTCCTCCCCCCACCCCACTCTGAAGTGTCCATCATGGTCCTTGGATTGGCACTGGGGTCACCCCTAAGTATCACGTCCAGCTCTTTGTAAAAACAGCAGGTCATGGGAGTAGCACAGGAGCAGCGGTTTCCCTTGCGGGCTTTGCAATAGGCACTCCGCAGCTCCTTCACTTTAACCCTGCACTGCAGCACGTCCCGGTCATGGCCCCTTTCCAGCATGGCCCTTGATACCTGCCCAAAGGTATTGTAATTCCTACGGTGGAGCGCAGCTGGAACTGCACAGCTTCCTCCCCCCAAACACTGATGAGGTCCAGCAACTCGCCATTGCTCCATGCTGGGGCTCGTTTGGCACGTGGAGGCATGGTCACCTGGAAAGATTCACTGATTGCACTCCACACCTGGCTGAGCAAACAGGAAGGGGATTTTTAAAATTCCCGGGGCATTTAAAGGGTGGGTCACCTGAGGCCAGGGCAGTAGAGTTCGAACTGATGAGCAGAGTGCCTGAACAGGCATTCTGGGATACCTCCGAATATCTCTGGAGGCCAATAACAGCACTTTTGGTGGCCACGCTGGCGGAGCAGCGCTGCATCACCAGCGCTGCAGTCGTTATTCCCCAGGACGAGGTGGAGTACAGCCAGCGCTGTAGCCAAGGAGATACAGCGCTGGATGTGCCTTGCAAGTGTGGACGGTGAGTGAGTTGCAGTGCTGTAAAGCCACCACCAGCGCTGCAACTCTCCAGTGTAGCCAAGCCTCTAAGTCTCCATGTAGACAGCACTAGGTCAACAGAAAAATTCTTCTGTTGACTTAGTCATTGGTGAATTACTATGCCAAAGGGTGAAGTTTCAATTGTAGAGAAGCCCTAACAGAAATAGACGTGTGGGTCACTGTCTGGGCAGAATAAATAGAATCATTAAGAAACTGTTTGAAACAGACCCAGATCAACAAGGGGTCCTGAAAGACAATGCAAGCTCCAATGACTCATGATCAACAGTGGAGGGCTGGCCAAGGCGCTTTGGAACTCAGTATGACCCTGCCCGGGGACAACCAATAGACATGTCCAACAGGAAATAAAGTATGGGCTCTACAAGAAGCTGTAGCTTTGACCAGGGCAGAGTGGGAGGTTCCCAACTCAGGACAGGAAGATAGAGTCAAGGATGAAGTCCATCACAGCTTGGCTGATGGTACTGACTTACCCTAGATGAATTTCTGCCTCCCGTTGCTAACCTAAAGGCTTTCCGATTATGTATGCCAGGTAACAAATTGTTATCTTGTTTTGAAAAGGCCGTCTGAGTCACTGTAAATGTTCACTCAGATCATTGCACCCTGAAGGGTACAGTACAAGCCTCCCACAGGAGTCTGGCTGGATCTGGATTTGCTTCAGGGAGCCTGTAACAGTGCAGGATTCACCTCAGCAGTGCCTCCTGCTGGTCTTCTTGGGAATTAGCTCTTCAGCCTTCAGAGCACCCCATTGCCGCTTGGCCCCCATGTCCCTCTTAGACCCAGTGCCCCACTATCTGGGGTGCTGCAGCCTGGCTGTACAACCCTCAGTCTCAGGGTCTCCCCTCCCTAGGGAACCCCCAACCACTATCCCCACCTTGACTCAGTATAAGGCTACTGCCAGTCATCATCTAGCCCCCACACCCTGGGGCAAACTGCAGTATCAGCCTGCTCAACACTAGTAAGGTTGGGTTTGGACCTGCTGCCTTTGCCTACCCCTGGCCTGCCCTCTGCAACCTTCAGTACCTATTTGCCTTATGCTAAGCCACAGCCTGGGGCTTTCCAGGCTGGAGCTCCCCAGCTCCTTTGCTTTTCCCCAGCCCTGCTCCACTCAGGTACCCTGTCTCCAGCTCCCTGCAGCCAGGCCCATCTCCCTCTATAACTATAGAGAGAGACTGCTGAGCTCCTGGCTCCCAGTCCCTTTTATATAGGGCCAGCTGAGGCCTGATTAGGGCGTGGCCCAGCTGTGACTGCTTCCACAGTCAGTTTAGTAGCTTTTCCCCTGCCACAGCCCTCTCCCAGGTCTATCTTTAAACCCCTCAGGGCAGGAGCGGGTGACCACCCGGCTACAGAGCCACACAGAGAAACAGGGATCACTAGTGCTGAAGGCTCAGTTTTGGAGGCTGAGGGCCTGTCCCTGTGGAACTGTGTGAGTCCTTGGAGTCTGGCACATTAAAGGGTCAACTCTTAAGAGACTAGTTACAGGCTGGGATATAGATTAGGCCCTGTGGACCTCTGACAGGTCCCTCCCAAGGTTTATCCAGTTAATGGCTTCTACCCTTCTTCTTCCTAGCATTATGGAACAAGACCAGATCCCCTCTTTTAAAAGATTCCCCATTTGACCTTACATCATAGAGTCTTTTCATTTTATCAGAGTCTATCCTCAAATTTTTCCTAGCAAATGTGTGAACTCTTTCAATTTTGGGTTGTAGTGTTTCTACATAGTCCAAGTCCCTTTGTCTCTTTTCAGGAACTCCAACCAAGAGGTCTGCTGTGGTCCCTAGCTCATGCCCAAACATAAGGAGCACTGGATTATACTTTGTACTCACTGACTGCTGTTTATAAGCCATCAAAAGGAATGGGATGTGCTGGTCATTAAGAACATAAGAATGTCCATACTGGATCAGACCAAAGGTCCATCAAGCTCAGTATCCTGTCTTCCGACAGTGGCCAATGCCAGATGCCTCACAGAGAATGAACAGAACACAGCATGCTCCATCCATGCTCATCCTGGCTAATGGCCATTGATGGACCTATCCCCACTAATTTCTTTTTTGAACCCTCTTGTAGTTTTGGCCTTCACCACATCCCTTGGCACCAAGTCCCACAGGTTTGACTGTGCATTGTGTGAAGAAATATTTCCTTTTGTTTGTTTTAAACCTGCTGCCTACTAATGTCATTGGGTGACCCCTAGTTCTTGTGTCATGTAAAGGAGTAAATAACATTTTCTTATTCACTTTCTCCACATCATTCATAATTTTATAGTCCTCTATCATATCTCCCCTTAGTCGTCTCTTTACAAGCTGAACAATCCCAGTCATTTTATTCGCTCCTCGTATGGAAGCTGTTCCATACCCCTACTCATTTTTGTTGCCCTCCTCTGTACCTTTTTCAATTCTAAATATATCTTTTTTGAGATTGGGCGACCAGATCAACATGTGTTATTCAAGATGTGGGAGTATTTATGTCCAGCAGTTTTAAGATAATGACATAATCTCATCCCCCGTTTTCACTGTATTTATTACAACCAGCTGATAGCTCCCATCTCCTATACAATATTTCATCTTTAAATTCAAAGTTTTATCTCTCTATGACTAGAAAGCTTTTACTGGAGTGTTGTGAGGAGGCACTACATTCCAAGGTGTCTGTTTGCCAGTTGATTTTCCAGGGGTAGGACTGGAAGGGATCTCAATAGGTCATCTAGTCCAGTCCCCTGAACTCAAGGTAAGACTAGACCATTCCTGACAGGTGTATGTCTAACCTGTTCTTAAAAACCTCCAGTGATGAGATTCCACAATCTTCCTAGGTGATTTATTCCAGTGCTTAATTACTCTGACAGGAAGTTTTTCCTAATGTCCAACCTAACCCGCTCTTGCTGCAATGTAAGCCCATTGCCTCTTGTCCTATCCTAAGAAGTTAACTAGGACAATTTTTCTCCCTCTTCACTGTACTTGAAAACTATCATCATGTCCCCCCACTTAGTCTTCTCGTCTTCAGACTAAACAAACTCTATTTTTCAATCTTTCCTCATAGGTCATGTTTTCTAGACCTTTAATCATTTTGGTTGCTCTTCTCTGGACTGTCTCCAATTTGTCCACATATTTCCTGAATTGTGGCACCCAGAAATGGACACAGTACTCCAGTTGAGGCTATGTTAGCACAGAGTAGATGGAAGAATTACTTCTCATGTCTTGCTTACAGCGCTCCTGCTTAATACATCCCAGAATGATGTTTGCTTTTTTTTTTTCTTTTTTTCAATAGTGGCTTGTGATCCACTATAACCTCCAGATCCCTTTCCGCAGCTCTCCTTCATAGACAGTAATTTCCCGGTTTCATATATGCGCTATCAATTTTTCCTTCCTAAGTGTAGTAATTTACTTTTGCTCAATTCAATTTCAATTTATTTATTTCCCACCATTTCTCCAGTTGTCCAGATCATTTTGAATTTTAAGCACTTGCAACCCTTCCAGTTTGGTATAATCCACAAACATTATAAGTGCACTCATTATCTAAATCATTCACGAAGATATTGAACAAAACAGGACCCAAGACCAATCAATCCCTGTGGGACCTCACCTCCTAGTAACTTCATAAATATCTGCTTCAGTTACCTTTGGTAAATGAAATAACCAAACAATCATTCATTTTCTAATATAGCTGTAAATCTAATCTGAAAAGTTTTCAAAATAAATCACTGTTTAAAAATGTATAGTGTGTACCTTCTAAAAATGAAACCAACATCTATCTATGAGTTGTGAAGAATATGTATTAAGGTTATAACAACCAACAAGAATGCATTTTTATGTAGAAATACATGATTGTGTAGAAATACATGATTTGATTTAAATCCAATCCACCCTGCTGGCTTGACTTTATTCTTAATTTTTACACTGTTTGTGTGGTAGGGAAGAAGTATAATGAACATGTTTGTCAAAGAAGCTGGATGGGTAACTGTGGAGATAAATAGGGCGCCTGGGCTGATTTAATGCACTCTAACATGCAAATATAGACAAGGCCTCTGTTAGTGTCTCCTCAGAACACACACAGCACAAGCAATAACAATGCAGACCTCCTGTGCCTGCACCATAACCTGGAGAGACCACCTTAGAAGTAAGGGAATTAGTATAATTTCCTTGCCCATTCAGTTGTCATTCTGCTGAGGCTGCAAAGGTGCCAAGTGCAGTGGTGAATTTTATAATGAGGACAGATGCTAACAGAAACTAGACAGAGATCCCTAAACTCATTTGCACAGGCAAATAGTCATTAGATGGTAACAGCTGTTGATTGTTATTATTAACAGGAAATTTGACACAAAATGGAATAAAGTAATATATACAAGCAGTCTGGGACATTCTGCTATAGTCTTTGTCTTGATCAATTATAAACTCATCCTTTTTTTCTTGTATGCTATGCTAATATTTATATAGGACATCAATATTTGCAAACGTTGTGAACCTTTTCAGGGTACAATATTGCCAATAAACTATTTTTTAAAATATTTTATAACTGATAAGCTGTTATTGTGCAATGTTTGCAGAATGCCAGCATTTCTTTTCATTTCACATGAAATTTGTGATGAAAAAGAAAAAGGACTAACACTGAATATATCAATAAGCATTTATATTGGTTACTCTCTGTACCTGGAAATCCTGCAACTAGTATTATGATTTATCTTTATGCCTTCTAAACAGGTTAGATAAAGAAAACCTTTGCAGTCATGAATGGAGCTTTGTAACACAAAACTTAGCGGAATTATCTGCACCCGCGAGCTCTGTGAAGGAGTTTTCAAAATGGTCTCTCAATCTGTAAACATGACACATATTTGGGCTGATGAGGTACTGCCCCACTGGGACCAATCATCTGACTGCAGACTGAATGGACACGCTGGACCACAACTGAAAAGCATAAAGGCATTGGTGACAGGAGGTGGAGGCTACTTTGGATACAACCTGGGGTGTGCTCTCACCAAATTAGGAATCACTGTTGTTCTTTTTGATATACAAAAGCCTAAATGGGAAGTTCCTAATGGAGCCATGTATTTCCAGGTATGATAAAACTACATTCGAACAACAATCAAATTAAATGAATTGTTCTACTCTTGTGCACAACAGAACTTGTCATCTCAGCAGTTTTCATGGAACACAGAACTGTCATTAGAAAGTATGTGGAAGATTTTCAGCTGGTGTAAATCAGAGTAGTTTCATCAAAATTAATGGAGCACTGCCAGTTTACACCATCTGAGGATCAAGCTGTCAGAATCCACTAAAAAGAATTTTTTCCCATATTTTAACAAACAAAAAAACTGCAGCGTATATATGAACTAATCATCTCGTGGTTAGATGATTAGTTCATATATACTCTCATCTAGTGGTTAGAGTAGCAGATTAGACGTTGGAATGCCTGCATGGTCTATTCCTGGCACTGGAACTGTTGTGTGATCTTGGGCACTTCATTTCACCACTCTGTGTGCCTACACTTAAACTGTAAACTGGCTAGATCTAATATTATGTATCTGACTCATGGGGTGTTCTGAAGCTTAAAAAAAATCATATTTGTGAAATGCGTTGACAAATTGAGGTGCAAGGTGTATTATTTTATTAGCTCTATGATAGTAGTCTGAGTCACATCTGATGTTGAAATCTGACCACCCTGCTATAGAACTTTCATATTTGTTTTTATATCCATCTAGAGGGATATGATCTACCCTGAAACTTTGCACGGAACTAGATTATGTCAATTAAATAGCAAATGTCTAACAGAAACGTGTTTAAAATAACCTATTGGAGAGCAGATTTTTTTATTTTTTTAATAAACTGAAAAAGCTGAGATTTGATGTCTGATCTCTTATGAATACAGTAAAATTTAACACTCTTATCTCAGGGTGGCAACATTGCAAATCACCGAACCCTCCCTCTCGTGACTTATTAGAATTGGTGCCTGATCCTGCAGCTCTTAGACACATGTTACTCCAATTCAAGTCAAACTAGTTTTGCTATCACAGGGGCTACAGGGCAAGGCGTGAAAAACATAATACTATTCAATCAAACCATAGTATACACATTTTTATTGTCCATAATGAAATACTCTACCAGGGACTTTTCTGCACAGTTTTGTAAAAGCCTATTGCATATTAGTTAGCAAAGCAATTGTGTGCATGGCAGCAGAATTACTTTTAGATTTTTCTTAACAATAATTATTAGTTATATGAAAAATATAAATGATACCTTTCTGGCCAAATCTGTTGTTTTCTGATTTATCACAGGGTGATGTGAGGGATTGTAAAGCAGTATTCAAGGCTTGTGAAGGGGTTGACTGTGTTTTTCATGCAGCTTCGTATGGAATGTCAGGTCTGGAACAAGTGAGCAGAGTTTTCTTATTGTTTTTTCTCTCTAGAACCTTTAAAAGTAGCAGTATATTGTTCACATAAAGGTGGGTAAATTACAGGGAAAAAATATCCACAAACTTTTTTAATATTTATTAAAACTTTTACACAAGTGAAATTTTATTGATTTAAATGTTTATGGGCTCAACATTTGTTTTCCACAGCTACAAGTAATTTAAGCTTCTGATTAATGTGATTAAATTAAATTAGTTTAAAGTGTAAGCCAAAGTTATTTAGAAAGGTTAAATAATCTAATTAGGGAATGAGGAGGCATTTATTAAATACTAAGCACCAAATCATTAACCTAGTGCAGAACCCAAAATAATCAGAATGTTGTACTAACGCTTAATTAAAGCAATCCTGAGGCTTCTAGTTTATTGGGCAGAGTGGATGGAGGAGGACAGGACAAGGCCATAGCCAAGCCCCAGAATATGGGAAAGCACACACGTATGAATCTAGCTTCCAGCTCTCATTTTTATGCCAATCATACCTTGGGCAGAACAGAAAATTGAGGCCTTGGGATCTGTTTCCCACCCCATCCCCTTTTTTTTAATTTAAACTTTACTTACATGAACTGACACAAAAAATAGAAGTGAGGTTTGCAAGAAAATAAAAAAATAAAATAAGTAGCAAAGCAGATATAACTGCATTCGTTTTTGGCAATTAGAAAGCTGTGTAGTGAATTTAAATTGTTTAATTAATTAGATATTTATTGTACAATTTCTCTATTTCTAGCTAGACAGGAAAGAAAAGATTGAATCCATAAACGTCAATGGAACAGAAGTAGTCATTGATGGTATGTACCTAGATTTTCCTTCTGCGGGCCTGATCCAAAGCCCATTGAAGTCAGTGGAAAGGACTCCCATTCACTTCAGGTTTTTAGTGTATTGATTTGGCAGACAAACACCAACTCTTCCATCCTTATTCACAGAGTAAGGCACTACTCACCATGAGTAAGGGTGGCAGACAGAAGCCCTAAAGTAACATACTTATGATATATTTAAAGTATTTCTTACTATATTTTATGTGGAAAATTTGCTTTTTGCACTGGCCTGAAATTAATAGACAGCAGGTTTAAAACAAATAAAAGGAAGTTCTTCTTCACACAGTGCACAGTCAACTTGTGGAACTCCATACCTGAGGAGATTGTGAAGGCTAGGACTATAACAGCGTTTAACAGAGAACTGGATAAATTCATGGCAGTGAAGTCCATTAATGGCTATTAGTCAGGATGGGTAAGGAATGGTGTCCCTAGCCTCTGTTTGGTTGTCAGAGGATGGAGATGGATGGCAGGAGAGAGATCACTTGATCATTACCTTTTACTTTCAATCCCTCTGGAGCATCTGGCATTGGCCACTGTCAGTGGACAGGATACTGGGCTAGATGGACCTTTGGTCTGACCCAGTACAGCTGTTCTTATGTTCTTGTTATGTCTACCTGGAGCAAAAACAGCTGAAGTGAAGTGGCAAGCAAAGCCATGACTGAATTAAGGAACATATCCATTGAAATAGTCCAAATATTTCCCTCTTTAGCCCCAACCACAAACTATTTCCTGGAGCCACAGAATTTTCAGGGTCATGTCTCCAAGGGTTTATAATGGAGCAAGAATTGTTGGGGCGGGGGGGAATACATACACGCTGAGATTTCTCATGTGCCTGTAGTTTACCAAGAGCACACATTGCCAAAAGGCAGACTTTTCCCCCATATATCTGCAATCATGTAACTATTTTCTCAGTCACTATTATGACAGCTGCTCTCCCCGCTGTTGTCAACACAGCCTGTGGGCGGCCAAGCAACGATGCTGTTACTAACGCAGCTGGACCGTGCTTCTGGCTGTTCCTTCCCCACACACTATCTAGTGTATCCATGGATGTGTCTGCATAAGAGTTCCTACATACAAAAATGGAATGTGGAAACCTCAAACTCAACCAGAACACTGGCACAAGGGACTAAAGAGTCAGCTGTAATATTAGGGATGGTGGATTTGAATCCCATTTAGCCAAAGATATTTTTGTTTTGTTTTGTTTATTTTCTCATATTTTGGTGGAGTTTAACCAAAAGGTTGGAGAAGGTTGAGGAGCATTCTGTTCTCCTTCATAGCACTTGGAAAGCTGTCTCCACCTTTTTTCCTCAATCCCTGGGATGATGGTGTGGGAAACTTTTTTCCACTGAGACATTTGGAAAGACATCTCTGTTTCCTATCACACTTAAGTTCTCACAAAATGAAAATGGAGAGAACCTCATGGAGGTGCATACAAATAAGCAAGAGATGGCAGGGATACAGGCCAGATGTGCTAGAAGAAGCAGCACTGCTAGCAAAGCTGCCTACTGGTCAAGCATGGGCTAAGGTGACTTCAGCAGGGAGAGCTAAAGTCCATAAGAAAAGATGATGCAGGTCATTTATAATTCCATATGATTACATGCATGTGCATATTGATCTTTTCTAACTCGATACACAGTAAAAATATATAATGTGATGTTACTGAAATACAGCAGGGCTTTCTATTTCCATCGAAGTGTACTCACAGAAGTCTGACGAAGTGGGTATTCACCCATGAAAGCTCATGCTCCAATACATCAGTTAGTCTATAAGATGCCATAGGACTCTTTGTCGCTTTTCACAAAAGTAACTACCCCTCACCAATTAGTGACTGCAATTCAATGATGTGATTGTTGCATGTATGTAGTTTGTAAAGCACTTGGTAATAACAATAGCATTCATATAGCACTTCCCATTTTCAAAGTGTTATATAGACACTAACTAAGAGAGATTTTGAATGAAATATTTCTATATGAATAAAAGGTA
Source organism: Gopherus flavomarginatus (assembly GCF_025201925.1). Lineage (NCBI taxonomy): Eukaryota > Metazoa > Chordata > Testudines > Testudinidae > Gopherus > Gopherus flavomarginatus. The sequence continues at coordinate 16,449,501 of NC_066625.1, read as the reverse complement.
TTATGTTAATTTAAAAATAATGCTAAAACTGAAAGACTGCCCTTCTTATGTTTGCCTTTAACAGAAAATGTTCGCTGCCAGTTCATGTGGATTTTCATATTCTTCCCTTTTATTTAAAATAATATATTTTGTGTATTATTGTAGTTTGCAAACAAAGAAATATCCCAAGGCTGATATATACTAGTACGGTGAACGTGGTGTTTGGAGGGAATCCCATTGAAGAAGGAGATGAGGAAACTGTACCATATTTTCCACTAGAAAAGGTATTTTACTTTGCAACAGACCTTGTCAGCTTGATCTATAGCAAAGCACTGCTATTCAACTTTATGAAACCGTATTTGTGTTCCAAAGTAGCTTCTATAGAGGGCATTTATTTAAATTATTATCAATCTGTCTTTGGGTAGCGGTAGCTATTGCTGCCAGAGTTCTGACTTAAACACTGTGAGATTATTCTAAGAGTGGCCTGTGATCAATTATTCAGTCCTTATCCATAAGTAAGCACATTTGCGATCTTGCAAAAATAAACAAACTAAAAAATTTGGATTTGAAAATAATGGGAACATTCTTTATTGCAGCGGGCCATCAAGGAGTCTTTTGGCTCCCTGATTCTCTGCCCAACCCAAGTATAAGTTAGAGTTGTGTTTAGGAGTCACCTCTTCTTTGACTGTTTGTTTACACAGATTCCAATCTTAGTGGCGATCATGCACCCCATGGATGCGAGATCAGATTCTTCTTGAAAAGAAGTGTCCGCTGGGGCTGTGCCTGAGCCCTGGGAGCACTTGTGACCATTGTAGCCAAGGGTATAAGAGGTGGGGCAGCCTCAATTGCCTTTCCATCTTAGCACCCATGTCTATGAGACAGAACCCCACAGAGCCTGTGTCTCTTCATCTACAGAAAGATTAGTTATTGTTAGTTACCTAGATTCACTTTGATACATTTTAGCTAACCCATTGGTTTAAAAAAATTATATATGTCACCAATTTAGCTGCTTGCAGTGTTGATAGGTTTCCTTGTCAGCTCCTACCTTCCCTCTCTCCTAAGGGCTACATCCCTCTGTTTATTGGCCCAAAGTGCCCAAAGTCTCCAGGATTCAAGATTTGTCCATCTTCTGACACAGCAAAGCCCATAAATGATGGGCATGTGATGCCACTTCAGGCCCTTATGCCAGGCTCTCCTTAGAAACAAATTCACTCCCAGGCTTCACCCTGATTTCCAGCCTTGAACTTTCACATCAGCCAAAGCAAAACTTCAAACACTCTGGATTTCAGTGAGAATGTTGACCTTTTATATAGACAAGACTAGATCAATTTGAGCCACACCTAAACTATGTGTTGCATTTGTGGAACCAATGAGAGGACAACCAATACCCTCAGAGACTATCTAAATGGGTGTCAGACTGTATATGAACTTGCTATGTACCAACTAACTAAGACAAATATTCCTGGACACCATTGTTTCAATCTTCTTGATCCCCAAGTAGCCTCTACCACCTCCTTGAACAGTATCCCAAAGTCTGAGATATATCTGGTGGCACCATGGATCAGTCCATAATTTTACCATTCCCTATGCCTTTGTGCAGGCCTCTAGCTTAGATGCCAGTTTAGGCAGAGCAATCCATTAATCGATCTTTAAGTAGGACTCCTTTTACCCGTCTCCTGAGGATGAGATACTGCTTGCTAGTCATCAAGGATATGTCTACACTTCAAATAAAAAGCCAAGCTGGCCTGTGCCAGCTGACTAGAGCTCCCAAGACTCAAGCTGCAGATCTGTTTCATTGTAGTGTAGACTTTTGGGCTCAGGCTACAGCCCGAACTCTGGGACCCTCCTGCCACGCAGAGTTCTACAGCCCAACCTCCAGCTTGGGCCCAGATGTTTACACTGCAATTAAACAGCCCCTTAGTCTGAGCCTCATGAGTAAGGCTGCAATTTAGTCATGAAGGTCACGGAAGTCACAGAATCCTCTGTGACTTCAGCCAGCGCAAGCTGGGAGCTGCAGGGTCCCCTGCCACCTGCAGAGGCAGGGAGCTGCGGGGTACCTCTGCTTCCTAAGGGGGCGGGAGCCCCGCACAGCTCCTGGCCACTGCAGGTGGCAGGCAGACCCCCTGCTGCTTCTGGCTGCCCTGGGCACCAGTGGGAACCCCTGGAGTTCTCCACCTCCACAGGTGCCGGGGGAGCACTTGCAGCTTGGAGTTGCCAGCAGAGGGGGACCCTGGAGCTCCCAGCTCATCCGCAGCTGCCCAGGCTCCCCATTTTTTCATAGATATTTTTAGTAAAAGTCAGGAACAGACTTCCATGAATTTTTCTTTATTGCCCATGACCTGTCCATGACTTTTACTAAAAATATCTGTGAAATATTCTTAGCCTTACTCAGGAGCCTGAGTCAGCTGACACAGGCCTGCTGCAGGTGTCTAATTGTGGTGTAGACCTACCCCAAGGGTGGAATCTGTGTAGACAATCACTTACAGAAAGAAGAAAAAGGTAACTGTGGTTCTTTGACATGTATTGTCCACGCAGATTCCACTACCAGCCCTCCATACCCGCTAATGCAGAATCCTGCTATATGGAATTCTTCATTGGCAAAAAAACTGAGAAGCAGTTGGGACTTTCCTACTCCTTATACCCTTAACTACAGGGGTCACAAGGTCTCTCAGGGAGCATGTGTGGCCCCAATGGACACTGCTATTCAAAAAAGAATCCAATCATGTGCACATGGGGCTCATACGTACCACCAGAAGTGGAATCTATGCAGACAACGTATCTCAAAGAACTGTAGAGTAAGCGAACACTCTTTCTGGTTCTATACATGCTGCAGACTTCTTTGTACCAAAGGAACGCAAGCAGGGGGCTTATCAGTGGTTTTTCCTCCCTTTGGGCTGCCTGATATATTTCAGTGGGAACCTCGGGTTGTGTAGAGACTCTATAGCAGCTCCTACATCAGCCTCTTCCTACCCCATGAGGCCATTTCAAAAGCCTGTGATCAACTGCCTGTAAAGGAGCCTCAGTCACACCCCTTTTTTCCCTAGCTATGCCCCTATAATGTCAGCTGTGAATTGGGATATATAGCAACCACTATGGCAACACTCTGCCACCTTGTGATTTCTCCACATTGGGGCAGTCCTTCAGGAAGCTGATTTTAGGGACACTGTGCAGCCAGACTGCCCCAGAGCTGCCCCAGCACATGGGAGAGTTGAGCCCTTCAAGTCTATACTCTAGTTAAGCAACTTACATTTAAGATTAATGAGAAATCTGGCATGAGTAAATGTATAAATTAAAAATCACTTAATCAATATGTATCTACTCTGTTGTTTTCACAATACTGTTATTTATATCACAAATATCCCCCTTGCCAAAGAATAATTTGAATCATAAAGCATATATTTGAAGCATATCATAAGTAAAAATAGAAATTTAAAAGAAGGCTATGCTCAGTTTACTGGGAAACTAAACTTGTGTAGCCAAAAACACTAACCTGTCTCTTTTATCATAAACAGATTATTTAGGCCTCCAACCCTAAATTATTTCTCCACATCTTATGCTTTGAGAAGATTTTATTGAGGTGATGTTTGCGAGCTGAATAGATGTACAAGTTTACTGAAATGTTATCAGGTGTGTAATTTACCTACGTAGTAATATAGTTAGGCAGTTCATTATATTTGCACTCTTTTTTCAGCAGGTTAATCCTTATTCTAGAACCAAAGCAATGGCAGACCAAATGATCCTTGCAGCTAATGGAACCCCACTAAAAGGTACATATAAAATTCTACTTTTCTGATATCACTAAAGTATGACAAAATATGAACAACATAAAGGGGTATTTTCTTCCCTGAATTAATGTGTCTAAACTCAGTGTCCATGTATATTCAGGTGGACAAGAGACTATACACAAAGGGGAAAAGGGATAATTCAAGATTCAGAAAATTAAAACCTTGTTTCTTCAATTAAAAATGTTTATAAATTCTACTGCAAATATAGGCTCTGAGCCTGCATTCCTTACTCATATACACATATACTCATGCCAACAGTCCCACTAAGCTTCACTATAGATACAGTGGCCCCTAAACACTCTCTCCACCAGCTTCATCCTCACGGGTCATTAGGGTTTACAGATGACTTGCAACAGATAAGGAAGAAGGCAGACAGATGTTTGTTCCTGGTCTACACTACGACTTTAGGTTGAATTTAGCAGCGTTGCCTCGACTTAAGCCTGGACCCATCCACATGACGAAGCCCTTTTTTTCAACTTAAATGGCTCTTTAAATCGATTTCTTCACTCTGCCTACAATGAGGGGATTAGGGCTGAAATCAGCCTAGCCGGGTCGAATTTGGGGTAGTGTGGATGCAGTTTGATGGTATTGGCCTCTGGGAGGTATCCCAGAGTTCTCCATTGTGACAGCTCTGGCCACCGCTCTCAACTCAGATGCACTGGCCAGATAGACAGGAAAAGGCCTGCAAACCTTTGAATTTCATTTCCTGTTTGGCCAGCGTGTTTGCAGAGCTCATGCAGGGCACATCAGCATGATGTGCACGTTGCCAGGGCACGTTGCTTGGCCCGTACTTTGTGAGAAGTCTATGACCATGTCCCTCTCGTCACCATGCTGCCGTTGCCTCCTCGCCTGGTTTTGCGCAAAATGATTGTCTGCCGTTGCTTTGATGGAGGGAGAGAGGGGCGACTGATGACATGCCTTACAGGGAATTAAAATCAACAAAAGGGGTGGTTTTGCATCAAGGAGAAATACAAACAACTGTCACACAGGATGGCCCCCTCAAGGATTGAACTGAAAACCCTGGGTTTAGCAGGCTGTTTATTTCACAAAACAAATCGAGTCAATTTCTTGTTTTGATCTATCTATCTTTTACATCTTAGGCTGGCAGCAGATGGTGCAGTATGACTGCTAGTCATCGTCATCTCCTGCGTGCTCGGCAGAAGATGCTGCATTATGATTGCTAGCCACCATCATCTCTTGGCTGCTGTGCAAAAGATGGTGCAGTATGAGTGCTAGCCATCGTCATCTCGTGGGTGCTCAGCAGAAGATAAGAATGACTTGGCTGAGTCACTCCCCTGTCTGCTCAGGCTCCCCTGACCGTTCTCACTGAGGTCGGCTAAAAGAGCACCCAGCAATATGATGACGATGGCTACCAATTGTAATGCACCATCTACTGCCAAAAGGCAATGAGCTGCTGCTGTGTAGCAATGTAGTCCCACGTCTGCCAGCACCCAAGAGACATACAGTGACGGTGAGCTAAGCAGGCTCCATGCTTGCCATGGTATGATGTCTGCTCAGGTAACCCAGGAAAAAAGGTGTGAAATGATTCTCTGCCATTGCTTTCACAGAGGGGGGCAGGGAGAGGGGGGCCTGACGACATGTACCCAGAACCACTCGCAACACTGTTTTTGCCCCATCAGGCAGTGGGATCTCAACCCAGAATCCCAATGGGCAGTGGAGACTGCAGGAACTGTGGAATAGCTACTCACAGCTACCCACAGTGCAATGCTCCAGAAGTAGACGCTAGCCTTGGTACTGTGGACACAGTTCACTGCCTTAATGCACTTAGAGCATTTTGTGTGGGGATACACACAATCGACTGTAAAAAAAAAAAAATTATTTCTAAAAAAAAGACATATAAATTCAACCTAATTCGTAGTGTGGACATACCCTTAGATTTTTAATTTCTGAGTTACGTTAGTTTCTCAAATCCTGAGTACACAGATAGCAGCTGTGGCCAAGAATGCTTTATTCAATCTACACTAGTCAAGCAGGGTATAATCTTTTCTATCAGAGGCAGACCTTGCTACCATTATCCATTGCTGTGAGTTCAGACACACACCACTGTGATGTACTCTACATGGGGATATGACTTGAAACTATTAGTGCAGAAAGTATCTGTTACTTATAAGTAGTTTCATATAGAAAGCACATCATATCTGTTCTCAGTAGAGTGCACAGGCTGCCTATTGATTTCTATGAGATATTTAAAGGTTTAGGACTTTTAAGGTCAAAACTAATTGATCCGGATGCTGGTTGCTTGAGAAACTGTTTCTAGCTCTTTGTGATACTGCTACAGCTGTGATCAGAGGAGGTGTTTGAATATAGCTAGTTGTATTAGATACTGTGATTTTCAATATTCTGTGCAAGTTAGGTATGAGGGGTATATTAGGGGGAAAATTTGTAAGAGGCTGTTCATATTGCAGCTATTTTATGGTCAGAGGATTTCAGTTTTCAGGACTCTGAAGCCAGCACATTTCATGAGTATTAAATTCACATTGTAAAAGAAGATTAAGAGAATTTACTATAAAGGGACTAGTGTGTTTGGCCTGCTTATATCTTTCAAAATAAAATATAAACAGCATATGAAGTGTACCTGTCATGTACCGATATGGAAACTATTTGAAAAATCACATTTCATTGTATCTCCTAGGAGGCAATGAGCTCCATACATGTGTTCTTCGCCCACCAGGCATCTATGGACCAGAAGAGCAAACACTTCTGCCACGACTATTAGTATGTACTCTATTATCAGCTCTGGAGTGCATTACAAATATTATAGTACCTGTACTATTTAAGTCTAAAAATTTCAGAAGTTAGTATCCTGGTTACTGATCTAAACAGTCCCTCAAGAGCCCTTTGTTGAATGCCCACATGATGCAAGCTGACAAATAGCATAACTGGAGAATGATGATGGGAATGAAAATTATGAACACTTTTTTTTTGTGATGAAAGACAAAAACTGGGCTAGTGCTGTGGAGAAAGAGCTATGCCTGCGTCACTGGTTATTATGCATTATTTGTTTTGTTGAGTAAGCACTTTGCTTCAGTGTAAAATATTATCAGAAAAATCCTGAAATCATATTTTACTATTGTTTAATCAGACCATAGCCATGACACGTAGCTGTAGTTAAATCTTGCTGATGTCAAGGTTTAGATGTTAATTTTTTTTTTAGAGGCAAACATTTGATTTTTAGGGAATGGCTAATTAAATTAATCATATTGCTTAGCAAATCACACCCTTTCTACAGTTATTTCATGCATAAGAATATAAGAACGACCATACATGGTCAGACCAATGGTCCATCAAGCCCAGTATCCTGTCTTATGACTGTGGCCAATGCCAGACGCTTCAGAGAGAATTAGCAGACCAGGGCAATTATCAAGTAATCTGGTCACATTCTGGGGTGCAGCCCAGACCAGGGAGGGGTTGTATCATCACCTGCCTGCAACCTTAGGTGCCTCACAATGCTTTGCTGCTGTAGCTCCCACCTGGTCCACTCACCCAGCATGAAGATAACACCCTGAGCGTGTACAGATGAAGCCTGCCAGCACACTCTAGTCACATTCTGGCTTCCACAAGCCTTGGTTAGCACTTACAGGATGACCCCAATACACTCCCAGACCCAGATATTCCCCCCAAAACATGTATTCTTCAATGACCAGCTCTCTCCTGGACAGTCCACATATTGGAGGTCCATTGTCCTTGTCAGTGTACAACAGTTTTCTACTTTAAATGGAGTTACCCCTACAGTTCAGTTTAAAGACAACACTGGATTAGTTTTGATTAAAGAATAAAACAAGTTTATTTAACTACAAAGAGAGCGGTTTTAAGAGACTACAAGTACAAGACATTAAAGTGAGAAATGGTTACAAGAGAAATAAAAATAAAAAGCTTTCTAGTGCTAAAATTTAACAAACTAGACTTGATCTCAGGGCTGATGAAATTTCAGGTCAAGATCTCTCCCAAAATCAACTGGCTTCTTCCTTTGCCATCAGGGGCAGCTCTAGGTATTTTGCTGCCCCAAGCACGGCAGGCAAGCTGCCTTCGGCGGCTTGCCTGTGGGAGGTCCCTGGTCCTGCGGATTCGGTGGCACGCCTGCAGGAGGTCCACCGAAGCTGTGGGACCAGCGGACCCTCTGCAGGCATGCCGCCGAAGGCAGCCTGCCTGCCGCCCTCATGGTGACTGGCAGGGGGCCCCCCGTGGCTTGCCACCCCAAGCACTCGCTTGGCGTGCTGGTGCCTGGAGCTGCCCCTGTTTGCCATCTTAGGTGAAAGAGAAAGGGAGATAGATAGGGAGAGATCCCTGGGGGTGATTTTGCCGCTCATTTGCATAGCCTGATCACTCTTTGAAATGCATTTTCCTGAGAGTTACTCCTAGAAAAAATTCATTCCCAGTGTGAGATTGGAGTCATGGAGTCTTGCGGTGAAAGAGATTCCATGCTGTTGTTTGCTAAAATGTAGATTGATCTGTTCCAGCCCCTCTTCTTTGCTGAAGAATGGCCGCTTGACAGGTGATTGCCCATCAACTTCGATGACAAAGTTGGCATCACCTTGTCCTTTGTTTTTGAGAAACAGGTTTAGCCACATGCCAGATTACCTGAAAACCACTGTGATGCATTGGACCTCAAAGTAGCACCCTGTAACGCCCATATTCATCAATTGTATATGGCTGTGATATTTCAAACAAAGCATGCCATGTCTGAATTTCAGTCCATGTTCATAACTTTACATATAATGTTGCTACATACTTTCACCATATTATTGACCAGTGAGTTATAAGTTTTCATATGATACCTCACAAGGCATATTTTGCACAAAGATTATTACAGTAGTGTGTCGGGTGTGAATACAGGGGTGCATTCAGTCACAGATCCATGCCCTGTCGTCCAGTCCCAGCGTCTGGCAGTCAGTGGCACAGGGATACACAGAGCATGAGGTTGCATCCCTGACCATCTTGGCTAACAGCATTGATGGACCTATATCATCTTATTGATCCACAATTTTTTATCGTTTTCACCTTCACAACATCCTCTGGCAATGAGTTCCACAGGTTGACTGCATTATGTGAAGGTACTTCCTTTTGTTTGTTTTAAATCTGCTGCCTTTTAACTTCACTGGGTGACTCCTACTTCTTGTGTTATATGAAGGAGTAAATAGCATTTCCTTATTCACTTTCTCCACACCTCTTATACCCTCTTGTTCAGCTTAGAAAAGAGATCACAAGTCCCAGGCTTTTTAATCTCTCCTCATATGGAAGCTATTCCAGATCCCTAATAATTTTTAAAAGCAGCAAAGAATCCTGTGGCACCTTATAGACTAACAGACGTTTTGGAGCATGAGCTTTCGTGGGTGAATACCCACTCCGTCAGATGCATGCCCTAATAATTTTTGTTGCCCTTCGTGGTACCTTTCCCATTTCTAATATATCTTTTTGAGATCGAGTGACCAGAACTGCACACGGTATTCAAGGTATAGGTGCATCATGGATTTATATAGTGACATTATGTTGTAGTCTGTTTTATTATCTATCCATAAGAACATAAGAATGGCTGTACTGGGTCAGACCAAAGGTCCATCCAGCCCAGTATCCTGTCTACTGACAGTGGCGAATGCCAGGTGCCCCAGAGGGAGTGAACCTAACAGGTAATGATCAAGTGATCTCTCTCCTGCCATCCATCTCTACCCTTTGACAAACAGAGGCTAGGGACACCATTCCTTACCCATCTTGACTAATAGCCATTAATGGACTTAACCTCCATGAATGTATCCAGTTCTCTTTTAAATGCTGTTATAGTCCTAGCCTTCACAACCTCCTCAGGCAAGGAGTTCCACAGGTTGACTGTGTGCTGTGTGAAGAACTTCCTTTTATTTGTTTTAAACCTGCTGCCCATTAATTTCATTTGGTGGCCCCTAGTTCTTATATTATTGGAACAAATAAATAACTTTTCCTTATTCACTTTCTCCACATCACTCATGATTTTATATACCTTTATCATGTCCCCCCTTAGTCTCCTCTTTTTCAAGCTGAAAAGTCCTAGTCTCTTTAATCTCTCCTCATATGGTTCCTAACTTTATTTTTTTTTACTGCTGACGTACGTTGAGCAGATATTTTCGGAGAACTATCTGAAATGACTTTAAGATCTCCTTCTTGAGTGGTAACAGCTAATTGGGATTATGTTTTCCAGTGTGCATTACTTTGCATTTTCCAACATTTTAGTTTCATCTGTCACTTTGTTGCCCAGTCACCCAGTTTTGTGAGATCCCTTTGTAACTCTTTGCAGTCAGCTTTGGACTTAAGTATCCAGAGTAATTTTTTGTAACAGCTGCAAATTTTGTCACCTCACTGTTTTACCCCTTTTCCCAAATCATTTATAAATAGGTTGAACAGCACTGATCCCAGTACAGAGCTCTGGGGGACACCACTGTTTACCTTTCTCCATTCTGAAAACTGACCATTTATTCCTACCGTTTATTTCCTGTCTTGTAACCAGTTACTGATCCATGAGAGGACCTTCCCTCTTATCCCATGACTGCTTAGTTGGCTTAAGAGCCTTTGGCATGGGACTTTGTCAAAGGGTTTCTGAAAGCCTAAGTACACTATGTCCATTGGATTACTCTTGTCCACGTGTTTGTTGATCCCCTCAGAGAACTCTAATAGATTAGTCAGGCATGATTTTCCAATCAAAAGCCATGTTGAATCTTCCCCAACAAATCGTGTTTTTTTATATGTCTGATAATTCTGTTCTTTAACATAGTTTCAACCAATTTTGCCTGATACTGAAGTTAGGCTTATTGGTCTATAATTGTCAGAATTGCCTCTGATCCTTTTAAAAAAATTACTGTCACATTAGCTAGCTGTCTGTCATCTGGTACGAAAGGAGATTTAACTGATAGGTTATATGCCACAATTATGATACCTCAGAACTATTTGAATTCCTTCAGAACTCGGATATATTACCATCTGGTCCTGATGACTTATTACTGTTTAATTTATCAATTTGTTCCAAAACCTCCTTTATTGACACCCCAATCTGGGACAATTCCTCAGATTTGTTTCCTAAAAACAATGGCTCAGGTGTGGGAATCTCCCTCACATCCTCTGCAATGAAAACTGATGTAAAGAATTCGTTTAGCTTCTTCACAATGGCCTTGTCTTCCTCAAGTGCTCCTTTAGAGCCCCAATCATCCAGTGGCCCCACAGTTTGTTTGGCAGATTTCCAGCATCTAAGTGTAACCCATCTGTCTATCAGAGTTGGCAGCAACAAGGGCCGGGTTCAGTATCTAGGGGTTCCGTTTCAATAACACAATGCAAAACCATCTTGAGCCCAGTGACCTGGGACAATTACTTATCACCCCCAGGTGCCTCTAAGAGGCAATATTTCCCTTCTCGCAAGCACAGAATCTGAGTGTAGCAAAAGCCTTTAATAAAGGAGGGAAACAATGCAGCATTTTGTTGGGGAAACACCACAAACAGAATTCATAACACAAACCATGAGCAAAAGACCCACCCCCAAGTAAGTTCAGCAGGTCCTTTTCCCCTCCTACAGTTTCTGATCTTGGTCAGTGCAGCCCTCAGAGTTCAGAAGTTCCTCTGCAGAGTTTACCTCCCAGCCTGGGTGGAAGTGGGGGGAGGTATACGGGGGGCATCTTACATGCTTGCATTGACAGCCAATTGCCACACCTCTCCATGGGGCTTTACTGCAGTCTTCACCACCAGCCACCCTGCTATCTGCTCTGCCAGCCATCCACTCCACTAGCCACTCACCAACTTGTCTTCAGCCCTACCTTTTAACACAGCTCTTAGTAACTTCAGTTGGTAGTAGGGGAGCCTCAGTGCTTTAACCTAATGTAGGTCTATTGTTTAGACCTAAGTATCAGTGATTTCAGCTCTGCAGGATGTAACAAGACTCCTAATAGCTCTGTTATTATACAATGGAGAGAGAGAGGACGAATAAAAGTGGTGTTTAGGGGTCTCACAAAGCACCCACACTACCAAGAACACCTCTCTCTACCCTGCCTTTTTCTCAGTTCACTGAGTTCTGGAACCCATATCCCTTGCCTAGCGAGTGGTACTTATTTGAGGGTAACTCCCTCCATCATAAAATGCCAGGTACAGTTCTACTGTCCTTGATTCACATAACCAGGATAACAATCTTTATTACTCACGCGCCAATAACAATGAGACTGGGGATCCCACAGCAGCCAAAGTGACTATTTGGGCAAGCAGTCCATCATGCCAGGCAGAGTGGGTCTGCCCATGCAAACGAGATTAGCCCCTGAAGTCTTTTTCCACAGCTCACCACCAGATGTCAGGGGAGAGCTCATTCTGACTCTGCTAATATCAGGTTCTTAAAAAAATTGCTTTTAGTTTTTCAGTCTTTTGCATATGCTGTCTGTTTCCACAGAAGAATATTGAAAGGGGGCTAAGTAAATTCAAATTTGGAGATTCCACAACTCAGATGAACTTGGTTCATATAGCAAATCTTGTACAAGCTCATCTCTTAGCTGCTGAAGCTCTCACCCCCGAGAAGGGTTATATAGCGGTAAGTAAACAATTTAAAATATGGGTCACTTTCTGTGGCTTTTAGATCAAACTCTGTGTCTAAAAGTCGATCTGCTAAATTCTCAAAAGTACCACATGTGCAAACTGTACAGTTCCACATGCAAAATGTCATCTTTGTAAATGCAACTCACATTCATCTTGTTAATATTTTTGTGTCATATCTTTTTCTTCTTCTAAGCTAGCTTTGCATGAGGGTTTCCTGCCTGTCCAGGTTGAGTAGGAATCTTCCCCAAGTGAATATGGCAATCATCAAATTCTCTAGAATCAAAGTTTTTATTTATTTTTTTCCCAAAATCAAGCTTTGATTCTAGTTGTGTACATTTTTAATTGACCAGTCTGAAACTTTTTGGGTCTAATTTGTACATGCTCAGCATTCACAAAAATGTGGATATTCAAAATTAGTGAACACTTCTGAATATTTTTACTTAAATTTCTATCCTTTATAGTTGTGACAAAAATATTAAGAGCATAAACCATTACACAGCTGACAATGTTGCTGCAGCAGCTGCACTCACTGCCTGGCAGCTCCAGCATCAGTCAGACTCATAGATTGCATCTCTCCTTCTGACTCAGTTCAGCAGCTGAGCTACTGTAGAAATAGCCGCAGCCACCCCAATATGAATCCTCCTGGCTCTTTGGAGTATTCCATGCCCTGGACCTATGGTTAAGGGAAGATCAGTAGCTCCTCTAAGCTCCCCCTCTTTTGGAGGGGGTTGTTTTATTCTCACCCCCAGTAAGTTAAGGCCCAGTCCCAGAAAACCCCTGTTCTATTGCCCTCTACCCTCTTCCTCCAGGGAGGAGCAGAAATCCCAACAGTGACAGTGGCCACCCCTTAAGTGAGTAGGGTGACCAGACAGCAAGTGTGAAAAATCAGGATGGGGTGGGGGGGTATATAGGAGCCTATATAATAAAAAGACCCAAAAATCAGGACTGTCCCTATAAAATTGGGACATCTGGTCACTCTTATAAGTGAGGGAGGCTATAGACATCAACCCTTCAAACCTCCCCAAGATTTTGGAAGTGATGATGCAAGTGGTGCAATCAGAGGGATGGAGAGTTTCTTGCCACCTAGGGAAGGCTTGGGGACCCAGTTTTGGGGAAGTTATTCAGGCAGCTACTGTAGCAATGATGGGGTCTATAACGGGATGAGCACCTGCTATATAGGGAGTTCTAATATAAATCCATAGGGAATCTTAATTATTGTGTCACTAATGTTCCTAGTATAAAAAATGATACATAAGTAAAATTATTAAAGAACATGCCATTGTTTTTAAAGCAGGAAGAAGTGCCAAAGGGTACATGAAATCGAGAAGTTGTGTTAACTAACATGTCAGTATTGCCAACTCTGGTGAATTCATCATGTCTAATGTGATTTTGGCCCCTACAAAAATATAAAGAAAAACCTCAGTGCTATGACAACTATGTTGATCGTATTCATTATAGTAGAAGTCCTAAAAATAATGAACCTGACTCTGCTCTTTTTTTATATATCAGCGTAATAAATCGTGAATAACTCCAGTAACTTAAGTGAATTTACAGATGTGTGAAACTTACATGAGGATCAGAATTAGTTCTAATGGAGGTTGCTTGTTGATTTGTGTGTATTTGTATCTGTTTGCTTTTAATTATGTTGCTGTTATTTACAAAATGATAGTCTTAAAAGATACAAAGAAAATGTCACTCCATGCACAGTATTCTGTTTCTAATCTGCCTTTTCTCTGCCTCTTTAACAGAGTGGTCAGGCGTATTACATACATGACGGCGAGAAAGTCGCCTTTTCCGAATGGATAATTCCGTTAGTATGTACTATACACGTTTAATTCTAATACACTGTATGGGACTTGAGCGTATAACTAATCTAGGTAGAACATATCAGCTAAATGAAGCCAATACCACAGTAATTACCTGAAGAAGTAAAACTTAAAACTTTGATATATTTAAGAAATATTTATATATTTGATACATTTCAACTTTAGTAAGACTTTTGATACTGTTTCACATGACAATCTAATAAGCAAACTGGATAAATATATCCTAGACCAGTGATACTCAGACCTCAGTGGCTCAGGAGCCAAATTAGTGATCATTACCTCAAAGAGTCACAATAGTGTGAATTCATTAGATGTGTATGTGTGTATATATATATATATAAAATATAATGTTCTTGCAGCAAAATTGACTGACCAAGTATTATTTTACCAGCTACAATTGGTTAATAACATAGTAAAAACATCTTGATTGGTTAATAACTTAGATTGGTTAATAAATCGCACAGTGTTTTAATATGTGCTGCAAAGAGCTGCAGGGACACATTAAAGAGCCACTTGCAGCTCGCAAGCCTCAGTCTGAGTATCGCTAGCCCAGACGAAGCTTCTATAAGGCGGATGTGCAACTGGCTGGAAAAGCATACTCAGAGAGCAATTATCAATGGTTCACAATTGATCTGGAAGGGCATATTGAGAGGATTCCACAGGAATCTGTCCTGGGTTGGTTCTATTCAATATCTTCATAAATAAGTTGGATAATGGCATAGAAAGTATATTTAGACATTTTGCATATGATATCAAGCTGGGAGGGGCTAAAAATGTTTTGGAGAACAGGATTTAGATTCAAAATGAATTTGAAAAACTAGAGAAATGGTCTGATTTAAACAGGGTGAAATTCAGTAATGACAAATGCAAAGTACTCCACTAGGAAGGAATAATCAGTTTCACAAACACAAAATAGGAGATGACTGCCAAGGGAGGAGAACTGCAGAAAGGGATCTGGGGATTATAGTGGATCACAAACTAAATGAATCAATAATGTAATACTCTTGCAAAAAAGCGTACATCATTCTGGGATGTATTATAATGCAGGAGTGTTGTACACAAGAAGTAATTCTTCCACTCTACTCAGGACTGATAAAGGCCTCAAGTGAAGTAGTATGTCCAGTCCTGGGCACTACACTTCAGAAAGATGTGGACTAATTGAAGAAAGTCCAGAGGAAAGCAACAACATGATTAAAGATCTAGAAAGCATGACCTATGAGGAAAGATTTTAAAAACTGGATTTGTCGTCTAGAGAAGAGAAGACTGAGGGGAAATATAACAATCTTCAAGTATATAAAAGGTTGTTATAAAGAAAAGGGTGATAAATTGTTCTCATTAACCACTGAGGACAGGACAAGAAGTAATGGGACTAAATTGCAGCAAGGAAGGTTTAGGTTAGACATTAGAAAAAACTTCCTAGCTGTCAGGGTAGTTAAGGACTAGAACAAATTACCTAGAGAGGCTGTGGAATCTCCATCATTGGAGATTTTTAAGAACAGGTTAGACAAACACCTCTCAGAGATGGTCTAGACTGGGGCAGGCAAACTTTTTGGCCCGAGGGCCACATCAGGTTGCAAAAAGGTATGGAGGGCTGGGTAGGGAAGGCTGTGCCTCCCCAAACAGCCCGCCCCCTCCCCCTACTTGCCCCCTCCCACTTACTGCCCCTCTCAGAACCCCTGGACCATCCAACCCCACCTCACCCCATCCCTTGACCACCCCTTCCCAGGACCCCTACCCCTAACCATCCCCCCAGTACCCTACCCCCTATCCATACACCCCTCAGGAGGAGCAGGGGCAGCTGCGCAGCTGGAGAGAAGCGGCAGTTTCCCCTTCAAAGCACCACTTCTCTCCAGCCAGCTGTGTGGCACGTGGTGCTCTTCCTGAATCTTCTGGACAAATTCCCCATGCTCCTGCCACTGCACCGCCCGCCTGGTCCCCTGCCCTCACAGTGCAGCCCCTCTCCCCCTCGGAGGGTGCACCAGTGCTAAGCTCCCCAAGTGCCCAGCCCTGGGTCTCCTTGTTGTTGGGAGGGTCCTGTGCCAGGGCACCCTGCGTTCAATGGAAAATCTGCCCCTGAGCCATACCGCCTGGCTGGAGCCAGTCACATTGCCACGCTGCTGGCACAGCGAGCTGAGGCTGCGGGGGTGGGGGACAGCAGGGGAGGGCCCAAGGCCGGCCGGGAGCTCAGGGGCCAGGCAGAATGGACCCGCAGGCCGGATGTGGACCACGGGACGTAGTTTGCCCACCTCTGATCTAGACAACACTTTCCTGCCTCAGTGCCAGGGATGGACTGGACTAGATGACCTATCGAGGTCCCTTCCAGTTCTACATTTCTATTTATCAGATCAGAATCCAATCCTGTATTCTCATTAGGGTGACCAGATGTCCCGATTTTATAGAGACAGTCCTGATTTTGGGGTCTTTTTCTTATATAGGCTCCTATTACCCCCAACCCCCATCCCGATTTTTCACATTTGCTGTCTGGTCATCCTAATTCTCACAGATTTTAGCAAAATTATAGCTCATAAAGACAAACTCCCATTGGCGTCAAAAGGAGTTTTAGATGTGCAGGAATGCAGGGTCAGGCCCTTTATTATTATGAGCTAATTTAATTTAAAAGCTATACATCCTGATTCTTCACTATCTTGTGTAGTCATTTATCACTGTGCAACGTTGTCCAAAGTGCATGTAAAATGTTACCAATTTTGTTTGGTAGCACTATGGTAGAGACTGCTTTGTTGTAAATGGCTCCTCAAGATGCAAGGCCATGGAAAATCATGCCCTTAAATTTCATTGTAAACATAAAACAGAAACATCAGGATATGTTCATAATTAGCAAACTAGGATTTTAAACCTCCACTGAAGGCCACACTCTGTAGTGCAAGCACAGACAAATCTCCCATGAACATCAATGCAATAAACTTCAGGACTGTACTCAAGATATAAAAAATGCACTCCTCTCATGTCCTCTATTGTTTTAAAATAGATATCTCTGCCTATGTCATCTAATTGTGTTGGCAGGAATAGGGACACTCAACTGAAAAACTTTTTTAAAATAGTAATAGCTGAATTGGGAAAAAAGTTCAGATTTATAATTTGTCAGTAATTATTTCTGCATATTCTTGAAGCACTGACCCAATACTTTGTTATTATTCTCTTTTATTTTAAATCCCTCCCAGTTTGAAAAATTAGGTTACAGTGAGCCATGGATACGTATTCCTGCTTTCCTCATTTATATAGCAGGTAAAAATTGTAAAACAAGTATTAGATTATTATGCTATTTTATTTTGCATGTCCTCTTCTATTTCCACTGTCACAGATAATCCGCACAGCAGTTCTGTAAAAGGAATATACAGATTTAAACTTGTGCAATTCCTACAATAATTGTGCAATTGTACTAGCTGGAATTATGTAATATACCCCTACCCTGATGTAAC
The DNA here is from genome assembly GCF_025201925.1 of Gopherus flavomarginatus. Taxonomy (NCBI): domain Eukaryota; kingdom Metazoa; phylum Chordata; order Testudines; family Testudinidae; genus Gopherus; species Gopherus flavomarginatus. Next base: position 16,431,924 of record NC_066625.1, on the reverse strand, counting down.
GCGAACCCGATATAACATGAATTTGGATATAACGAGGTAAAACAGCACTCTGTGGGGTGGGGCTGCACACTCTGGTGGATCAAAGCAAGTTTGATATAATGCGGTTTCACCTATAACGCAGTAAGATTTTTTGGCTCCTGAGGACAGCATTATATCAGGATAGAGGTGTACCTGTAAAAGTATAATAAGTACTTCTCTACAAAAGGAGATAAGATATCTTTGGGTTCATCAAATATTCTGTAAATTATATGCTGTTTTCAAAACCTTGGATCCTGCTTCTGTAGCAAACCCAAAGCACCGTCTGCAGACAGTGGGTGTGCAACAAACACAGGATCTAGCCCACAACACCTGTCATCACCATGGGCTTGTCTTCACTGCTAAAAAAGCTAGATTTTTTACTTTAGAGTAACTAATATATGTGAGCTATCCTGTGGTAAAAACACATTTACGACAACGTGCTTTAGTTAGACTCACTAAGGTGATCCTATACCCCACATTGGGTTGACCTCAACGAGTTTACTTCACAGTAAAACTAAAGTACCTTGTCTTCACTTGTGTTTTTAATCTCTTGAGAACTCATGCCCATTAGTTATCCCCAGGTTAAAAAAACATGGCTTTTTTGGCAGCAAAGACAAGCCTTATGTTATGCTCACTTTACTATTGTTATCTCATTTTAGCAACTTTCTGTCCACAGCCACAGTGACGGAATGCCTGCACCTGGCATTGAAACCAGTTTTTAGCTTTACACCTTTCCTGACCAGAAATGAGGTAAAAACATAAATGCATACATATTGATCTTTATAAAGTCTCTGGCTAAAGTTCTCAAGAAACACTTAATATCAATGGTGAGAAACATCTCCTCTGGATGCGTGTGTGGAGGGGATTCTCTGCATATAGATCTCCACTTTTCCATGCAGGGGCAGAGAGAGTCTGTCACCTCTGTAACACCTTTTTTCTACCCCATTTCAGCCCCCTCCCAAGAAAGCCCTCCATAATCTTTTCCTACTTTGAGAGTAGATGGGCCAGAGGGGGCATGTCAGGGAGTACAGGAGAGCCAAGTGCATCATCCTAATGCAACCAGCAGGGAATCCGCATAAGAGATAAAATAGACCACAGGCTGTATTATCATTTCCAATGAGCCACTCCCTGTTATGGAACTGCATATCAAAGGGGGGTTCTAGAGGCAGCTGCAGACCAGGAGTCCCTAGCAGTAGGAAAGGGACAGGCAAGATATGGAGACTATATCCACAGCAGATACCAAAACTTAGAGCTGGTCAAAACTCACAATTTCCATTCCAAGAGAAATTCTGACACTTTGTTGTTGGTTTTTCCCCAAATCAGAACAAAAAGATGAAAATTTGAAATTTCCCATGGCTGTCAATAAGGCAGGCTCCCTGCCTGCCCCAGCCCCTCACCACTCCCAGAAGGGGCCAATGCACCCCTGCGGCCCCTGGGGTGGGGCAGCCGGCACGTGGCCCTGCGCACTGCCCCTCTCTGCAAGCATCGCCCCCTGCTCCCATTGGCCACAGCTACCCATTCCTGGCCAATGGGAGCTGTGGGGGTGGTACATGCAGGCAGGAGCAATGCATGGAGGGAGACCCCTGCCTCCCTCCCCCGCCTCGAGCTGCACTGGCCACTTCCAGGAGCGGTGTGTGGCCAGGGCTAGCAGGAAGCCTGTGTTAGTGGCAGCCTCGCCAGAGATCTCAATCGACTGGGAGATCCTCTAGAATCAACCAGTCAATCATGATCAACCGGTTGGTGATCACAGATTTAGTGGGTCTAGTGAAGACCCATTAAATCGATCACAGATTGCTCTCCTGTAGACATAGTGCAGTGTGGACCCCACAGTAAGTAGATCTAAGCTACGTCGACTTGAGTTACGCTACTAATGTAACTCAAATTGCGTAGTTTAGATTGACTTTACCCCCATAGTGTCGACCTGACCTTGGAAGCAAGAGGAGGTTTTCATTTATGCAATAGAAGCCAAGGGCAGAATTTGGCCGCTGTTTTGTAATGTGGAGTTTTGCAGCATGTAACATGAAGCACTATCCTGAGATCTTTTCAATACTTAAGCAATGTGAGTGACTTCAACAGGATATCAGGTTTTTTAAAAAAAGAAAATCTTGGTTATTTAAAGCCCATATATAATTTTTGCCTTTAACTGCCTTTTTTGGGTAATGACTATTTTAAAAAAAAGATGAGCTAAAGCACCTTTCATCAAGATTCATTCTAGGTAGGTCAGTTTCAATCTATGTCAGTGTCAAAATCCACTGGAATGTGACCTGCTTTACTGCCTTATCTCAACATACCCCAAAACATTAATGATACTAAGAATGATGCATGATAAATGTCTATCTTTTACATTACTATATATTATGCAATATATAAAGGCAAAGATATACCCACACCCACCTACTCATAGGGCTCAGGGTTTATGATTGATTTTTCAAATGTTAGTATGATAGCTATTTTAAATTTTATAAAATATCACAATGAAGCCATTCTAATCAAACACTTATTCTCCTATAAGTATGTCCACATAGTATCATCTGAAGTTATGCACAGATTGTTGAGGGAGATTGGACCTGATTCACCACTGTATTATTCCCAGTTTTTTAGCCCATGTAAATGTTGCCAGAGAGCAGGGGATTATGAGAGCAGTGTGGAGGTTCCAATCATTGGAACAACCCACCAACAGCTGGAGATGGATACTCCATCACTGACCATTTTTAAATCAGTATTGGATGTTTTTTCTAAAAGATATGCCCGAATCCTATTTAATTTGCTCTCATGATTTCAGTGGAATTATGAGCAAATTAAGCAGGGTTTGGCCTTTTAATGTTAAATCTGTTTAAAATTTTATTCTATTTTTAAAAGAGACATTTCATTTGACAGAATTAATGACTCATTTATAAACCCCTTAGAAAGTGATTCAAGAATAGAAACAATTAAATATCAATATTATTCACAGGCTGGAAAGGGTTGATACTTATTAAAATAAGAGAGGGACTCTGTTAGGTGCAGGGGGAGGTGTTTTATAATAGTGTCATCTAGTGGATCAATGTGGTATTGCTATGTGGAAAGAAACTAGTAGCCTGATTTTCCACTACCTTGCACTCTTAAACCTATGTAAAGTGAGTGTAAATGTCTACAGTTCTGATTTGCTGGCATTTTACATTCACTTTGCACCAACTTCTAGCTCCAGTGACACACAGGGGATGGCAAGCTGGCTGAAGAAGCTTTGCATAGGGGGATCCCCAGGTGATGTAGAGATGGCACAGCAGTTCTGTGCCACGCACTCCTGGTTCCCCCAGCCAAAGGCATATGGCAGAACTGGAGGAAGGCATAGCCGGACTTCACTAGATTATGGCAATTCTGTTTTGGTTTATATTTATAAAGATTCTGTCTGGTTGAATGCACTGTACTTCCTGTTGTCAGCTTCTTTTGTCAGCTCAGTCACCCCACCAATTAATTTATATATCTGTTCTACTAGTGCACCTAAATTAATTCTATATTTGAAGCACTATTAATTGTTGTTTTGCTTTTTAGGTGTGGAGCGTCACTGTAACTCACACATTCCGAATAGACAAGGCACGTAAACAGCTAGGCTACCGCCCAAAAAAATTTGCATTTGCTGATTCTGTGGATCATTATCTTCAAAGTAGACCTAAGTGCCAGGACCATCATAAGTTCCTTAAAATCTGCCTTGTCCTTGGCACCTGTTTATGTTTGATCTTCCTTGTTTTACTTTCTTAAGCATACACTTTTACGTAGTTATTTCAAGGAAAGCCACCATTAATTTGTTTGAGTATAAATACGCTAATTTTAATCAGTCACAGTGTATTCCTCAGTCCACATGAACTTAACTTACTCAAAGAATAATGATTTGCTGTGATGTATTTTAAGCTGTTTTTGCTATTTAAGAACAATTAGTGATAGGCCATTTTTTTTATTTAAGGTTGTAGCTACTACATTTTTTAAATATAATAAAGTTGCAAGGCCACAAGAGACCACCATTGACAAATGCAGGAACTAGAGTTGCTGTTTCTATTTGCTTGATCTCAAAAGAACTTCTTCTGAAAATGCAACATAGTTCTGTGGCACCTTATAGACTAACAGACGCATGCATCTGACGAAGTGGGTATTCACCCTCGAAAGCTTATGCTCCAATACATCTGTTAGTCTATAAGGTGCCACAGGACTCTTTGTTGCTTTTTAAAGATCCAGACTAACACAACTACCCCTCTGATACTTCTGAAAATGGTTGCTCAAGTACAGAAGAAACTGGAGGAGGAGCAGCTATAGTATGTCTGCAGTGCTTTATAAACAAAAGCAAGTAGCTATAATAAGAAAAGTAATGACTAGATAACCCTTCTGACAGACCAACGGCCACAGCCACTGCATATTACTGTGGGGAATACTGAGGAACCAGGATATAGAACAAAGAAAAATTAATTCATATACTTTACAGGCAGTGATTGCCCAGAAAAAATTACACATACTGTAATTTCTTCTCTGAAGTAGCTGTATTCTGAAACTGCACAAGAGGTGAAATAAAAGTATACTTGAACTTCTGCATTTATTAAGTATTTCTTCAAAACACACGCTCACACCCAATTTCTTACTTTTATTAACACTGATACATTAAAAACTGGAATATTATGATTCTTCTGTTAAATTAAATAACACTAAAGTTAGGGAAATATTTTCTTCATGTATTGCATTTATGTCAGACACTTTTAGTCCTAAAGTTTATATCTCCTTGGTTTGTTTCTCTTTATCTTGGAGGTGCTTCAATTGTTATGCTATGACAGGGATAGGCAACTTATGGCATGAGTGCTGAAGGCGGCACGTGAGCTGCTTTTCAGTGGCACTCACGCTGCCTGGGTCCTGGCTGTTGCCGGCAGATAACTGCCTGAGGCCAAGCAACAGCGGGGGAGGTCCGTTGCCTGGTGTGCCGCGCCAATAAACACGCCAGGGTGGAGAAGCAAACCAAATTTATTTGAGATCTCAGAGTGGTGCAGGGAGACTGACTCAGATCAAGCACGTCTAAAACAAGCAGTCTGTTCCTTTATATTCATGAGAACTTTTCTCACTGACTAGCAATCCCCCGTTTCCCCTCCCTCTTCTGTCCAGCTGCAGCATTCTCTTCTCACACATTTCTTTGTTTTCCCCTCCCTCTCCCCCTTTCTACTGCAGAGACATGTATGCTGTATCTAAAAGTGGCCTTGAAACTTGCTTCAGCCTAGCTTCAATGTATTACAGCAGAGAACTGGCTGTTACAACCAAAAACTAACTGCTAACATTACATTTTTGCAACTATTAGTACATTAGGTTACACTAGGTTACACAAAGTGTTGAACATGGAGGAACAATGGTTCACTAAGGCCTACAACAGGAGGGCTTCATTGACACTTGTGATCTACCACTTTCCCGAGTTACCTAGATTTATACCTGGTGACACCAACATGGCCACCGGTCTGGGGGGGGGCCCTGCATTTTAATTTAATTTTAAATGAAGCTTCTTAAACATTTTAAAAACCTTATTTATTTTACATACAACAATAGTTTCGTTATATATTATAGACTTATAGAAAGAGACCTTGTAAAAACATTAAAATGTATTACTGGCATGCAAGACCTTAAATTACAGAGAATAAATGAAGACTCGGCACACCACTTCTGAAAGGTTGCCGACCCCTGTGCTATGTGGTAGATAATTACGGTAAACTATTTGAAAAAGGAAGTTGTGACAGAATATAACCCTGTATTCACAGTCTACTCACTATTCTAATTTATTTTTTTGTATGGTATCATTTGAAAACCCATAAT